>NC_134180.1:34720826-35057824 GCF_964188355.1 Buteo buteo
CCTGCCTCTGAGGCAGCCACATGGATGAAAGGACATAATAGGGTGTATTTCAGGGGGCTAACAAATAAATGTGAATGGTAAGACTTGTCAGGAACAACATGACACACACGCTGGTTATTCCACGAAAGACCACCTTCCCTCCTTCCACATACAGCAGTACAGCCAAACAAGACATTTAATGCTACTGACCACTGGCAGATGATTCATATTGAAGTTTCCATCGCAGTGCAGCAGGAACTGAGCTGCAAAATTATTTTAAACTCCACACCACACACATTCTAAATGAAAAAAGTCCTTGCAATAGTACTTTGACTCAACTGCTCAAAGCTTCTCTAACCCCTAGAGCACTTTTAAATAAAGGAGATACAAAGGCAAGTAAGTTACCAGGGCCACTTACTAAACATCTGTCTGATGGCATCAACAACTCTCGGAAGACTGTCTCTGCATTGCCAACTAGCTCCTCTAACCCCATTCAGCGCCCTTACTAGTTTTCAAGTCTAAACCAAAGAGAAAAACTTCTTAGAAGACAACTTTTAATTTCATGCAGATAGAAGATAAGCATTTCCTGCTCTGACTCCACACCCCACAAATGATCAGATAATGACATTTGTCACTGGAAAAAAAGCTACACAACATATTCCTATATTAGCAAGCAGCCTTGTTGGGAGAGGTCAATCTAATGTGTTTTTAAAGTTTGAAGCAAGACTGATTTTTCTGCCTGCTCCCTTCCTCTGTACTTTCAACTCTAAAATTAATAGTCCATGGCATTTCCACATTTGACGTCACATAAAATTTGTACCAGTGTTTTAACATTCGTTAGCAGGAAGGTACTGGAAGGTGAGCGGAAATTCCACGTGGCAGCAGTAAATACCTTTTTTGAAAGCATTAGAGAGTACTGATACAGCATTCATACCCTGAAATAATGTCATGATGGACAATGTTCAATGTCAAGAAACTTTCAGGCGTCCAAGGCACCCAAATCCACTTTACCTGGAAGGCTGCCAATACCAAAACCAATTACCTTTAGAACTGCAGTGGAAAAGGTTCAGCTCCACAAGTGTATTTTGCCTTGCTTCCATCCAGCACCTGGAAGGCATGAAGAGGAGCTCTGTTTTGAAAAAAATGCCAAACTGTAGTTCTTCAAAGTTATCAGAATATATGCCAATCCTTCCAAGCTAACTGTGGGGCATAAACTTGCATGATAAAGAGGCTTTTGTAAGCAGTAAGCTCATAAAAGGAAAAAAAATAAATCTAAACAAATCTGACACTTCACAAACAAGTGCCAGTGATGTCAGGGGAATAGGCTAATTTTTGGCTATCATATGTGCTGTTGAAGCCAGCAGCCGAGCTATCACCAGGACTGTACCGCTGCCTTGTCTTTGCTTCTCTTCCCTCTGAACTGCCTCAGAAGGTCACCCTGGTCAGGCTAACAGATACTGCAGAGGTAAAGTATAGATTAAATCTAGATGGATTTTCAGTGTTCCCGGGGGCTCATAGGTCTCATTGTTTTACGACAGATGAAAAATACAAGAACTAAAAGACTACTTGTGATCAAATCTAGGAACAGGTTCATTCGCCTTTGCCTGCTCCTCTTCCACTCCAGCAATATTCTTAATAGAGAGCAGCCGCCACAGGAGTTTATAGACTTACCACTCTCTATTAAAAAACGCACTATGCGTGAAGTACAGCAGTTTAAGCCTTCGGGGAAGAACCAAGCTCCAAGCGACAGCACCTCCCGGGTCCTTCGGAGAGGGCCCCCAGACCCGAAGCTGCCGGCCGGCGGGCTGGAGGCATTTCACCGCCTTCCAGCCGTCCCTTCGCCACCGCCACCACCCGCAGAAACCAGCGCTGCCGCCGCTCCCGCCCTTCAAGCGTTTACTCCTCCACACGCCCCGCGTCTCGGAGGAGCCCGGCCAAGCCCCGGGGAGAAGACCCCCCCCGCCCGCAGCCGGGGGAGCCCAGCGGCTTCTACGGGGACGGACCGCTCCCCCTCAGGGCTCGCCTCCCACACCTCCCCTTCAGCCGACCGAGGCGGGGAGGACCCCTCGCCGCCACCCCCCCCACAGCCCTGAGGGAGAGCCGCCGCCGTCCCCCCCCGCCCTCACCTCCATGGCGGCCGCCAGCGTCCCTGGGCGGGGGCGGCGCCGGGCCGCCCGCCCCCTGCTTCTACGTATGTGGAAGGCGGGGGAGCGCGCATGCGCGCAGCACCGCTCCGTGTGAGCACGCCCGGCAGTGGGCGCCCACCCACTGTGCGCATGCGCACGGGGAGAAGCTCCCCACAGCAGCCCCGGGGGTGAAGGGGGATGTTGTGGGGGGGGTCTTGTGGGCCGGGGTATTGCAGGTTGCGGTTTGTTCCTTCCCAGTAGAGGGGTATGCAGGTGAGCGTGTCCCCACTCGTGGCAGGAGGGCGCAGGGCCCCTCAGGGCAGGTGGGCCTCGCAGGGACCCTCTGCCGTAGCCTGAGGGTGAGAACCAGGTGGCCGCCATCTTGTATTGGTGCCCCCCCCCCATCCCTCGGCAGGGTTACCAGGAAGCGCTCGTGGGAGACCACAGGAATGAACAAAATTCAGCACATGCTGTTCAGATGTTACCTTCGCAGAAGAGACCCTAGTGAGTTAAAAAAGCCAGTAAGACGCTCGCCTCTGCCTGCACCAAGTGCTGTCTCTCACAAAACAGTTAGGGCACAGGAGGGGCGGTAACGATAACTTTCTAGAAGTCTCTTTATCCAGGAAAATTTGTCTCAGCTTCACAAGTTGATACTGTATATGTAATGCCAGCAACATAATGGGTATTTTGGACGCTCATTTCCTTGCCTGCTTTCTCTGCTTCCTGTGCTCCCCACCAGCATTTTGCATGAGCCGGTGATTTTTTCACAGGTTTCCCGTTTGGCCTCAGGATCAACTTAGCGCTGATGTACCTCGGCAGTTGCTCAGGGGACAAGGGGAAAGTGTCCCTCACCTTTGCCTTCAGAGCAGTGTGGCTACAGCGGAGGGGTTTGGGGACATTCAGTAAGCCAGGTGCACCTTCAAGCAGGCCAGACTAAGAACAGAAAGAAAAAGTAATAACAACCAAGAGCTAGGGATAAACCTAAGGAGGCACAGCATGAAAACCCTACTGTGGGACAGAATGTCCAAGGGACTCTGAGAAGGCAGTGCTGTACACCTGACTGGCTGCTTCTCCTCAGCGGTGGCTCTGTATCCCAGCCTCACTTGCTCCTACCCATTTTGGGATAAATCACAGTCCTTCTACATTAGGATGCATTTTCTCATTTTTTCCATGTTCTCTTGAATAATTTAGACAGCAGCCTTATTTCCTGCAGCTACCTCCTTACCTCCCCAGAACTGCTGCCCCTTTTTATCTGGCAGTGAAAGATAAGTCTCCTTCTTTGTGGCCAATACAGCTACAGAAGAGGGGCAGCAGTGTGAGAACACTGGGGCAAAGACAAATATGCTACTCAAATATTTTTTAAAATCTTTTTAAATAATTAGTATTGAATGAGGCTTGTAATTTTCCCAGCTTTATCCCTTTTTAGATTTGGTTATATTGCCTGCAAATATATTTGACTGGAAAAACAATCAGGTTCCCTTCTCAGCAGAGCTACAAGGTGCCAGCTCTGCACAAGAGCTCCAAGAGAAAAAAGGCTCACTAGTAGCAGAAATCATGCTTTGGAGTTTGCAGAGGAGTCCCTTCTTTTAGTGTTACAAAGAGAAGCTCTGATCTACTTCTTAGGTGCCTCTTGGGAAGAGACAGTTATCAGTGCTATTGCCCACCATAAGGCTGAGCAGGGAGGTGGATTCATTTGCAGAGAAGTACACCTGGCAAGAAATAGCTCTTTTGCATATCAACTCAGACTGATGTTTTGTAAGGCCATTCTCATTTTGGGTGACATTTCAGTTCTCCGCTCATTGTGGCAGACTAAATGAAAAGATGTAAACTTGGTAAATTTAGAGTTCATATCAAAAGAAAAAGAGTAGATTGAAATCAAGTCCAACAAGAACTCCTGTGAAATACTACTCCCTACCTCATTTGTGATAAAGTATCTTCTCCGTTAGGATTTCAAACATCAGTGGAGATGCTAGCTTTGCTGGGAAGCAGGAGATGTTCATGCCTAGAGACTGCAAGCTTCGCTGCACTGTGTGGCTACAGATATCAGATAAATAATGGGAAACTTTGAAGCAGAACCTGAATATGCCTGGAAAAATCAAAGCAAATTGCAAGTTATCAAGTTAGCAGGACTTTAACAGTCACTATATAGATGTTCTGACTCATTTTGTGTTTGCAAAGATCTGGGAATTTGCACACAGGGTTACCACATTTCACCTGGGAGATGGTAACTGCCACAGGGCAAAGAGCCTGTAGGACTGTGGATGGCAAAGAGCTATAGCCATTCCCACCTCCAGAGCACCAGAAACCATCTCCAAGTTGCCATGGAGGGAGAGCAACCTCTTTTACTTATACTGGCCCAAAACTTTTCAACTCTGCTGCCACATATAGGGTCAATAACTTGTTGTTGATAACAGCATTTTTTCACCTAAAGCTGTTCAATTCTGCTAGTGTTGGCTATTGTTAAAATGACTCAAGAGAAACACTAAATTCAGCTTAGTTAGTGAATTACAGCTTTAGCCAATGAGTGTCCCAGCACTGTATGGTTTCAGTCTGGACATGCGGCTTGGTACCCACAACTCTCAAAGCCACAAGCTCAGGAAATCTAAGGCAAGTTAAGACATATGCTACCTGCTTTTGCTGCCTTCTCTGCCAAGGGGTCGGGAAGATGCACCACAGTTTGAGAGAGCTGCCAGTTCCTCACCTGGGTTCAAAGGAAGCAGCCCAGAAGCAGAGCAGTGCCTGAGACAGCTGAAGCCTGCCAGTCCCCAGACAGCATGGGGCTACTGAACATCAGTGGTATCTTTGTGGTATCCTCTCCCAGGATGAAAGCATGCTTTGTTCTTCCCAGCAAGCTGGCGTGGAAGAGCATGGTCTACAAACAGCAGAAGCATTGAAGCCTGGTTTCTTAGGGATGCACTTGTGTGCATGTTGGTGCAGTGGTCTGATGTCTAACAAGATGCAAGCCCGGGTGAAGATTTCTCCACAGCAAAGCCACTCCCAGCAGCTTTTCCCTCCCCCCCATGAATCTCTGGTGGCCCATCCAGGTTGAGGACACTCCCGTTTCTCTCTCCCCTCAGGGAGGGCATTAGTAGTCTTCGCTCTCCACTGGCTGCCCACCTATTTCCACAACACATCTAAACCTTTTATCCTTGAAGAGTTCAGGACTTACGTCTGAACATCTTCTCATGTATACCTCCACTCGAACAGAAGTAAAGGGTAGTCTGCGACAGTAGCTCAAATCCATGTGAGCACATTAAGACTTTCGACATCTAGGACTGTTGCAGTTCAGGGGAGATATCTCAACCTTTTGTAGCATGTTTTCAAACTGAATTCATCATGGTATTTAATTCCCATCCATTGCTTCTTGTTACACAATTCTCTGCTGGGTTAAAGGACTCTTGCACAACACAGCATCTTCTGCCTGTGAAAGTAGGCACCTGTTCTCAAAGCAAGATGTATATACTTGAACCCTTGTTTTTCTGTCCCTTTTGTTACTTGCAAAATAACCCAGCTGCACAACACACTTAACCAGAGGGCAAATCTTAAGTTTCAATCTAGCCTGACATAAAGCGGGAGAAACAAAAGTATTTTGCTTTTCATTTTGGTTTTTTTAATAGAATAGGCATGGTATTTCTAGGAGATGGTTATGCTAATATTTCAGGGCTAAGTCCTATGAAAAGTGAAGAAAAAAGCACCTCTTCAAACAGTATAATTGGTTTATTAACCACAGTAAAATATGTAGTTCTTCCACATGACTTTTCCTTTTATTTTTTAATAGCTTTTCAAGTACATGTCTGCTTTTTACCCATGCAGCACACAGCAGAGAATATAAGGAGCCATCTATGCTAGCTGTTAGTCAAATACAAAGTAATTACCAAAGCTAGTTTTGATTTAGCAGTGTTACAATTGGAACACTGTACTTTGGCCTATGTTTTACTACTAAAATGATTTCAAGCCTCGACTAGAGTTATTCCTCTCTTATCTGCCCACAGCCAAGCACCTAAATCTATATTTAAGCACCTACAATCTAGTCTAGTCTGATTTTCAGGACAGAGAGCATGTACCATTCCCTCTGCTCTTCAAGGAATTTGTACAAGCTCAGTTTCTCCGAAAATGATACTTCACATTTAGGCGATTAAGCCCAGAGACACGCTTATGCAATCACATTTCCCAGGATCAAGCTTCTGTGTCATTCTTTTGTTGTGAATGTCCCTTCTCCACTGCCCCACTCAAAAAAAAAAAAAAAATTAAAAAAAAAAAATGCTGTTTCTTTCAGGAAACCTTATGATTCATGTGTAGCTTTATGGGTAGCGTGAGATATCTCTACCTCTAGAGACCATGTTTCAGTGTTCCATCTGGCAAAGCTGTTCACAGCAGAGGACAAGGAAAAGTTCTCAAAATGGACATTAAAAGTGCCCATATGGGTGTCAACGCCAGGCTGAAAGCTGCTTTTCTTGTAGCCAGACCCATGAGGAGTACTCACACCTTCACACAGTGCCACCCCACTGCCCACTGGGACAGAGATCCTGAACTGTCTCTACTTAATGGAAAGCCCAGGTAACATGGGACCTGGAAAACGTCTGGTCTGCTGGAAACCAACAAACGAAACCTGCTGGAAACAAGCAGAAAAATGCTTGTGCCCACTGTACAAGCTGATCATTAGAGGCTGTTACTGCATACCACTGAACACCCCCATCTACCCCAAACAGCTGTTCAGCAGCCGCAAAGTGACTTCTAGCAGTCCAGGTTGCTTTTCATCCTCAGTGTCTCCTCACTTTTCTGCCAGACTCAGCAGGACCCATTCGAAATTCTTCCAACACATTTCCTATGGTGTCCTGCTTAGGAGGGAAAGGGGGAATGCAGACTGTGTGCTATCCCAAATGCTAGGCCCCTGGACAGCCACTGCAGACACAGGGGGCTGTGTCCAAGTAGTCTGACTTAAGTGTTACAACTTGGTATTGATTATTTACGTGGTGCCTATGCCATCATTGTCAATGCAGTGTGGACAAGAAGGGTGAGATCTGGTGATGTTACACGTGGTGTTTTGATGATATATTCTTATTAAAATGAATGGGGCTAAGCTGTCTCATGCCCTTGGCTTCCTCAGGATATTACCCAGATGAGTAACAGCCTCTCTGGCCAAAGTTCTGGATGCCGCAGGTTCATCCTATGACACTGCATGCTACAGCTATCTGCGCTGTCCAGAGGTTTAGACAAGCCCCAAGACTTTTTTTTATCCATATACAAATACTGTCAAAAGTAAAACTTTCACAAGCAAGGGTTGGTATCCTCATCCTCCCCAACTGGGTTCCTCAGATCTCAGAGGTGCTGCTGTATGAGTGATCAGTACCAAAGGAGGAGGCTTTCAGAGTCTTCTGTTACATGCTTGTGCAGAAGTGGCTTTTTTTAATCCTCCTCCTGCTACGGGCTGGTTACAAGATAGTATAAAATGAGAATGTCTGTGAGTTTTAATGAATTTGGAAGTCATAGCACAAAAAGGGTGTCTTGGGGAGGAAATCATCATAACTGCTAGGAACAGAAGTGGGAAGATGATTTTCCTTCTGAGTGGTGACATTTTCAAATGCAGCATCCCAGTTCCATTTCACTGCATTCCTATTCTACTTAGGTATTTATTTTTGAATCAGAGCACAGTAATATCAAGCAGATTGCAAAGTCAAGCAAGAAGGACTTAGATGAGATGCTGGGGCTGCTGCTTGCAGCACAGGGAAGACATTAGCTGAGTTTCTAACAGGGTCAGTTATGGGTTACAGAAGCAGTCCAAGGACTGAAGGAAAAAAAGTCATCAGAAGTGAGCACAGTCACCAAAACAGCAGAACGTTTTGCCACAGCATGAGAACTCAAGGCCTTCCATAACATTATCTCCACCTATATGTAGCTACCAAAACCAGCATATCCACCCTGCTAGTTTAGGCTGGGACTGAGACCTTGCGTACAGCTCAGCTCTTACTCCCCCCAGTGCATATAAGTGTGGAGAACCCTGGCACTACTGGAAGACTGCAAGATGAGTAAGACCCAAGGCAGGGAGACCATGAGTGCAGTGCTGGTCCTGGCCTCCAGCCCAGGATGCCTACAGCAAGTTGCCCTGAGACTGCCAGCTGTAACATATGCTCACCTGACGGCCACATGAACGGATGCTTACCTCACTCCGTCATTAGGGCATAGCCCAAAGCAATTGGTAACTGGCCCTGTGGATATAAAATATTAAATGACAGAGGAGAGGTCTGTTCCAGTATGGCAACTCCCAGGTGGTACAGCTTCATTAAAGTTAATAGTAAAATAGCTGCTGGAGGATTACCCAAATGGCAGTGAAGCTTCTCCTAACACAGGCTGAAGAGTCATACAAGTTGAAGAATCCTGAAAATATGGATCCTCTTCCTCCCCCTCATGATTGTTGTTCCCAGCAGGAGGATTTTAAATACATACCACCACTTGCTGAGTATGGAACAACCCTGTACCCCAGCAGCCAGCACCTGGACCCAACTGTTCTGCAGGAGAAGCCCTACAATCCAGGGCTTCTGCAAAGTCCCAAACTTCCTTCAAGTTTTCCATGAAAACACATTATTTGAGAGAACAAGTGCCAGTTACATCTAAGAAGCAGCAGTCATGGAGCTGCTGGATTCACTTAGGATCCAATGAGTATCATCTGAACACTGCTATCCCGGTTATCCTTGTTGCCCGGGGACCTGTGGCTGCCCCCAGCGGTGAGACAGCTTGGATGGGGGAAAGGTTGGGTGAGTTCAGACATTGGAAGAGACCGGAGACCCTGGGGCAGTCAAAGTGTGGCCAGCATTGAGTGACTACACAGGTAGTGAGTCCTGCCCTATGGATGGATGTCAGTAGCAGACACCATCACCTGGTATCTCAAAGCATCAAAGTAAGGTGCCTCATTGGAGCTGAACAGATTATGTTACACTGAGACCTTCAAGAAATTTGCAGGCAGACCATGTTTTTGTTTCCCCACAGCCACCTCTACAGAAAGAGACACTGTCATGTAAGAGACCTCATTTGTTGTTGCTGTGTTCTACATTCATGCAGACGTGCAGTAGTCCCCCCACGCACTGCTGGCATTTCAGCTCTGACTCAGGGTCTTTTTTCAGCAGGGAGCTGAATGCCACACTCTTGCAGGCACTTGAGGTTTTCTTAACACTTATGACTCATTTGTCCTTCCCTGACCTGCATGAGGGAATCAGGCTGACCAGGCTGCACTAGCAAAGCCATCAGCCTCCAGAAAGTAAAAGCTGCACACATTCAAGAGAAACACTCTTGCCTTCAGTTGTGAAACTCTCTGCTAGAATCAGCATCCTAGCCCACTTCCAAGAAAGCGATCAAGAAATGGATTTAATGTTATTAACCCATCTCATCCCTCTCTGATCCTGAGTGGATTCACGGTCATCTCCCAGCATGGACAGATTTTTAGCCCTTGGAAACAACAGCTTTTCCTTGGCTCCTTTTTCTCTCTTCCCAAGTTTTCTCTTACATTTTACAAGCTTTCACCGAGAGAGGGGGAATATCTCAGACCAGATCATGTCATGGTTATTGTGAGCATTCACCCAGGACTGTCCAGCCTTATCATGGGCAGGCTTAAACCCAGGAGCCACCACTTAGACCAGCAAACCCCCACCACCACCCCATGGCCCAAACCCACTGGGCTGCCAGTGGGGCTGCTGCCAGGGTAGGTCAGCCTTGACCCCTGCCTATGCCTGGCCAGAGGCAGTATGCTTCACTGGCTGAGCCCAAGCCCTCTCCATGTCCCATCCCTGTGGCAGTGGGACAGGAGCCATTATGCTCCACAAAGCCTTTTTTCCCCCCATCCAAGGCTACTCCTAAATTCTCCAAAGTCTGCAGGCATTGCATAGCACAGTGTCTCTCCCGTGTCAGCCTCTATCTGACCTGGTGACCAGCACCACAGCCTTTTGTTTGGTCCTGAAGGACATGGTGGCTGCAGAGAAGGAAAATAAAATCCTGGCAGTAGTACATCTCCCCTTCATCAGGAGAACTCAGGGATTTTGCTAAGAGACAAATGAGTCCCAGGCACCTGGCAGCCAGCCAAGCAGATGAGTCATTTGGGGAGCTGGGGCTAACAAGAGCTATATGCATATTTAATGCATCCCAGGGTTCCTGCCTGCTTTCAAATTGCGTGGGGATGTTTGTTGAAGCTCTGGGGATGCTGGAGCCTCATAGGCACGCTTCAGCCTCCTGAAGGGAGGAGAAGTTTGACTTAGATACTTATCTCAGTGCTTTCTGCTTCATGAACATCTCTGCTGTGCTCAGGCATTAAACTCTCCAGGCTGGGAGGCACTCAGATGGATGAAGACCAGGGGAATAGCTCAGTGTCTTGGAGAGAGACAGAAAGATGTTTCTGGTAGTGAATGATCTCCCTGTCTTCCCTTCCTGTAGTGCTTCCAGAGTTACTAACGATGCAGTTGTCACAACACAATCATGAGCTTTGTTTCCTTGGGTAAACCAGATTAAAAAGAAAAGAAGGAATAATAATAATAATGATAATAATAATAATAATAAAGACCTTTGAATTTCTTTTTTAAATTAAATGTGCTCATCTGCTTGAGATGAGCCTGTGGGTTGATCTTTCAGAAATAGTGCTTTCTGTTCCACAGGAATCTATAGGAGCTCCATGGTGTGGAGGAGGTAAACAGGAAACACTCCCAAAGCAGGAGGGCTGAAATGCTCAGGCATGGGTTTAAAAAATAAACAAACTACGCTCCCCTTTTGTAATGCATAGTGCATAATTACCTGGTGGAACTCATTGCCACAGGACAATGTGGAGGACAAAAATACAAGCAGGCTTCTGTGCACGGGCATTATTTACACCAAGTCTTGTTCAACTGAGGATGGTTAATGCTTGCTCTCTGGGTATCTGTCCACTGGATGCACCATCCTTTTGTATTTTTTTTTCTGTTGTCTAATTTGAACCTCCCAAGCCACAGATTGTGGCTGTTGGTCACTGTGTCACCATCTTCCACTGTTGAGAAGAGGTTGACTCTGTCATCTTTGTACCTCACCTTGAAATAGCTGTAGGCTGCTATCAGTTCATCCCTTAGACCCCACTGTTGAGACAGCTTCTCCATAAGCCCCAACCTTACCAGCTCCCAGAGGATCCTGTGCACTGAGTCCAACCAGGCCTCACTCCTCAGAAACACAGAAGGTTCCCGATCAATAGAGCTGTTGTCATCTCCTGCCTCTGCACCACACAGCGATTAGTGCCTGTGGTTCTGATGTATATGATGTATATATAGGCTGGAACATGGATCCCAGGACCCAGGAACCACCCGCCTTTGCAAAAAGTAGTGAGTAAAACTCACCACCATGTGTTGCTGGAAAAATACCTTCAGGTGGGATGCTGGTGAAAAGTCTGCAAGGGGAGGATGCAGACCAGCAACATTAGCTTATGTCAAGCCACTTTCTGAGATGCAAGCTGAGGTCTCAACATGGCATTGAGATCCATCGGTGCTGAAACTCTCAGGGGAAATCCACTCTTCAAGTTATCCTGGATGCTTTTTCATGATGCCTGTCTTACTACAGATGATTCAGGGAAGAATGAAGTACACCAGGATTATTAATGTTTCTCTAATTAGTAACAGAAAAAAAATGTTTGGACTTCTACTATTATTTTACACAGAAAATATTGGAATGATGCATCAGGTGGTTTTGTGTCCATTTTGCTCTGTTTTATTTCCATTTAAAAATATACATCTGGTACACAAGATTAAAAAAAATAGATTTTCACAACAAAATAAGTGCTTTGAGCACTAAAAATTCACTTGTGCACTTTAATGTTGGCCTAAATATTTACATTTTCTAGCCACATCCCCTCCCTACCCCAAAAGTGGGCAAGGCCCAGATTATAAATATTAGCTGTGTCTGGTATACAAAACTTTCCTAGAAAAAGGGCAGGAAATACAAACATAACAATGCTGTGGCTCAGACAATTTGATTTCAACTCCCTAAAAACAGTAAAAAAAAAAAAAAAAAGACTTCAACACTTGTCAAAAGAAAAATGTCACAGGGAACACAACACTAGTTATTGGGCATTGCAAGCAGAAGGGGAAGAAATTTTGAGATGTGATACCTTTCAGGGGAATAATGGCACAGACCAGGTAGCAGTAGTATGCTTTCAAAAGGTCAAAAAGGTTTAAGGACTGATCTTGCTTTTTTGGAAGAACATTGTAGATTAGGTGTCTCTTAAAGTCCTTCTTCACATGATTTACTATGCTGTAGGGTTGGATAATGGAAAAACAACAATTTCTGCAGCCAGCATCTGTTGATCTTGAGCCAAGAAAACATGTCAGGAAATGCTGACATGTTGAAAATGTTGTTTTCTGGCAACAGTTCCTTTCCACCACTTCCTGAGTCTCTTCTCAGGTAGAATGTGCTGATCACACTGAAAAGTGGCCTAGTTCACCTCCTCTGTCATGGGGCCACCTTGCCATTAGTCCAAGCAGTGTTGGATGCATCTTAGAACATCACGAAGTCCCCTCTGCCAACAGTGAAATATTCTTTGCAGGGAAAAAATGGTCCCTTTGGTAAAGCACGAATTAGGGCAGAAGAAAACACATTCACAGCTCATGATTAAAAACGGTACATCAGGAGCTAACCACATGAAGGCAGCTGGGATCAAATGTCACCAACTTTGCAGAGCTGATCTCAGATGTTATCACAAACCCACTGCATGTGGGAAAGGTAGCAGGCATTACTCGGTAGCCAAGGTCACAGCTGCTCACAGGGCAGGAATCACTAATAAAACATTTGGAGATCAGTGTAGCTGAGGACAAAACAAGAGGAAAGGTAGCTGAAGGGATGTTATCAGACATGGGATTGAGTCTTAGAAACCAGAGTGTGCAAAAGTCAACCAAACTTGTCTCGATCTCCAGTAAGTCAGTGGCTTTCTAGGACAGGAGCCATACAACAGAGACTGGGCTCTACTAAAAAAAAAAAAAAATCTGTCCAGAGATGCTTGGCAGTCTTAGGATTCAGCCCTCGCCTGAAGAGGCTCTTCTGCAGTGTTCATAGTTCATCAAGTTGAAATGCCCAGAGCGAGTCCTTGGGAAGAGGTCTCCCACCACAGGGTGTCTTGTCCCATCAGACTCCGAATGAGCCGGCTGAGTTCGCCTGCCAAAATGCTTCAGTGGCAAATTCGTTCTGTCATTTCTTTCTGCGTTGAAGGAGAAGAGAAAAGAAAGAAACATTAAGTGCAAAAGACAGGTTTTAGTAGACTGACGTCTCAGGCAGTTTGGCAGGTGTCCAAAAACAACCCAAGGAAGCAACCGTGGGAGTCTTGGGGAGTGTTTCTCTATTTCCCATGCCAGCCCTCCTGGGAACTGCTCTGCCTCAGCAGCTCCTTCCTGGCATCCTCCTCTGTCTCTGTAGCACAAAGTTCTTTTGGCCATGCCCTAGCTTTGAGAGCAGTCCAAGGAAAAAGCATTGGCTGAGATGTTGAAAGATCCAGGTCCTGCTCCTGACTCAGCTGCAGAGCAGCCAGACGAGGCGGTGCCGCTCTCGGAGCCTCCGTTTGCAGCTGCCTAGGAAGATGGGACGTGGAGCTGCTCCCGGCTCTCGCTCCAGGAGGTGACAACAGCTCACCCAAAGGACCTGCGGTTTTGGCAGGGGATCCCATGGTCACACTGCAACGCAAATGAGTGCTAATAACAGAGGGCCACAGAAACCTCCTGTGAGAGCGAGCCCTGTTTACGCTAACAGACAGTTGTCTTTAGCCAGGATGGCGTCATGGTAGCTGCATTAGGAAGGTGCCCAGCTTTCAGCTGGTGGAAGATGGTATTTGTCCTTGCCTTAAGGAGCTCGACTAATAGCTTGCAAATCACGTACATTGCTGCAGTGAGGAAAGTCTGCGATTCTCTCATCAGATTCATGGCTTGTGAATCTTCGTGTGCACACAGGCCCCCTCACGCACCCCAGAGAAAGGTTTACACATTAAAATGTACTCCCAAAATAGATCCGAAATAGGACTGGTCTGCAGAGAAGGAAGGATGCAACTCTGAAAAAAAGAGAACTAGGAAAGTAGGATGACCCTTGAGTAACCCTATAAAAGGCCCTTTAGTGATACAACCAAGGGGGACAGATGCTGCAATCTCAGCTCTTCAGTGCTGAGAGCTTTGTTTTTAAAATCCATCAGGGGAGAGTGGCAAAGAGAGGGCTTCTCTGTAGGAGTAACATGCAAAATCACTGGAGTGCAGAATCGTGCCATCAAATGAAAAGCCCATGCTCTGCCACAAAATCATGTTGCAAACAGGAAGTGTTTGCAAACATCTCGGAAGGAGAAAGAAGAGGGGGGGTGAGAAGACTGTGAACATCCTCTTGCAACAGCATCCAGCCCATCCCACTAGCACAGCACCACACACAAAAGCAGCCTTGAATAGGATGGGTTGGAGTGGCCAGTGGACTGCCAAGCCGCCTGCGAGCTCCTCAGGCTGGCCCCAAATGTCCAAGGCATTCATCAGACTCTGGAAATCCCCACAGCTCTGCTTTAGTACGTAACCAGCTGGACCTCTGCCAGTGCTGCTGCCCGGCACCATGACCTGCCCTTGTCAAGGAAGCAAGTGCACAGCTTCTCTCTGCCCCCGTATTTCTTGATTTGTTAAGAGTGAATCACTGCCTTTCACTAGTTCTGCCTGTACAAAGGATCTATATCTCATTCTCAGCTCCCAAGATTTGCTGCTAAGAAATCACATCCCAAAGAAGCTTGACAAAAGGGAAACTGAGGCAGCAAAGGGAGATTCAGCCAGAGGCAAGCTTATAAACCAAGAACTCCTTCATCCCACAATCCCTGTAATTTTTCTAAGATATTTGGGCATAGCAGGACATTTTCTGGCTGGGGAGGTGCTGGTTTTTTCTTTCTTCTTACTCCTAAATCTGAAAACTGGGGCTTCTCAGTAGAAAGCCCACATCTGGAAGGCTCCAGCCATAATACAGCACTCAGACCTGCTGTCCTGCTCCAGATGTGCTCCCTCCACATGCTTGGTGGCTTTCCATAGTCACATGCAGGGAACGGGCACCTCTGCAGACAGGAGTCTCCTCTGAAATGGGATTCATGTGAACTAACTCTGGTCATCTAAATGCAAGGTTAGGACAGTTGTCTGGGCTCATAAGGCAGTCAAGAGAGACTGAACCTCTCAAGGACAGTTCATCTCATCCCTACTGAGAGATTATAGCCTTTCCACAAACCTTGAGAACTTGCGAAAACTAAACCCTGCAGTCTTAGCCTAAAATGAAGGCAGATGCAATGCACTGTCTGTTCTTGCTTAAGTGTCAAACCAGCTGATGAATCCTTCAGGACTTAAAAACACTTAGGAGCAGGGCAACAGCTATGGTGCAGCCCAGTGAGAAGGGGAATGAGCAAAGCAAGTCACTAGTGCTCTGCCCTGGACTGGGGAGAGTAACTAGCCACAGGAAAGAGGACTGAGGTGAAGTGTAAAGTGCTGCAGAGGTTGGATGTTACTCTTTGTGCATCTTCACAGCTGCTGCTGAAGCAAAGCCAGAACAGCATGAACGCCGGGCTCCCCGCATGCTCCACAGCACAATGAACTGGAGCCACACCAGGCTCCTGGGGGGCTCATTGGGAAGCCCCTGGGATGTGCATGAAGAAACTTCCCATTACTGCTTTCCCTGCCTGCAGCAGAGAGAAATGCTGTTGCAAGCTACTGGATCAATCCTAACTCATGCACACTTTGGGACTGATGGCAGTGTCAAGCTGCAGCCTCCCTGGGGTAACAGCATGGCCAGAAGGACCATTTTCAGTTTTTGAAAGTTGTTCATAAGCTGCAGCAACTTTTCCCTCCCTCCTCAACTCAGCATTGCATCCTGGACAGAGCTGTCCTCTGGTGGCAGGACACTCTCATACACACCTACAGCAAGTCGTTGCCTGAGGGAAGGAGATCTCCCATGTGGTTGGGTCTGCTTGGGGCTTGGATGCCAGGCAATGAGCACACCAAGAAATGAGACACAGACCAGAGGTAAATGTGTCTCATTTCCTTGTAGTTTAACCCTGGTTGCATCACACAGGAAAATCTGTTCATCTTAGATTCATCCAGACCCATAAATCATCTCACGTTGCATGTGAGTCACTGGCATTGAAAGCCTATTTAGCAATGTCAGCCTCTGCTTTGGCTGTTAGGTGCTAATTATTTACATTAGCAAGCATCAGTCAAAGGAGATGACACCATTATGGGCTGTATATCAATGCTAAAGAAGTTTGTCATGAGGAGCAGTGGTGAGGAAGACTTAACAGAGGACGGAATGATGCTGAGCTGCCATTTTCTGGAGCTGAGGGCCATTGTGATAATACAGGTCACAATCAAACTCTGCAAAGTAATTAATGTAGATGTTGTTGTCATTCAAATCTCCCCTGATTAGATCATCATCTCTCAATCACCCCAAATTGTGGTCAGAGCAGACAGGCAGCAAATTGACTGAGACAAATGAAAGCAGAGAAGGAGTCAAGCACTTAGGGGCAGGGGCATTCCCCCCACCCTGCTCCCAGATACTCTTAACAGGCAGCTCATGCTGGGACTTTTCTCAGCTCTTTCTCTCTCTGGGATTAAATCCTCTTGGTCTTCCCTGGCTCTCTGCTGCTGGATACAACCTTTTCTGCAACCCAGCCCTTATCGTAGCACGGTAGCTACTGGGTTCCCTATTAATTCTTCTCCCCATTGCAACATGTCCTCCCTAGGTCAGACCACACTGAACCTTGCCTGTGACACACTTGGCTCTCTTACAAAACTAACTATGTGCATTTTCTAGTTTATGTGCCTGAGCTGCCTGACCTCTGCTTCCCACCAGTCCTGCTGTTTTCAAGGACTCTCACTCTCTGCCTGGCTAATTGCTTCCCAAGGGAGGCTGCAGAGAAACTTGGAGCTCCAGCGAGGCCTCTCCAGCTTGGCCTCTATAGCTGTTGTCTGGAGCTGCATGTCCTGTTGGGGCTTGCCTTCCTGCAGCCTCATTGTAATTCACACTAGGATCTCAAGGAGGGACCTTAGTCTGCTAATAGGAAAACTCAAGGCTGTGGAGAGGAGACTTGGGCTCAGATCTGACCCCTGAAAGCCATGTGGACACAACTGACTGGAAATGCTTTGATGTGCAAATTGCATTAGGGCTACCAAGACAGTATAGAGGGACCCTATGTTACGGTGGTCCTGAGAATATTGAAGAGCAATTCATAGACATGGCAGCAGAGGCAAAGTTTAAGGAGGGTTTTCAAAGGGTAAAGGGTTTCCTCTGTTGCTGGGAAGTTCTCTCTCAGAAGACTAAGGCTGGTGGTTACAGGACAGAAAACATGGGTGTGCTTCTGAGGTAGAGTAGCTGAAATTGTCCAGAGAGGGTGACTGCAATGCTCAGAGTCCAGCCCCCACCTGAATCTACTAGTGCTCTCTTCAGCCCATGCCAGTCTCACCTCCTCCACCTCCCCATCCCTGGGCCATCCTTACCAAAGGCTCCAGCTCCCGATGGTCAACAAGGCTGAACTCCCTGATGAAGTAGTAAAAGTGCTTGTAGCAGGTGTTGACGTGAGCCTCAGCACCCATGTTGATGATGCTGTCAAAGTGGTGGATGTAGACATGGACAAAGACACGGAAGAGGCGGGTGAGGATCTTAGTGCAAACTTGCTGGAACTGCCTGGGGAAGGGAACACCTGCAAAGCAGAAGCAAGTTGGAAGCCATTTGACCATTTCCAAAAAAAACAGCTAGTATTTAAATGTCACTGTCACACTTAACAGGCAGTCACAGATGATGAGGAAGTATCCCCTTGGCTAATGTCAAGGGTGACAGCTACACTGGGGCAATACCTGCCATCTAGCTCTCCCCACATACTTCCTCATTGCCTAACTAGCAATTTCACACAGGCATGGTCTGAGGATTTGGGGAGTTGCCCTAGGAGAGAAGATTTCTCATCCAGTGGAGGAGGCCACATCTCTCCACATATGGCTCTATCCAGAGCAATCTGGCAGAGAGAATCCTTCTGCCCTCTCTCCCTGCCTTTCCCCTACAAGCCTGTGCAGGCACAGCGTAAGTCAAATTATATTTTCCCAGGTCCATAAACAAAACTAAACCTCCTCCCAGCAGAAAAGATACCTTCCCTGGTGCTCTGAATCAAAAGCATGGTTCATACTGTTTTTCTTCCTCCACCCACCCTCAAACATCACTTCTGATGCATCAGCAGAAAGACGTGGAGTTTCTACATTTTTTCCTGATCCTTGTTTCAAACAAATGTCTCATTAAAACAGGAAGAAATTGCCCATCTTAATGATGCTTAGGCTGTAATGTCATTGCACCTGTATGATGCTCCCTCCTGAGATATCCTCCCAGGTTGTTCAAGAACGGGACCCACCACACATTGTTCTATACTTTTAGCCTTGTCCCACACAATTTTGGGGACACAAGGATGCAACTTCGTACTCTACGTTTCCATCCTTGTCTTAATGCACTGCTATCACAGTGAAAATCTCAGAGGTGTGATACCGTCAGTGTCAGCAAGCCTGGGGTAAATCTCTAGAGGAAACATGTCTTTGAAACCCCAACATATTTCTGGGGAGGAGGAAAATGAAACAACTGGAATTTGTTTTCCTGAAGCTTCTTCCTCTCCCCTGAGCAATTCAATGCAAATTTGCAAAGAACAAAATAAAAACCTCCCTTCCCACGGTTGTACCAGCCTCCTCCCTTTGCTTCTTATTAATGCAGCACATCATAACCTCTTAAAAATCTTTCCAAATAATCTCTGCTCAACCATGGCCAGCTCACACATTTTGCGCTGTGGAAAGCATCAGCAAATCTCTTAGCTAAAAAAAATTAAAAATGGTAATTTTATCTTTGAATCTTTCTCATCAGCCTCACTAGGCAATTAAACTATTTTTCCCAAAGGCTCCTGGCAGTTTTGTTTCCCAGCAGCAGTGCCATACCCCTCTCCTCCTTGGGTGGCAAACGCAAAGGATCTGTCCTTCCAACACCATGCGTGCAGCCTGTGTTTTCAACGGCCAGGGTTCGGCAGGTGCTGGGTTCAGTATCGCAGTACTCGTAAGAGAAAAACGATCTGTGGTCTAAACCAGAGGCACCCTCAGCCCAGCCCAGTCTCCCTCTGCTTTGTGCACAGCGTGGGTGCAGCAGGCAGGGCAGAAGCTCGTGTACCAGTGCCACAGGTGGATGTCCCAGCCACCGCTGGGAGGAGGACACGTATCTCGGCTCAGCATCACACAAACACAGAGCGGTGGTTTTGAGACTGATTCACAGCCGCTGCTCTGCATAACCAGGAGCAGGCTGCAGCCCCAGGGCTGCTCCTGCAGCAGGGACCTCGGCATGACCTGTTTCACTGCTGGCTCTAACAGATCCCGTTAGGACTTTCTGGGAAAGGTGTTCACATCTGGCAAAGTACAACCAGGCTCTCCCCATGCCAGCAGATGAGAGATGGTACTGGAGATCTGCTTCTGCCCCGCACCCTTGGCTGTGGGGCTCTCCTTGCCTGCCAGTCTGATAAGGGCAGGGATGAGAGAGAGATCTCCAGGCTTCCTTGGAGTCAGGAGGGACATGATGCTTTATCAACGGCTTCATTTGAGCTTTTTGCACTGAGTGAGAACTTGCGGAGCAAATAAAAGCCATAATCACCCAGCTGGGGACTCAGACATGCCATCAGGGTGGTCCCTGCAGACCAGCTTTGAAGAACCAGTCAAGAAATATTTTTTTTTAATAAAGAAAAATTAATCACGGCAAGTAATTTCTGATGAGCGCACATTGCCGAGCCCCGGCTGGGGAATACACAGTTCTGAACAGCCTGTCTCCCCGGGACCAGAGGCAAGCAGTCGCTGCTGGGAACTCAGCAAGGTGCCAGCAGGCAGACAGCAACGTGTTTGTTGCCACCAGTTTGTCACGCGTCCCACTTGCCTAGTGCCTCCTCTGGTCAAAGGAGGCCACGAGGAAGAAATCAGACCTGACCAGCCACGGGAGTTTATCACCAAACTGCAAAGACTGATAGTGAAGGAAAGCAGCAAACCTCAGCCCAGTCCTGAGCTAAGAAAGAAACAAAATCAGACAGTGAACAGCAGATCAAAAGGATCTCAGACTCCCAGGGCTGATAGCATCTATGGTCCAGATACTGCTGTTAGATGAACCACCTTCAGAGCTGGCAGATGGTGACAAGTGGCTTTCCACTGCTTTTGTCCTGAGGTTAGCCAGGAACTGTCTTTTTCTATAAATCAGTTACCAGCAAGTCTTCATGGACATGCTGGCAGCTGAGAGAGTTAGAGGGGAGACACCTCCAGCTACATCCTGGGTTCTCCAAAAGCAGCTCTGCATCAGGGAACAGAGATTTGGCATAAAAAATAGGATCATAGAATAGTTTAGGTTGCAAGGGACCTTTAAAGGTCATCTACCCTGTCCAAATCTCGTGGCCATCAGCAACTATGGGAGCTATCCTATACCCAGTGATGCCTGGAAGGATATCATCAAGCTGCCAGGACCTACAAGTACCCTTCTGGGCTACCCCACCACTGTGCTTTCACATGAACCCCGCAGCAGCATCCGATGCTGGGAGGTGAAGCTGGGCTGCTCTTCTTTGTGTCCATCACAAGGTGTCAGTGTGTGGCCATCCCCTTCAGACACGGCCAGGCTGTAGTGGTGGCTGGCTGTCACCAGTGGACTCCCACTGGTCACCCATCACCCTACCACATCATGACACCACCACCCGCTATGGTCCTTTGGGTCCAGGGATCACTGGCGTCCGGCTCTGGCTCCTTCTCCCCACATCACCCCTCTCACTCGCACACATGCCCAGGGCAGAGCACAGCTCTGGGCCATCGGGTCCTGCTTCTTCTCCCTGTGCTGCAGCCACGGCTGCGCCTCCTGTGCCAGGACCCTCAGTCCAGGCTGCGGATGCTCGACTGGACCCCGCGTCTGGCACGGGGACCTGCGCCTGTTGATCAAAGCGCTTCCCCACGGGAAGGAAGCAGGGCGGATATCTGATAAGCAGGTTGCCTCCTCCAGCAGCAGTCGTGCCTCGCTGCTGATCTCCGCTGACTTGGAAGGCAACCCACAGCAGCTGCAGCAGGCACTGGCCACATTGGTGAGGAGGTGCAGAAATTCCCCAACCCCTCGCCCAGAGCTGAAAGGAAAGGGCTCTCCAGTAAAGGCTGCATCTAACCAACCCTGGGGGGAACAGCAGAAAGATCCGGCACAAATAAGGCTCGCCCTGGGTCACGGCTGCTGGCGCAGCGGACGTCCAGCAGACACCGCGTGCGACATCCTCTCCAGCACGCAAGGGGACACGGCGAGCGCGGGCTGTGCCTCCTCCCTGCAGCCAGGCACGCACTGCAGCCAGCACGTCCCAGCAAGGGGAAGGCCCTGAGACGGGGATCTCGGCGCTGGCCGCACACCTATCCTGCCCCTGCAGATGTTTAGCTGTAAACGGAGCAGCCAGGCTCCTGTACGTTCACGTTGGAGCTGTCCTGGCTGCTCGGAGGGGTCACTGTGACAGCAAGCGGGGAGCAATGGGGCCCGTTGCCCAAGCAGGGAGGGTGGCAGGCTGCTCCCTTTGTGGTTCCCACCTCCCTGCCAGGCTGGGTCAGGCAGAGCAGCGTTAGAGCTGGCAGCAGAGAGAGCCCAGTAGTGGCCAGTGCGCCGATAAACGGCACTCGGGAGTGGGGCAGCGGTGGCCCTTGCTTGGGGGACTTCCTCCATCTCGGAGCTGGTGCATGGTGGCACGAAGCAGCAGGAGTAGCAGCTTGGTGAGATGAAGGGGTGAGGCTGGTGGGACTGAGCCTGCGTGGCTGAGATGACCTGTTAGCAGGAGTATGGCAGGCCAGGGCAAAGTCAGGAGGGAGCCCCAAGTTTTGACACACCACCCTGGCAGGGTGGTGCTGCTTGGGTTTGCTTCACCCTCCCCAGCCTTACACACCTACGGGGACCCAGCAGCGCCATGCCAGTGCGTCCCACTGATGCCGGTCCCAGCTGCCTCAAGGGACAGCAGAACACCACAAAACCCACCTGGGCTGATTTAAAGGCATTCAAATTACCTTTACATTTAATTCACCATCCAGCAACCCTGGAGCAGCAAACCCACAATCTAGCAGGCAGTAGCCCCGCTCTGATTCTTCTTGCATGATGAGTGATGAGGAGGGGACCACAGGATGCAACGTGAACTTGCTCAGGTGTCAGGAAAAAAGATTTATACACAAGGTCAGCTCTTCTCCTCCACCCGTGATCAGAAGCTGTGCTACCCAGACGCCGCACACAGACCAGACAGCCGGAGGCTGGGAGCATCGCCTGTCCGAGGGCAGAAATGCAGCCCAGGCCCAGGAGTGAAGCAGAGCAGCCATCCACGGTGGCGGAAAAGACTGAGCCTTACCCATGCTCCAAGCCAGGGCAAAAGCTGTAAGTCCAGCAGGTACAATTTCACTCACTGTAATGCAGCCAGGGCTGTGGCGAGCGGCGTGACTCACAGCCCTGATATGAATTAGTACCTTCAGTTTATCTCGGATGTTTTGCTTGAAAATCCCAAGATGTGATTTAATGCTCCGAGAAATCTGTTTTCCCCACTCTGTGCCGATTGCTTCAAAACATAAGGAAACGATGTGGGACCACGTGTAAAAGGAAATGAAAATGAGAGGTAACAAAGTGCCTGCGCTTATGGTAAGGGACTGCAAACGGCTCTTGGATCTCTCCTGCCATCTCTCCCGCCCCTAACCCTCACGCTCCAGCCAATTTAATTTTTTCATGATGAATCAGTACTGGGAAGCTATTTTGCTTCTTGGCAATTGTATTTTTTTCCTCCGCAAAAGCAGTAATTCAATGAATTATGTGATGAATTATTGTTGTTGTCATTATTTCTCAATTCCATTTTGGCCACCGTGGTGTTTGGTGATTAATTTTTTCCTAAAAATAAGTCTTTAAAGCCCCATTTAAAACTAATGGCATGGTGGCAGCTGCAAGCTGGTGTGGTGTTAATTTTGGAAGAAAATAGGCAGAAAAAAAAAGACAAATCATGTAAAAAATAGCCAGCTGAGAGAAAGGCAATAATTAGCTGAATTCAGAACATTTTTCTTCTGTTATTACAGGGAGAAAGTATTGGATAATTTTGCACCAAGTTTTCTCTTTTTTTTGTAATTGTTTTGGGACCACTCTTCAATGGCAGAGCTTGAGTTTTGAAAAGCTTTCCAAGAACTGTTCCAAAATCTCCTGTGACTGATGCTCTGTAGAGCTGCAGGCATATTTGGCAGAGAGCGTGGGGTGTTTCCGGCGCTGGGTCTGGTCCAAACCCTGCGTCCTCACTGATTTAATAACAGAGAGGTTTCAGCAGCCGCGGTGGTGCTGACATAGGACGCTTGGCCTGTGCAGCCGGCAGCCTGATGCTGGGCTGACTGGTGCAGACGCAGCTGACTGCCACGGGCCCTGCAAACCCCATCCACCCAACCCTTCTCCCCGGCGTGCTACTGCCCAGCAGCAGCTCCCTAAAACCAGGCACCACGGGGCAGAACAATTACCGGGAGTAGCCGATTTTTTCCAGGTCATAATTTGTTCATGTGGCCACTCACTGAAGAAATCTGCTGATATAGTTTTACCAGCTGGTAGAAATACACCTGTAGAATCATTTATTCTTTTCCCTGCATGGGAACGATGCTTATTCTCCATTTAAATGTATTTTTCAGGACAGCTACTTTGGTTGGAACAGTGGAAACAAAGCGCTAGCACATGCAAACTGATATGGGTCGTCTGGGAAAGCTGCTGCCGCTGTAGATTTATAGCGATCAGGTTGGCATAGCTCACCCCATGCAGGGATTTGTCTTGACCAGCAGACAAACAGGTTTTCCACTCCAGAAGAAGGATTATACGGCAAAGCCTTTAAGAGGGACTGAGCCCTACAGGTGGATTTCCCTGGGGATAGGGAAGATGCAGTATCTCCCCCTTACCCTTGCTGCTTGGCAGCCCCCCCGGCCCCATTAAACCACCGTAGGGATTTTCTCCCAGTGCAAGCGTGCCATCCGAGGGCTGCGGTCCTGCTGGGACTCTGCCAGGTCACAAGCTGTCTGCTGGCATCGGGCTCCCTTGCTGCTGTTTCAGATGACAGCTGCCCCTCTGGCCTCGCTGCAGAGCCGGCACAAGCTCTGCATCACGCAGCTTGGCTAAACCAAATGTGTTTGTCAACCGGGTCGCTCTGCTCGCCTCCCACCTCTAACATGTGCTGAAGGACCAGATGCTTTAGTGGTGCAAATCAGCCCAGCTCTGCTCCGGTCAATGAAGTTGTGCCCATTTACCCCAGCCAAGGTCTCCCCCATGATGCCAAAGGACCCTGTAAGCCCACAAGCCAGTGAAGCATCTTTGCTCATTTCCAGCTGAGCCTCTCATCCCCGGGTGAAGGATTTCCCCCCTCTGACCCATGAGATACCTCTCCCTTAACTGTCAGGACAGCCATGAGCAAGCCCTGCTGAATCATGTGCTGCTTCAGGCTTTGTAGCTTTTGGATGGAGAAGGATGCTGAGGTTAGCCTCAGGCAACATTAGCAAGTTTGGGGAACACTTACTGTTTCTAAAAAAAACAGAAACGAAAATAGAAAAGTCTGTTTTGTCTGTGGTCAGGTAGCCTTAGCCAGGGAAATCTTTGTGCTGGGACAGTTTTATTGCATATGGCAAAGAGGGGCCAGGAGGGAAAGCTGAGATACACACAGCTCATGAAACACCCGCTGAGGTGGTGGTCAGCTATGCCGGTGGATCTCTCTGGTACAAGCAGGAGTGGAACAAACCTTCATGCTAAATCCTGTCTCTGCTGCTAATACTGAAGAGCCTCACCGCAACTCCAAAGCATGAAATTTATAATTTCCCCATTGCCTCATCAGACTCCTTTCCCTTCCTTAAACCAGCTCTCATCTTCCCTGTGTCCTTTTGGTGCCTTATTCCCCTTGTCCTAGGTCTTTTCCCAAGGGGATGGCTTTTTAGGAGGGAGGCTGAGCATCTCCGTTTGCTCGCCCTGGCCACTGTCCCCGAGCCCTGCGTCCCTCCCTGCTGCGCGTCCCCCAGCCTCCCCCGTCATCCGGCGTGGTGACGAGGAGCAGCCCGTCAGGAACCGGCGGATGTGACATTTCCCTTCGGCCAAACACCTCCATCTTCTGAAATGCCAGAGCTGCCGAGCAATTACCCAGCGCACAAGGCAGGCCGGTGAAAGGCAGTTAATTGGGGACACACTGACAACAAAGTGCCACGGGCTCCCTCCTCCCCCTGCCTCCCATAACAGCCTGTCGTGCGTTTTAAAGTGCAATCTCAGGCTAAGCTCCCTTTCGCATGTGTGAGGCCAGAACCACCAAGACACGCCAGCAAGGGGACTGAAGTCACTCGGGGACACGAGGCTCCCCGCAATAAAGGGGCTTGGAAGAGGGGCCCTGGGAATGGCTTTGGAAAAGAAAAAAAAGGGTTTGCCCCATGACCGCCTGCAGCCTGCCCAGATCTCACCCTGAACTCCCCCCGCACCAAAACAAAAGGAGAAGTGGAAACCAGAGGCACCAGCCGTTCCTCCCCACATCGGGATGTGTTACACCTCGGAGGGAGAAGTGCCAGAAATGGAGTGAAAACCAGCAGGGTCACGACTATACTTGGCTTTTGCACCTCAGACGGAGACATGGGAGAGGGGAGGGTGCTGCGATGCCACCATCCCTCCGTGGCTGCCTGCTTTCTGCTGTGTTAAGACTCCCTGTAGCCCCGACTCCCCAGAGCAGCTTTCAAGCAGCATCACACCCCAAATCCCACCTGAAAGGCATGAAATTGGACCAGAACACTGTCCTTTCTGGAGGGAAAACAGAATAAATCCACATCTGCATCCCTGCTTTGAATGGCGTGCAGAACTTCTCCTTGGGAACAAGCCGCCTTGGGAAGAAGACGACGGATCCTACCCTGTGGCTGCCGTTTTGCCCCTTGGCAGCAGCGAGCCTGTGCCCAGCTGCAGCCAGAATCAACGGGGACTTTGTTGTCCCCAACTAGGGACTGGGGCTGCCAGAACGGAGCATCCTGCGCCGACGCTGTCAGCCAGCCACACTTCCAGCCTCCTCCATCCGCGGGGGGATGTGTGGAGCCCACTGAGCCCACGAGGGAGGGATGACTCCATGGCACAGCAAATGCCCCTGGTGAATCCCAGGGGCTGACTCTCCCGTGCACCCCAAAGGCAGCCTGTCTGCCTGTCCTCCGGCACAAGGATCCGGCACTGCGCTACCCAGCCTGTCCCAGAAAGCTGGCGAGGGGAAGGCGGCAGCAATTACCTGCAGGTTTTGGCCAACACATCGGCTGCAACCCTTGAACTCATCTCCCCAAACAGTAAGAAAGCAGCTAAGTAGCAGGGCTAATATCAGCCCTGGCAGCTGCCAAGCACTGCAGGTCAGCAGCAGAGGGGTTAGTTTGCAAGCTGTGTTGCCTTTGGCAGCTGCTGCAAGCTCGTAAGGCCAAACTTTTTGAAGGGGTGCATCGTACACCCTGGGGGTTGGCAGCTGCAAAGGCCAGATCCTGGGGACAGGCATCTCTGCTCAGGCGATGCCTCAGCTAAATAGCAAGATGTGATGTATAATCAGGGCTGAGATGGATTAGCAGAGGTAGAAAGGAGCTGAGAAGTGAAGCAGCAAGCGGAATGAGGGTTAGACCTTGGGACCATGAACCTACCTGGAAAACCAGAAAGAAATTGAGTTGATTAGTCGAGAGAAGAGCACGGTGCAGGGATGTGGCTCAGCTTCTTGAGGAAGGGCAAGGAAGCTGATGACCTACCAGCCTTCATTTCTCACAAGCACAGAATACTTGGAAAAAGTTCAAGCACAGAAAAGGAGAACATTGTTTTCCACATCCCCTAGGAGCACGACAAGGAATCCCAAGCTCCATTTGCAGCAAAGGGGTGTGGGACAGACACTGAGGAACACCTGGAACAGGAAAGGCCACGATCCTTGGGACTGCAAAGTTTGGCAACACCAACCCTGAGGTGCACCAGCGGTTTGGGAACCTGCACCGGTTACAATCCCAGCCTTCTCGCAAAGAACCAGAACACACTCACCTATCCTGGTGGGGAAGATGTCCTCGTTGTTAATGAGCATCTCGATCCAGTCCATCAGCATACACATGTACTGCGGAGCCGACAGCTTGGTCGGCTTCTTGTATTTGCTATCGTCCTGCCACCTGTACTCGTACTTGAGTCCACCGGACATGATGGGGCAGCTCTTTTCCGTGCAATACTCCGACATGGTGCCATAGATGAGGTTGATGCGGTTGAAGAAGTCCACCACGTGCACAGCGATCCAGTCGTTGATGCTCTCGCCGGGAGGGAGCTGCACCACTGCTTTCAGGTCCAGCCCAGACTTGAGGGAGGCCTGGGCTTTCTTGTACAGCTCAAAGCGCTGGGTGCCCGGCTCAAACTTCTTTCGGGGACGAAACGTTTTGTCTTTGTTGAAGACTTGCTTGAGACACAACGCCATCGTGGGCAGGGCCGGCAAGGGTGAGGACAGAGGCTCGGTGCAATGTGAAACCCAAGGCTGGGATCTTCAGGGGTGGAGGATCCTGGGAGGAGAAAGAGACAAATTTCAGTCACATATGAAGCCAAGCTGCACGCGGGGGCACGCTCCCAGGGACAAGTTTGCACCAGGATGCTGGCTGGCCCTGCTGCTCTGGCAGCACGTGGGGACAGAGATTTGGGGTGAGCTCCTGGCCCCTCCACACCCACCAGGGTGACCTGGAGCCGCTGCTGACACCTCAGACAGCAGCTCCTGGCACCAGAGAGGGCAAGCATCACCACAAGCGCCCCGTGCAAGGCTTGATGGCAGACAGAGCCCATCCTCCCTCCCGAGCACGCCAGGAGCTCAGTGGGCTTCAGCCAGCCTCTTACCTCCCGGGCTTTTATCAATAACTGCTGCAATAAACTGAGAGCCGCGATATCAGCAGAGTTCACCAGCCCGGGCAGTCCCAACCTGGTAGCCCTTTCCTCTTCCAGCAAAGGGGAAGCATCCCTTTCCCAGGAATTTCTCAGTACAAATAACCCCTGACCCTGCCGCGGTGGCTGGCGAGCGATGCCCTGGGGACCGCGCTGCGACCGCAGCTGGCCGCTGGTTCACACAGCCCCAGCGCCGAGATCAATGGGAAAAGGGGGGATTATTTTTGTTGTTCTGCCCCGTGTGTTTGTCCAAAAGAACAAAACCTGCATCCGAAGGAGGGAAACGGCAGCGCAGCACAGCAACGGGACGTGCCAGGATGCGGCCCTCCAGGCAGGCACACAATGCACACAGGAGCCCTTGGGGTGACAAAGAGCTGATGCTTCGGGTGACTCGGTCTGGAAGTCACAGCTCAGCAAAGCTCTGAGCTCACCCCTTCCTGCCCGCGGTTAGTAGCACAGACAAGGGCTGCAGTATTTCCCTTTTTTTTCCTTTTCCTCCCTGAAGCTTCTGTGGAAACCCCATCCGCCCCAGGCTGTCCCGCACAGGCTGAAATTGTGCATTTCATTACCTGCACACATCACCAGTGGTGGTAACGAGATCAAGGCCCCCTTGTGCTAAATGCTTTGCTGAGGCTTAGGGAAGAGAAAGTCCTCCAACAGCCTCCCCCTGACAGGAGGAGATGGAGAAAGAGTTAAAAAAAAAGGAAGAAAAAGATTCACGGAAAGGGGAAGTGACTTACCCAAAGTCATGAGCAGGAGGGAATGGTGCCTAAGCAAAACTTGGATGCACATTCATCGTTAAAAAGACAGCTTTTAGCAAAAAGCTTGCTAAATAAACTCTCTTTTCTAAACTTAGTCCCGAGCCACAGGCAGATCCTATTTTGCCCAGCAGAGACCAGCTAAACACCTTGCAAGAGAAACCCTGTGCTCCCCTCAAAGCCCACCTACTGAGGCATCACTGGAAGACGGCAGGACCTACTGATCACCCCAAGCACGGGCAGGATCTGCCCGGTGGGGATTTCTACACCACAGCCAGCACGTGGCTGTGGGGAAAAACCCTGGCGTGGGTGCAAACCCTGGTGTGGGAGGAAAGCCCAACACCAGTACCATTAGGGCACTAACCACAGCCTTTCCCACAGGCTGGAGCGTTGCTTTGCCACCATCACGTAGCTCACAGCATGGTGGTACCAAATCCCACCACTCTCTGCTGTACCCAGGTACAAGGAGACCTGAAACTGTACATTATTAGGTACTTTTTGCCCCACGGAAGGGGTCACAGTCATCACACAATGTTATGCAGTACGACTTTAATACTGGGGTACCTGCAAACCTTCCCCAGCTCATGTTGCTGGGTGGGATTTTAATAGCTCCAGCCCCATTGTCCTCATTTATTGCCAGAGGGCAATGACTGGGGGATGCTTCTTGGATGCTTTTTCCTCCCCTGCCCCAAGCAGCTGGCTCCAACCATGTCAAAGAGCTTGTTCCCCACTTCAAAAAAAAGCACAAGCTCTCCAAAATGCCAACTGACAGAGGGAGCCGGCACCGTGTCATGACTCCTACTTGTCCCGAGGGGAAGGGTCTCTGGTATAGCAGCCCCGAGGGAGCCCAGCGGAGGCGAGGGGACTCTCGAGGGGACTCTCGGCACAGCCAGGCTGTAAAGAAAAGCCCTTATCTGGGGCTTCCCACCCGGCTGTCACATACTCAAGGCACATCCTGTTGATAACACCTCTAAAAAAAGCTTCCCAGAGGGTTTGCTAATGCATAACAGTTTCTAAAATATGTACATATACATCCATATGTATTTATATATAACTACTGCAATGGGGATCCTACTCCAGTAACATAGGAAGTGTAAGTGAGGCATCCAGCAGGGTCTGCCCGTATAGAGGTAGGTGTGATGGGGCTGAGCAGTGCCCGGCCCTGCGGCCAGCGTGGGAGGGAGGGGGCCAGCAGCACCTTTGGTGCTTTCACACCCCCCCAAAGACTTATCACTAACTGGCTCTGCCACCAAGCCAGGACATGGGGCTATCCCTGCCTTGCTGCTGTCCATACCCTCATCCATGGATGATTTTTCCTCCCTCTCTCTCTCCAGTCACCAGCCAGTGGCAGAAGGCTCTGGCTGAAACATAAAGGCCATTAAAATAAGCAAAAATGAACAATCATGCCCCTAACAAGAAGACAGGATTTCCCCATCTGACACTTGGCAGCTTCCCAGGACAGGGATGATGCAGAACCTCCTAATGGTCCTGCAGCTGCCTCATCCCCGTCCCAGCCAGTCCAAGACCCCAGACAAAGCTGAGCAGCCCCTTTGCCCAGCACCCAAATAAAGTCCAGTGACTGCCACGCTGCAGGGCTGGAAGGGCATCGCGTGGCACCACGACAAGCCTGTGTCCTCGGTCTCTTTGCCGGCTAGACGGAGGGTGAACAACTCAATTATTATCCCTGTGTTAGACTGGACCGATCCCACCAGGTCACATAGTCCCTCTGGGCGAACATCAGTACAGACAGGGACTAGGATCTAACCTAGGAGGTTTCCCTGGGATTTCAGCAAGGCAAGTCGTGCCAACAGACCTTTCTCCGTGTCACTGTTTCTGCTGGCCTCAGCTCCATTCGCTCTGCTCCAGGAGCTATTGCTGTTTGCAGGCTCTTCCATGCAGAGACTGGGTTGTTCCGGGGTCATAAGAAGCCACCCTGGCAGATGATATCCCATCAAATGTGTCACTTGCAGGGGCCATCAGCAATGAAATCAGTTCTCCATGAATACAGGGGGGGTTCCCTTGTTCCTGTGCCTCACACTGCAAGTCCTCTGCAAATATTGAGCCACTCACTGGGAAATAAGCTCTGCATCTCATCTCCTGAAGCCAGACCTATAACTCATCCCACAACTGCATCTCTGCGTCATCCACAACTGCATCTCTGTGTTACCCTGCAAGCTGTTCTCACTCATCAGGCAGGTGGGAATGTGCTTCATGCTTCAGTACTGAATAAAACACCAGTTTAAAAAAAAAAAAAAAAAAGAGCAATAAACCTGGTAAACATCTGCCAGGTTTTTCCTACCATGCATCTGTTAGAGATTCCTGGGAATGGGAGAACAAAACCCATCGCTGCCCAAGTGCTCGGAACAGACTTGTCCCCCGAGCCCACAGGACGCCAGCATGGCACTGCAGCCTCCCTGCTCCCCAGCCAGCAGTGCACGCCGGAGTAAGGCGAGCGGTTTTGCTTTCAGGATCCTTGCCAGCATCGCTACCAAATTACCAAGTCATTAAAAAGCCTTGTCAATCTTTACTGGAGAAAAATGTTCTCCAGAAGTTAAATTTAAGACAAAGCCAAAAACACATCCTGGGATTTACGACCCGAAGAAGCAGAGGCAGGCGCTGCGCCAAAGAACAGATTTGTTCTCTACTTTGCCCCAAAGCTTTCACTGCCCAGAGAGATTGATGTGCAGGGAAGGATGTGAGCAGCGTAAGGAGATTGCTGCATGGAGGCCAGGACCAAGGCTTGAAATACCAGCTATGGCCCTTGCAGCTGGGGCACTGAGATGGGACGTACCGGCTTGGAGCAAACAGGCTTTGCAAAGTCACTGATGCCTCAGTTTCCCCTCAGGCAGGGACCCAGCATCCGCCCCTGCTTTCTGGGAAGAAAAGCAAAGTCCTTTGGGAACGGACCTGGACACATCCCGAGTTTAACTGGTGGAAAAGGGCATCAGCAGCGAAGGCAAGACCAGACTTTCCCAGTGTCCACCTTTATCCGACTCGGCTGGTACTCTTCCATCGCTGGCCAAGTATTTGGGACAGATCCATGTAAAGAGACGGAAAATGGGAGATCTTCCAAGGTTTAGCTGCAGCGCAGAGTTCAGCTGAGCCTGATGTTCAGGGCTGTCGCGTTCCTGGAAATCAGGCCATGGTCCACTGGGGCTTGGGGTGGGAGAGGAGACCCATCCAAGTTCAAATCGCCGCTCGCGCTGCCTGTTTTGGGAAATCCGAAGGGCGAGCTGCCATTCAACAAGCTTAGACAGCAGCTCCCTACGACATGGCCGTACACGTCCCGCTGCCGGCCCGTGCCGGCGGGACCTGGACCGGTGCCGCAGCGGCAGCCTGCAGGTCTCTGCCTTCGGTTCCCACGTGCAAACATCAAAGCTTCCCCGGAGAGGAGCCTTGGCAAAGGCTGCAACCCCGCTTCACCGTGCCGCAGTTCCCATCACGGGGCGGTGCCGGCACCCCAGGGGCTCACACATCCCTTTCTGAAGCATCTGCAAACCCCCAAATCAAACCTCGTCCCGCTCCTGGGAGCGGACAGGGCGTGAAGCGGGTGGCTGTGGAGCCGGAGACTTTCCCCGCTGTCACCCCGCGTCCCTGCCGAGGATGGTCGGAGGAGGATAAGTGAAGCTGCCGGGTGGAAAGATGCCGCCGCTTCCCATGGGACATCCACGCCATGGCATGCTCGGTGCTTACCCCCATCCGCGCTCCCAAAATAGCTTCGGCTTTGCAGAGGGCTGGCTACAAACCCAGCTGAGCGGCCGCAAAACCCCGTCCACAGCTGGGAAGGCTGCTGGCTTCAGTCCTGCCCCTGTTTTTACCGGCAGCATCAGAAGCAAAACTCAGTCGGGTTTAGCAAGAACCAAATGAGCGCAGGGTTAAGCTCTGCAAGGGCAAGGCAGAGCCGCTGCCGGGGATGTAGCAGGCAGAGACACGTGAAAAACTGATTTCCTAGATTGCTGGCAGGTCCAGAGATGAAAGGAAATGAACTGGATGGGGGGGATGTAAGTTCAGGGTCAAACTAAGCCACTAATTTCAGATTTGAGGGTTGTTTTGTTTTTTTACTTAAGCTTCTTTTTTTTTTTTTTTTTCTTTTTTTATCATTTGAAAACCACAGAGGAACACGGCAAGGCAAAGGCTTTGTTGTAAATTAAAAACAACTCTGAAAGGTCTGTTTAGAAACTGGCAAAACAAAAGGGGAAAGCAGGCAGAGCAGCGGGAGGGGGGCTTCCTCCCCCCTAGTCCTGCAGGCACGAGGCAAGGTCACTAAAGAAAACCTCCGGTTTTGACCCCAAATAAGCTTTAGTCAGAATCCTGCAGGAAGGATCATTCAGACACACCACTATCTCCAGGGTGATGGGCACCAGGGGCAGTCCCGTGCTCCCTGCCTCAGTTTCCCCAATTTCAAAACTCTCTCCCTCCCCAGCCTGCCTTTATATTAAGGGCTGCAAAAGCAAAGGCTTCAGGGGGAAAAGCGCTTTGCAAGTGCCCCTGGGAAGCATTAGTGATTGTGGAGGTTAAGGAGAGAGGAAGGCTCTGACACCGGCACCTCCCATGGCTCCAGTGCCAAGCGCATCCTCCCTGGACCCGGCCCGAGACAGTTACACACTCACGCAAGCATCTGACTGCAAACCACAGGCAGCCGCTTTAGCAGTGCGCTCCAACCCTCGCCGGTGGTGCGACAGCCGGGAAAGCACAACGAGGGGTCCAACACCGTGGGCAATCCGCAGGGAGACTCCGGCTCCCACTGCTTTAGGAAAAGGCCACAGAGGGAGAGCACAGATCCACGTGGCTCCAGGCACCATAGAGAAAAGTGTAGGTTAAATACTACCAGCTCTGCAAATCCCCCTCGGGCTTCCCCGGGGCATCTTGCCTTCGGCCACTCAGATGTCTGCTTCTGCTTCCCTGCTTTAGGGGATTCCCTTCTCCCCACCACAGGCAGCGTAAAAGACTCATCCTGCCCCATCCCTGGAAGAGGAACAGGGCAGGCATCAGCTCAGCTACTGTCTGCCAGAGTCCCGAAACACCCAGCCAGCCTCCAGATGGACAGTCTGACCAGAAACCAGCTGGCCCTGGGGCTCTGCTGGCTTTTTGCTGCTTCTAGGAAGCGTTACTGTCTGGCTGCTGACTCGACGGCCCCGTCTCCGAGTTCCTTTCAAGCTCCAGAGAAGTCCCGTTGCAAAGTTCGGTCTTCAACCTGTCCAAGAGCATCTTTGCTGCTTCTTGGTGGACTTGCACCCCAAAGACCAAGGCTGCTTCTCCTGAGCAAGCCTTGAACTGCAGCCACCCCAGCCCCAATCCAGGCAGGGGCTGTGGGTGCATGATTATCCCAGGGAAGGGAACATAGACCCTCTTTTCCAGCTTTTGCGATAGCCGTGTCTGGTTTTAATCGTCTAAGGAAGCGGGGCTACAGAAGGAAGATGCTGGGGAGCACGGTCTTGGGGTGCTGGCCCCGCTCCCTCAATGCTTCCTGCTGGAGCCAAGCCCCAGCTGGGCTGTCCGTGAGAAACGGGGTTATTGGCTGCCGATCCCAAATATAACCCAAACGATGGAAAATTCCAGGAAACGAGCCAAGACAAGATGCCGGGAGGGGGATCAAGGCCCCGCACGCGGGCTGGGGGAGCTGCAGAGAAGCCCTGAGCTCTCAGCGGCGTCTCCCTGCCGCCAAACCCTCCTTGCACAAACCCCCCCCCCAGTGCCACAGAGACCCACAAGAGGGGTGAGCGTCCTCCGAGGCAGCCCCTGAGCACCCCAGCACCCATCTCCGGAGCAGGAACCTCCAGAGCAGCAGCAGGACTCAGCCCCCCGCTCCCCGGCTGGGGAGCCATGCTGGTGCTTCCCCTGGCTCGCCTAAACGCTTGGAAATCCCCAGCTCGTGCAAAACGGACCCGGCACAGCTTCCAGGAAGGGGACCGCACGCACCTTGGCTTGCCCCCAGCCTGTCCCCACTGTCCCCCCGCTCTGTCCCGCTCCTTGCCCTACCTCCCTGCCACACCACCAGCAAAGCAGCAGCTCCCTGGGGACCACAGCCTAGCCCAAAGGCACCGAAAAAGTTTTTCCCCGAGTCACCCAAGATGCCTCCAAGCAGAAAAGCAAAGCCCCATCTCTCCAGGCTAGAGGCAGCACGTCCAGTTCGTTGTAGGGGTGATATGCAGTAGAGCTGGGAGCTTTCTGGGAGTACCTCATTCCTGGGGGCAGGGATGTCGCTGCTGCCACCAGTGACTTGCTGGGAGCCCTGCAAAGAGGTGTCCAACGGCCTCCACGGTGCCCGACTGCTCTGGTTCAGTCCCAAGGGTGATTATTCCACCGTCAGAGCTGTAATCCCAAACACCGGGAGCTCCAGGCCTGCGAGCTCAGGGAAGAAGATGAAAAGAGATAAACCAGCTGCTGAAAACCCATCTCCACCCAGTTCCCCCCACCCACAACTTTCCGCCCTCCCTCCGACACGGGCAAAGCCACTGCTGGCACCGTCCCACCTGGGAAACGGGTGTCTGCCCACGCCGTGTGCTGCCTTCCCCTGTGGGTCCCCCCTTCCCCTGCGGGTCCCCCCTTCCCCTGCCCACCGCCGGCCATCTGCACTAATCCCTGCCCCACCACCGGCGGCTCCCGGACCCTCCCGCATCCCCGAAACAGGCTCCCTTGGTATTTATACACTGGCAGCTGAGCTGAGACACGCCGGAGGAAGGGGAAGAGCCTTCTGCAGGCGTCCGTGCCCCGGCTGGGTGAAGGATTGCTCCTTCCCAGGCTAACCCAAACCAGCTTTCGCCCAACCCATGCTTAAAAGCACCCCAGAAGCATCCTCGGGGGTGCAGCACTGGCTTTTTCCACCCCGAGGACTCACCTCATCCCCTGGCATGACTGGCTCCCAGCCCCAAATCCCTCCGCTGCACTTTCTGCTCTTACTGAGGAAAAAGAAAAAAAAAAAAATAATGAAGAAGAAAAAAGTCCAAACCAGGCTCCCCGTCGGGACTGTCGGCGGTTTGGGGCTGGCAGCGGCAGGGAGAGCCGCTGCGCTCCGGCACTCGCCGGGGTTTCGTTAGAGAAACTCGGGGCCGAGGGTTTTTCTCCGGCCGGTGATGTCACATCCTGACCCCACCGGCAGCTCCAGCTGTCCCTGGAAAACCCGCTGGGAAGCCGGCCTGCCGGCCCCCGCCACCCACCGCACCGGGCGCACACGCTCACGGGTGGGCACCCACACCCACACCCACGCACCATTCCTGGGTGCTGAGGTCCTTTTTGGTGCGCAGTTCCCGTGCCGCTGGCTGCCTCCCAGCTTTCACGGGACAGCAGCACGCTGGGGGAAAGGAGATGAAATCCCGCAGTATTTCTCCCCACCGCTGCCCTCCCGTCTTTTGCACAGTCCCTCTCCCTCCATCCTTCCCCCCCCCTGCACGCATGCAAAAATCAGCCAGAGTTTTCAGTGCCAGGCCAAGCTGGATGCCATCCAAAACAGAAAAGCCAGAGAGAGGGGAAAGAAAAAAAAAAAAAACCAACCAGAAAAACTTTTCGCTGCACAGAGCGGACTTACTTTCTGTCGGTCTCGGAGGTGGGGTGAGTTCTGAAAGCGCGTTGTGGTATTTAAATACAGCTCGGCGAAAGCAAGCCTGCGCCAGCACGCTCAGCGCCGAGCGGAGCAGCCAGCCAGCCGGCGTGGGATGGCTCGGCGCGGGCCGGGACTCGGCTTCGGGGTCAGACTCCTGGGTGGGGATGTAAAACCGGCGGTGCACCCCACGTGTCACGCTCCCGGGTGTTGCAGCGGGGCAGTGGCACGGCCCCGGCGCTCAGGGTCCCCTTCGTGGCACGGCGGCGTGTCTTTCCCAGGGGAGCAGCCTGGCTCGGCCGCGGCGAGATGAGATGCTAGCCTCGCGGGAAACGACTGCAAATCGTTTGGCAGCGGGACGGTTCTGGTGAGGGAAGCGTTTCTGGGCTTTGGTTACATGTGTGCGAAACTCAGGTTCAGCCAAGTATTTGCAGGTGATAGGGCGAGCTGGGGACCAGGGCGCAGGACGAGGCGGGGGCAAGGAGCAGCGGGAGTGTAAGAAAGGAAACCACAAACCCGGCAGCCTGAGACGGCAGGAGGATCTGGCCACTGGGTACATTTGCGTGAAGCAGGAGGGTTTAGGATGAGGGTTTGCCTCCCTAAATCCCGCCTGGCTTCTCCTGCTGCTGCGGCCAAGGATTTACCTTCCGACCCCATGCAGGCTGTGCATCCAGTAGGACACATCTCTGAGGAGCTGGACTCCTTCCCCCATAACGAGGCTTCTCAGCTACAGGTGATGCCAGGGTTTGCACTTGAGGCACAACGTTCAGAGACGGTCTTTAAAAATAAAGTTACAGGCCCGGCCATGGCAAACACCCTCAATTATCCAGCAGCCTCCCAGCAAGGCATCTGCTCGCCTTTCCTCCCTCTCTCTGCACTGGTGCAAGGCCCAGCACAGCACTGGTTTTGTGCAGGTGCAATAGAAACTATTCGTCACCTGCAGCAGCATCTTATTAGGAGCAAAGAAGACATCGAAGGGCCCATAGCATCAGCCAGCAGCTGCTAGCGGATCGCTTTGGGCCAGAACCAGAGGGAATCAGGGTTTGCCCACCCCAGCAGCCCCTTGCTTTCCTGCCTGTCCCTATTTGGGAGATGGCTGAGATGTGTCACACCTGCAGCACGTTTCTGCAGAAAAGGTAAAACCTGGAGGAGAAGCGCCCTGCACGCTCAGCTCTTGGGGCAGGAGGGAAGCACGAGCTGTCAAATTCATCTGTCCAGCTGCTTCCCACCACGACCATCAGCTAATTCAGTACAACAGCCCTAATCCCGAAAGCTCGGCTCTGTGTGTACAGCCACCCCAGGATCTGCGGGCAGGTATATGGAGACAAGAGCCTTTTCCACATCAGCCTTGCCCTGCTCCTGAGCAAATCTCTCACAGTCATTGCAGATAGTCTCAGGTTGAAGTAACTAAAATCAGGATCCGGCTCAAGTAGCCCAGCAGACTCTTTCTGGCTGCTGGCAAACCAGCCCCACGCCTGGCTCCAGCAGATTCATGCAGCAACAGCAGCTCCGCAAAGTCTTTTTTCGGCACCTGGGGGAGCGTTCCCAATGCTGGATGCCACCTGCTTGCACATCGCAGCTGCCCCAAGTCACGGCAAAGGCTGAGCAACGCTGCTGTCCTCCACCCCGGGGACCCGGCGGGCACCAGTGTCCACGCTCCTCCCCAAGGGATGCAGGAAACCACAAAATGTCCTCAGACCTCGTGAGCAGGAGGCGGAGGTCTGCGGAGCAGATGTAACTCCTCACAGCTAACGCCAAGCCAGGAGGAAACTTTCAGCCGAAACCCCAGCAAAAACCAGGCACAAATCCAAAACTGAGGGGGCTTGGCCGTATAGCAAAGATCCCGAAGGGAACTCGTGACCAGGATTTACATCCAGGCGAGATGGAGCCAAAATACTTAAAGGCGAGATGGGGTCCTCCCACCCTCAGCGATTTGGAGCCAAAAGAGGGGCCAGGAACACAGCACGAGGGCTGAAATTGCATCAGCTGCTGCCCCACAAGTCCAGGGGGGTGAGCAACACCTCCTGGTCAGGGAGTTACCCCGTCGCACGAGGTTTTGGAAACCTCACGGAGTAGAGAGCCCGCAGTCCCGGAGCCGCCCGGGATGCCAGCTGCAGGGATGGAGGGCAGGAGTCACTTGGGAAGAGAGGAAAAGGTCCGAGGGGCAGGTTTGGGGCAGGAGGGATGTGTTATTGTGAAGAGGGCGTTTGTCTGCCCTGGAGGAAGGAAGAGGGAGGGTTGGCCCTGCTCCTGACGGCAGGTGCACGGCTGAATTTATCAGGGGGGAAGGAAGCAGGGAAGGAAGCAAGCCCGGAGCACTGGACGGCTCCATCGGGCCTCATGGGCGGTCACGGAAAGAGGCCCAACACGGCGATGCAGCTTCACACGGCTTGGCAGGACGCAGCTGCGCTGCGGGTGGGAGCAGTAAGCCCCCTCCAAGACCCCCCCGAGCTGTGGCACCGGGCTGGGCTCTCCCCGGCCCCGCGATGCCCTGCACAGCGGGCACCCCAGCAGCCCGTCGGCACAGCACCCCATCGACCAGAGACAGGGTTTGAAGGCTCTGCGTGCCCGGGCAGATCACAAGACATAGCAAAGGGAGCGGTGGGTTTGCTCCGGTTATTCCCAGAGAGGCAAAGGACGTCCCCAAAAAAGTTGGCCTCGGCTACGCGGCGTCAGGAACAGCCAGCTCCCCCTCTTCGTTCTACCAAGTCCTGCACAAGCTCAGAGACGGGGAGTGAGAACTTCCTCAGCTGTGGATCAGAGGGCACTGGAGTCTTGCCATTTTCTAAGGCACAGGGAAAACCAGGCGCAGATGAAAAAGCACTGGAGTCAGCATTTTAAGTGAGGGTAAGACCATCATCCTTCAATCTGCACTTCCTTGATTGCTGCGACAGCCGCCTTTCACAAGCCAGGGTGTCTCCCCGGGGAGCGGGACGGGCTCCGGGTTTCCTGCTGACGTGGGGGTACATCTCCCTGGCGCGACAGGGGTGGGTGGGCAGGCCAGGGGTTTGAGATGCTGATAACGAAGAGCCTCCGGCTGCAAAACTTGCCCCACCGCTCCTAGCAGGAGCTGCTGCCACATCCCTGGCCCTGGGCTCGCCTCCAGCCGGAGGCAGACCACAGACAGCGCGGAGGGAAGGAGGTGGCTTCTCCTCCGTCAACATGCCCACTTGAGGGCTACCAAAGACAGATGCATCCAGCTCAGGAAGACCCTGGCCCACAAATGGCTGGAAATCGGCAAAGCGATCTGGAAAACTATTGCAGGGTGTTTGCCCTCCCCAAGGCAGCCCATTTAGGTTCTAGGACGTGGTCCCCCGGGCTGGGGGAACTGTTGGTCTAACTCAGCGCAGCCCACCACGTTATCGACCATATAGGAGCAGCCTGGGCATCTAAATGGGTTTTTTTGCACAAAACTCACCCCAAGCTCACAAAGCTGAGCAGACAGGCTCATGCAAGCTCCGTTGTGCCAGCAGCTCAGAATAAGGAGACAAACCTTCCCTCTAGCGGCTGCACGGCACATAAATCTCACAGTTCCCTTCTCTCCCCACGCCAAGACTAACAGGGTTATTTTCACCAGCCCTTAGGCTCAACGCACATCCTAAGCGCATCGGATCTTACAACCCCTATGCGAGTTTTTAGTGGCCAATTTGCACAAAGCCACAGATAGACCCGGGGGTCCGTGCCCACGCCGAGGCTCGCAGGCGCCCACCCCCGTGGCCAGCCCGCGCCGAGGCAGCCGGCAGCGCGGTTCACGCACAAGCGCATCCCGGGCACCGGAGAAGCCACACAGCCACGAAACACCGCTGGCCTATTTCTGCAGCAAGGGTGGTTTGTGGGGTCAGTTCTTCAGCTGAGTTACTCCCCCCTTACAGCAAGCATTCAGTGGGATGGAGGATCAGGCCTAGAGTTTCTCTTGGACCTTTTTATTAGGAGTCTTTGCCCCAGCTTCAGCCTCATCACCACCACAGCAGCAGTCAGCACAGATCCAAGTGTGCTGTTCAAGTCCTAACTATAGCACGAGCACACACATTAGCATACATATTTCCAAAAGTACGAAAAGTTTCCACTTTTCCATTTACAAATTAGGGAGCTTATTCACACTGTGTCAAACTTGCACCCTACAACTGGGCCACTGAATATTGAAACAACTCTTGTTTTCCATGACCAAGACGCTCTGGTTTGATGATGCAGCCTCTCAGGCTACCGGGCTATCTGCTCTTATAATCTGCATTCCTACATGTTATCTGTAGGAATACAGATGATAATCTGTATACAGATCATACAGGAACACAGTAGGAAATAGCTGTCTGAAGCTTCCCCTGCTCACAACAGTGTTTCAGTGGCGCAGTCCATCGGACTGGCTTCCTGGAGAAAACACAGCAGTAGGATTTTCCAGGGCTGCAGCAAACGCCGTCCCCAGCAGCAGATCTGAGAATACCTCCCAGGAGGGTGTGCAGCATTCAGTTTTGTAAACCCTCCACTATCTCCCTCCCATTGCACACGCACGCACATACAAGTCTAGCCAGCTCTTTCCTCCTCTGCTCCTCGGGGTGATGCAATACAGCGCCAGATCGCTGACACCAAGTCAGTCACTTCTGTGCCAAGTGGTCTCACCCTGACACAAGGAGGAAACATGTTATGGCATGCACTTTAAGGTACATGAATACACCTGCAGAAAAAAGCCCTTGCTCCCTCCATCAGTCCATTCCACTTCTGCCAGGACCAGAAAATGCAGTCCCTTGCAAAATGGCTGCAGGCAGTATGATCCAACTTTGCCTCTTCAGTTTGGGCCTTACTTAAAAACGGTTCCAATGCATGCAATGCAAGAAATGTTTCCTTTTCTTGACTTTGCCATGTCTGTCTGTCTTAAACCCTCGGAGAAGTCCTTAGCTTGGGATTAATCACATGATGGATTAAAAAAAAAAAAGAAACCTCAAAATTACAGGTAGTGACTGCTACAGCCTTTACTAGAGACTTTGGTCTTTTAAGCTCAGAAGGAGGCTCAGGTGTAGATTTGGAAGCCTTGAGTTTCACTCCTGTTGCCCATTACTCATCTGGAGCTGTTATATTATAGCTATATTAAAAATGAATACAGCAACTCTGACTTTTTCAAAGCAGGAAGTGAATAATGAATCAAAACTGCCCTTACTTCAGCTAAGGGAAAATGATAAATGGAGCACAAATGCTATAAAAGTGGAAAGGCTGTTTAATAAAGGTGATTTGCTGTTCAGATAATAACAGCCCTATCCACACCTCCTCTGATTATTCCCCTGCTATGCACACACTCACAGACCCAATGCAATCATAAACAAAAAGATGACATTACCAGGGAGCAAGATCATCTCCTTGCAGCAAAGCCCCAGGACAAGATGTGCCCCTTCTAAAAACATCTTATAATTCCCTGAACGGACAAGAGTTCACACCCAATGTATATGAGTTGCTGCTAAAATAGACTCCAACAATAAAGCCTCACTACCTACCTTTAGTGCTTAGCTGAACAATGTTCATCTCCAAAGAACAGGCTGAGAAAGTACGGCGTGACAGTGAGTATTACAGCAACAGGGTCCTACAATTATACTAGCAGATGGTGTAAGAGCCCTTTATAACTAATCAAACCTCCATATCAGGTCATGGTTAAGGGCAGCACAGAAAATCCAGTACCAGCCCTGCCCAAAAAATTGGTCTTCCTCTAACAGAGAGACAAGCTGCATACCCTTCTTGCCTCCATTTCTTTGGAAAAGGAGGGAATGCTTGCCACCTCCAGCAGGCTGATGGGAAGACGCAATGTGGCCTGGACGTAACGGATAATTAGTGCTAAGGGCAAGTTAGTGCTAGGGATTTGATGTGGATACGGGAAATATTTCAGCGTTGCTCCTGGGAAGCTCCTGGATGTCCTCTCTTTACTTGTCTACCTGAGCAGCAGTGGTACGCTGGAAATCCATGCACAGGCTGCACATCGCACTGCAGCAGCATGCCCTTGTCCACAGACGCAGTGGCTGCCTCTGCTGGGAATGAAACAAGAGCAGCTCAAAGCACAAATGCTTTGGGATTCTTTTGTTGAAGGCAGGTTTAAAAAAACCAAACCTGCTGCAGTCTGTAAAGCCAGAATCTTACCAACACTGCCGTGTTAAAGCAGCTATGCATATCCATACCAATACATTTCTTTCATGAGATGTCACTTCACAATTGAGAAGCCGGTTGGTGGCTCGCTCTCTGTTACTATGCCAGTCCATCTTGTTTTTATTATGGATAATGCCTTTCCTGAAATGGGAACAAGAGCTATTTTCTGTCCCTTCAAATACCATTTGTAGCGTTCGCTGACTAGATGCCAGTCTGAGAAAAACTAATTCTATAAAGCAGGCAATAATTCCTCTACACTATTAAAAAAATATACAAAAATAAAACCATGTTCATAATATCCTAGTCCTCAAGAAAAACATCTCTAAGACAGAAACACAGCCACAGGATAAAATTAATATATCAATTAAGAAGCACAAAATTCCCAGAACAAATCTAGTCACTATTTTTTTAATCCTGAGAAAAAAACAGGCCACAGTATACATCTGTGTAGGGAGCCTCACACACAAAGTAACAAAGAGGAGTCTGTTTTAGACCATTGGTCCTATTCTTTTTTCTTGATGGACAAGCCCATATAAATTCCACACAGATTAAAAAGCACTGGACCATGCAATTATAATGGCGGAGGGCATTTAAAATGCACGTACTGAGAAGAAACATTGGTTGTTCTCTCTCCTGATGTCAATATTGTCCATTACATAGCTCCCACTCTATCACTTTATTTCAGATTTCAAAATACAGCATGCAGCAGTAAGTTACAGGACGGGAAAACGGCTCGTTCTGATGAAGTTATGCTGAAGTACAGGGCTCCATTTTGGCAATTAGTTATTGTCATTCAAATGGCCCAAGTCCTCATCTTGCATCAGTGCCAGACAGGCTCGACTATCACGTTCCCAGGATGTCTCCAGATCCTTTCTGTAGCCAAACCAAATTTGTAAAACAAAAAGAGACAGGACCACCCCATCTAGGAACGCCCCTGCCTACTGCTGGCTCATTTCACCCGCAGGTCGCAGGTCGGGCTCTATGACTTGTCAGAAACCTGACCAGGTCTCAGTTCTCTTCCAAGTCCGCTTTGCTCAAGCTCTGCTATAACTGACATATATTTAAATTCACTAGATCTGTGGTTGAAGGTCTCCACTAATTCATAGGTCTCAGAACGATCTGTTGCATAGAAAAGCTGCACTTGGTTCGCCAAGCACTGTGCTTCATGGACCACCTGCGAGTTAAAACAAAGAACGTGTTACCGTCAGGTTTTGTTCTATTTGAGTATCCTGTTGAAAAAGACTCTTCAGCAGCTGAAAGACTGCAGTCCTACTCATCGAATGACTTAATTCCAAGTCACCTTAGTTTAGCGAATCTCTTAACAGACCACCTCCCTCTTGTTCCTGACCTACTTACACACTTTAGCACCGTGTCTTTAAAGTGTTCTCCTGCTAAGCATACACTTCAGAGGTCAAATATGTCTTTCATGATCCCTGCCCACTCTAAGGCACTGGAGATGCACCAGTCTCATCTATCCCTTCTTACGGTTGACCTATTTGCAAAAATTGATTTTTTGTCTACTCTGAGATACAACAGGGCAAATGCATTCCCAATGGACTCCTTTGTGCTTAGTTTCAGAACTGGTATAAGTAGGTCAGTTAGAGGTGGGATGCTTAGTTATCTTGTTCCACCAGTATAATCCCTACTCCTATTAGTCCTAGCATTGTACTGTTACAGACACGCAAACAACAGTACACCCACGCATAAAGAAAAGAGCAAAGGCACACAGAAACCTAACACAAAGCTCCGGAGGTCTCCTGATTTGACAAGTAGTATTAAACTTCAAAACACTGTTTTAATTTGTTGGCAGGTAACAACAGCTTTCATTTAAATTTTCTTCCATTAATAAGAAAACCAGAAGCTTTTCTATGTTTTTTTACAACAATAAACTATAATGCCCAAAGGGAAAAAAAAAGAAAAAAAAGAATGCATGAGCTGAAATCACCAGATAGACAAAGACTGATGATTTGCCTTTAGCTTTCCCTAGTATTAAGTAGATTAGGTTAAAGAAATCTAGTAGACCATTCTTTGGGAAAGGGTCTTTTAACGACTTCACCTTAATTTGGCTTTAATTCAAAGCTGTAGGAGGAGTTGCAGCATAAAATGAAGGAAGCCAATGAGCAGATTTCTCTTACCAAGAACTTGGAGTCCATTTCTGCTGTCATTAGTACTATCCCTTTTTCCTTCTGCAGCTCAGGATAATGGTACAAGACCAACTGGCTAGGAGCAGTTTCACCTTGGGTCTGAAGGAGATAAAGAAACCTGTCAGCATCCCATAAAGAACTTCAGCTCTATTGCAGATTTGGAGGCTTGATTACAAAACTTCTGAGTATTAACTGCTGTGGAGGCAGTCATTTTTCAGGGCTTAAGGGTCAGTTCCAATTAAAAGTTCATTATTCCTGGTATTTACAGAAAACAAGAGATTTGCAGAGTTGGGTTTTTTCTTGGGTTTTCTTTTTTTGTTGGGTTTTTTCTTGACTAAAGAAAAAGAACCCACAGCTTCCAGAAGACATTTCATCTTATAGCATCTACTGGTATTTTAAGTAGCTTGCACAAACAGTTCTAAAAAGCTAGGCTCTTGCTTCTATTTTGATGAGACTATTTGACTTCTACCTCATTCTCCTTTAGATCAGAGAGACACTTAATACCCATAAATTTACTAATTTACCTGTAATTAATTTACTAATTTACCCGTAATTAATTTACTAATTTACCCATTTCTAATAGCAGTTTTTCCCTCATAATTCCTTTCAAGTTAAGCTAGACAATTTGTTTGTTAAACAATTTAGCAATTATTATATACTGTAATATGCTGATATATTTCTGGATCCTGAGCCATTTTTGGACTTTTTATTTCAACCACTCACCTGAATGTTTATTAGGGAAGTGAAGTGCAATTCTGTTCCTGACCACTGCCCCACAAAGAACTCATAGCCTTCTTTTCTTGGCAAAGCATACAGAAACTGCAGAGAAATGATAAAAAAAAACAAAAAAAACCCAATCCTCCCTTTCATAGAACAAAATGATGCCCATGTCATACAGGCCTCCGGCATAAACGCTTTAGCAGGAGAACCACAACAGAAAATGGGGTTCTTTACTCCACCAGGACTGACAGGACAGCAGGAACCAGACTTCAAAGCAGACAATGAACCAGCATTACCTTAACAGTATTATTTCATTAGCAAATATGTTGACACATATTTTTATTAGTATTATATGAGACAAAGGAAAGGGAAGGACAGTGGAGAACATTCAGACCGGCCTTTTTGTTTACTTCTAGAAAATTAACAGCAGAAATGGTCAAATATAAGATAAGGAGCATTCAGAGTATTTAATCCTGTAATTTCACCAACTGTTCCAGAAGAGGCAGCAAGCATTTTCTCTCCAGAGATTTACAGTCTATTCAACTCCATAGGCTAGGGACTTGCTCATTTTCCCACACCAAGGGAAAGGACAACACGGGAGCAGAAAAACATGCAGGATATCTGACTAAATGCCAATGCACTGTACAGAAATGCACTTAAAACTATATAAATAACTTTCCAAGCTCCAAGTAGCTTGGGAAGCCAGATATATTTGATCTTGCTTTTGGCAAGTAAAATATACAGGACCCATCCATGAATTCAGTAGCGTCTCCCATTCAGACCTACAAAAGCACTCTTCTCAGCAAAATCTAGCTACTTTGTTTTCATACAGGAATGAAGCCTTTCACTTCTGTCTCAGCATGGTGAAATTTGCACAAAGTCTATGCTTCAGCACACAAATTACTGTAAAAACACATTGCTTTCAACAATAGAAAATAATACTAATCCAGCAGCACATGGTACAAAACTGCAGAAAGATATCCTTTAGCTTGTTAGTAGCTGTTCTTTGCTTTCGTAATTTAACTTCTTCAAAGCAGCAACATCCTCGTTCACACAGGAATCTTCTAATTGAAGCTTACAAGATATCCACCAACTCAGGTGAGAAACAGTGAACCCAAATCTTGGGAATCCACTCATTTCCAAAATAACCATATTACGCATTCTCAGTATTTTATGCTTTGCTGTGCTGGCATACACCTAAGATACAACCCACAGAGTATTTACTCTGTATCTGTAATAAAGGGTTTGACTACACCCAATTCCCCTGTCACAGCTGTTAAATTACAATGCTCTGCAACAAAACGTATACTACCAAATGTTGCAGTACATGCCATATAGTCTTTTTTGACAACTCACGCTCCCTTAGAGATGGAGATGCATTACTGACACAGCATAGTGCCTGCCCAGTATAGCTTCCATGCAAATAGCTCATATGAGCTGACCAACATTTACCTATCACAGATCACCAGCATGGTGAAGAAAGCATGGCTATGCACATTTATGATGAGGAAAAGCAGGCTAATAGATGACAAGGTTCAGCTCTTTCAGTGGACAGAACCCAAACATTGATTTCCTGTCTTTTTCCCTTTCAGATACTCCTTGCTTATCTTCACTGCCAGTAAAGAAACACAAAAAGAAAGAGGAGCAACTCACACCAACTGTTAAGACAAGAGAACTCACTTTCTCCATGTACGTGCAACGTAATGCCAGAGTGACACGTCGCTATAGCTAACAACAGTTCCTCCAGGTTAAAGCAAAGATCCTTTAAGCAATAAGGAAAGGTAAACAGGAACATCAATGAAGCTGCCCTAAAAGGCTTGGCTCTTCACAACACTGCATGGAAGAGACTTAACCACAAGACACCAACTAATGGAAACCAGAGGCATGTAGCTAAATCCATTGCTGGGGAGATTCTGTGCTCTCATTTCCAAACCCTACATCTCTTATATCTAGATGTCTGATAGCTAGATCAAACTGTTTAATACATATGAATAGCCATTGCTTTTACCTGAACACAAAGACAAGTATTTCAAGACCTAGATTTTACTAATTGAGCTGATACAATGAGTCTGAATACAGGAGGGTCAAAAGTTTATGAATTAGGCTTTAGAGAGGAGAAATGCATTACAGCTATACGTCCATGCATTGCGAGTCTCTGCCATACGTACCGATGGACATTTCTGGGCTCTCTTCCATATTAAATCAAACTTCTCTGCCTTTGGGGGAGGAGAAAGAGAAATTCAATTTTCATAACACACATGTGGATGCACAGTTACTCAGAATCATCTCATTAACCTTTACAGGGTACAACTTCCATCTACAGAAGGCCTCACTGCGGCAACAGCTAAGCTAACAACATGTACGTGGAAAACTGTGTTTAGTTCTTAGTTACCTAAATATCACTGGTATCCTGTTTTAACAATGCTGTCTCTAAGATGCAGCAGTAAACTCCTTGGATTCAAAGCTTTATTCCTTGGAGGTGGGGGGGCCCACGCTTCATGCTTACGTTACGCCCTTTTTCAGTAACAGCTCCACTGCATCATGTGGTGTCAACAGTTGAGCAAGACGACATATCCCTGGCCCCAAACTGTGGATTTTACATCGTAGTCATCTGTGCTTCAGTATTACAATGCAGCCTAGATATTTACTCAAGTAACATACTTATTGCTTAGGTTTATATTAAAACCACAAACATATTCGGTCATCCCTGATGAAGCCTGGCAATCTCATTCATGTGTTCTCTGCATTCCCCCAAATCTTTCGCCTGCTCTTCTCTTCCCAGCACCATTACCTACTCTAAGGTGTTCAGGAAAGAAAACACATGCTATTCATCAACACAAAATTCCTCCGTGTGTGCTTTTGAGCACTCAGGAATTATGTGAGGCCCTTCTTCCAGCCAACAAAAAGCTTCTGGCAAAAGACATAGTATTTTTCTCCCCGATGATGACACCACGAACTACTTCCTAACATGCCTAGGATCTGGTTTGCATTAAAGCCTTAAAAGCTTCCCAAGCTCCTCTAAAACACTGCACCAAAGAACAGTTCCAGCCCCGCTAATAAAAAACCCGCACCATCCTAACTGGAGTCCCAGGCTTTGGCCCTCTGCTACAGTAAACGTGCAATTCAAACTATTTTCACAACATCCACATGTTGGGAAAACTGAAACGCAATGCTGCTTGACTTCAAATCCCACATTGCCTTTTTCAGAGCGTACAGCGCTTCATACATTTAGAATACAGCCTCCCAACGACTTCAGTTGCAGCTCAAAGGGCCAAGTACAATTGCAAATCAGACCCCAGATCTAAATGAGGTTTCAAGAACTCAAGGAACACACAGTTCGTGCCCAGCTGTGAAAAGACAGATTTAAGAGATCACGATCACATAGAGACTTTGAAGCAAAGAATAAAAAGAAATCCCAAAAGCGAAAAAAACCTCCTTCAGCCTAATGCAGATTAACAACAATTAACATCTGGTAAAGTTATCAGGAATAAGAAATATGATCTTATCACAGGAAGCACCATGCAATCTCAATGAAAGACAGTGCTGCCAATAATTTTAAATGTACGAAAGTAAGTCATAAGTGATTAGCCACGTGCAAGTTATTAGCCAAGTGCTCTAGCACTGCCATATTAAACTTGAGTTAGCTGTCCATGCTGCAGGGAAGAGGGGAAAAAAATGAGCAACTCTGAGAAAAAATGATGTGAAAATACAAACGCTACCTTAACAGAAAATAAGGCCCTGCGAAGAGTACTGGATATTCATAATAAAAAAATGCCTGGAAATTCAAGCCAGGTGTGCAGAAAAACGTAGTAGCTTTATTGAGACTGATGAGAGAAAAAAGGGATACACATTTTATGAAACAAAAGCCTTTATTTGGGGCAATAAGAACACTCAATCCAGAAAGAAAGTTTGTTCTTGAAACCTCATTTTCCCTCAATGATTGCTTTTAAAAGCAACAGAAACACAGTTAGAAAGGAAAGCTTTGCACACTGGCCTTTCAAGTGCATAACTGCAGGGAAACTACTTACAGGAATAACAGCATAAACTGTATCTTTTGCAGAAAAATACTGATTCCAAATCTGTAGGAAACAAAGGAGATGAGATACAGTTAAAATCAAGCATCTAGCAGTAATATTAAATGCTTTAAAAAGAATTCCATTTGTCAACTAACCTTTGTAAGCACTCTGAGAAGTCAATTTTCAACCAAGCTGACTGACTTCCCTGCTAATGCAAAACACTTCTAAGGTTCCAGAGTACTTGTACCAAATGACAGATTTCAACTAGATAACAGAAATAAGCAGTGGGCTCAGAGGTGGCTTAAGATTTACTAGCCATCAGAAGTGCTTCTTACATTTTTCCCAACAATCACACTAATGATTTCTAGAGGGTTTGGGGGTTTTGGTTTTTTTAATAAAGAACATACAAAACATTTTCAACAGAAGCCAAGATTTTGCATAATGCTCCTCTGCGTTGACAATCTTTTTCTTCACCACAGCAGGATGGCAATACCTACATAAAAGCTCAAAGTCCTTAATAAATGGAGAAGTACAAGTAAAAGCCCAGAGTTCAGGACTTTTTCAGTTGCTCTTCCCCAGTCCTACACAACTAGAGAGAATTGTCAGTAAAATGTTTAATTTAATCAATGAAACAGAAATACAGGAACTTGAAGGAAACTCACGAGTTACAAAATCCACTCCCTGCTATAACTGCTGGCACACCATCCCCTCCAGAGCACAAACCCACTTCTATAATGTTCTCAAGCTATCAGGAAAGCAGCTAGGTTTCTGCTAAGTTGAGCCAGAAGGCTCCTTCATACACGCTCCTCCCCTTCAATGATCATGCCTACATAGTTTCTTGGCATACAGTCTGGTAAGGAAAAAAATACCAGATCCACCTCAAGCTACATCAGAAATGTGCAACAGATGTGACTTATAACTAGATAAAAAGGAACACAGTGCAAAGGCAAGCAGGTATTAGGAGGAATAACTCGATTCACACTGTTCTTCAAGCAAACAGACCCACCCACCCCCTCCTTACCCTAACTAACTTTAGTGTGAGTACACAGGCTAGTGAATGACAGGTAATGCAAACAAAGATACAAAGTGGCAAAAGCTTTGCTTTTATTCCTGCAAAACAGATGTAGCATAATCCATATGAACTACAGCTAGGATTTCCCTTTACCTAGCTTCAAACCTGACAGGAGCTTGCTAATGCCAATTCAACTGCTACACATTAAATGACAACAGTAAGAATTACAGTAGAGACAGTTTTTGAGTGATCAAGTCCAGATGTATTATTTATCAAGTGGGTGCATCCTAGGTGAATTTACCTATATGAAGAAAACTCTGTCTTCTACTATTGAACATGCATGTGAATGTGCTTTTTATAAATATACATCCATAGCCATCCTCACATCTAGATTACTATTAAGCGCAGATGTGGAGCAAACTTTATTCCATTTACATCCATCACCTGTTTTATCTCCTCTGCTGATTTTTCCTTCACCATCTCAACATTAAGAATCGAATCAAGTGTCTGCAAGAGAAAGCATAAAGAACTTGGCATGATGACAGTTCTGTGATTCAAGTGAGAATCCAGAATGAATGGATGCAATTACAGAGAACAAAACCAAGCTAGAGGAACTTAATTCAATTTACAGTGTGACTTAGTCCTCTTAATTACCAAAGAAACTAGTAAATCTTGAGCAGTTACGCACTGAGAAGTGGATTCACACACTGAGGCAGAATAGAAGAGATTCTGTCAGGACACAGAACACACTTTGCTCCAGTTGTGCAGATCTCTACTGAAGCTGCAAAAGGAGCTGCAGCCTTTCGCCTTCAGCCACACCAGACACATGCTCTGTTGGCAGATTTACACAGAAAATTTGCCAAAATACAAGAATGTGAAAGAGAATAAAACCATTCTCTTGTCCCTCTGCTGGCTAATCTTTGGAAATATATTTACACGCTGTAAAGGCAGGTTAACCCTTTCCATTTGTTACTGCAAGCATTCAGTACAGATCCCCTAACTAGTAGGAATTTCCAGGGTGTCAGAGAGAAAGGACAGTATAACAAAAACCCAGAGTGCTGCAAGCTTTAAGATTGAACATGAACCCAATAGGAAATTAAAATCTTATACTCAAGTGCAGCATAAGGAACATTAGTTTACCTCAGGAAGCTCTTGGCTGAAGCACTAATGGTAGCAATACAAGTTAATCTACATCCTTGATTTGCCAGCATGTCCCCTCCGAACACTTAGGATCGTTTCCCTTACCTTATCTTTTGTGAATCCGCCCTTTGATGTCTTTGTGCCCAAGCCTTCCGCCTAGAAGAGAGAATATTCTTCTTTATTTTTTATAGCTGATGCTATAATACTATTTATTTGCCTCCCCTGCCACGCATAACATGCCTGCTGACAGGGTCCTGAGTAGGAGCTCAAGTTTCAGATACTTGAAGATCACTGCAGTGCATTTTTAATAAAATAAATGATTGATTAGGAGAAGTAAATAGGAAGATGAGTAACTTAACGTGAATTATGAATTTAAACACCAGAAAGGATTAGTTAAAAGCAAACTACTATGCATTTTGGATCTGATATTATTGAACCGTTTTCTTGCATTCACTAATAATTGATAAATGCAAGATCATGTCACTCCATCTGGCCAAACTAATCTGGAACTAATTAAACATTTAAACAAGGCTTCAAGCACAGAATTTACAGCCCCCAAAATAGCAAAATAATACACTGGAATACAAAACAACACTTTTAGCCACCAGAGTGTGAAATTCTGGGGCTCTTTACTAACAAGAACGTTTGTAACATTATGCTGATCCTCTATAAATGACATTATAGCATTAGTAGATATGAATTACAAAGAAAATTGGCCTTGCCTTTTCCTCCATGCATCTGATAAACTCTCCTTGACTAGAATATCCCACAGGCTGCTTTTTCACTTCATTTCTTTTTTCCATGCGGGACTCAAACACATCTGGACTGGATCTGAGGCGGAACAGGGACTATTAGCAGTACTGGGTGATTAACGCCATTTGGCCTTTTAAAGTTATTACTGCGGTACCGATTCACGTTCTCAGCTTAAAACTTTAGTTTCTTGTTAGTAAAACTATATCTTACCAAGCTGACCGCGTTGGGAGACGACTCTCTGATTGACTTGGTGCCAACGACGCGTGAATCTGAGGGCAGCATTTGGCCTACACCACCCGATTTTCTCCTAAGGGCGCAAAGCTAAAACCCCCCTCCCCGAAAAACCCAGCTCCCCCCGCACCCCCTCTTCCCCCAAAGCAGCCCCGACCCCGCTGCCCCCTCCCCTCTCCTCAGGGCCCGGCTCCCGCCATTTCCCTCAGCCCCCGCACCTCCGCAGCTCCCGGATCTTGTGTCGGTACTTCTCGTAGAAGGGGTTCTCCTCCAGAGCCGCCTCTCCCGACCCGGGCCCCGTCACCCCCCGGCTCGGCGGGACCAGCAGCCCCAGCGGGCGGAGAGCGGCGCGGCTCCGCAGGGCCGCCCCCAGCCCGCAGGCCTGCAGCAGCGGGGCCGCCATGGCGCCCGCTCCCCTCGCCGTCCCTCCGCCTCAGCGCTCCGCCCGGCCCCGCCGGGCCCGGCCCCGCCGTTCCGCCCCCGGAATGAAACGGCCGGAGGCGCACACCGAAAACCAACTTTTATTGAGATCAATGAAAAGTCGCGTTACATGATAAAAAGCGCGGCGTGCCGTAGCTCAAAGCCAGCGGAGCGGAGAAGGGCGAGGCCCGCCCAGCACAGCGCGGCTTCGCTCCCTGTGAAGGCCAGTAACTGCACGGAAAGATACACGGTGGTCCCTACACAGGAGTCACCCTGAAAAACCACAAACACAGCCTGAAAACACACGCAAGAATTCACGGCCTAACAGCGAGTCCCAGCGGCGCATCGCCCCGTTCCCGCTGCAGCCCCGACTCCTCACCCTTCCATTCCTTCCCACCCCAGACATGGCTCTTCCCTCTAGGACTCGCCACCCGAAGCAGCCCCCAGACCCCTCAGCCTGGTTTTCAACAGCCCCTCTGGAAACCTGCCGCCCGTAGGGACGAGCCACAGCAGGGAGCAGGTCCGCGCCAGGGTTATTTATTACACCCACGGCTTTTATGTCCCCTACCATCTGCAGCGTGATTAAAACGCGGGGGAGGAAGCCTACGATCCCCGGCACCGGGGCTTTGGAACGCATGCGGGATGGAGACCAGCGGCGCAGCAGAAAATTTGCGGGGATGGGAGCAGCTGGCTGGGACCAGTGCTCCCCGCCTGCAGCACAGCGCTACCGGCTACCCTAGGCCAAACAAAAGCGACCACTGTACTCGGGAATGATCGGATTTTGTTAAATTGATAGCACAAGTCCATCCTACAACCGCACTGACTACAGCAATTAGCGATCGGCTATGCTCTTGACATGCAAATTAAGCAGCACCACTGGACAGCTGTGCCCCTGTGCCAATTACTGACCAGCTCGGCTGCTTGGCCACAGGCAGAGGACGCGGGTGGCTGGAGCAGCACACACTGTCTCTAGCTGGCAGTTTCACTACTGCTGTTGAAGAGCCTTCTAAAAGTAAAGCAGACTGCAACAAAACAAAACACTAATAGATTCACATGGCGATACAATAATCCCTTAAATTTTAAGGTAAGTTGAATTCCATACAAATCAAACTTCCAAAAATATTTTGCAAACTCTGGCATATGGCTATGATACAGTATGTACAAATAAAATACCAGAATGGTTACATTTTATTGCTAGGTTTTTTTTATTTGGTTAAGGAATTATACAGTAGTGTATAAAAGGGCATGGGAAGTGGCAAGAAGCAAATGTTGGCTTCTTGTCCTCTTAAAAGCCAAGGTTGGTTGGTTTTGTTTTGTTTCTAAAATACTGTGTTTTCAAACATCACATCAAAAGCATTTCCGTATTGGGTCACGTCTGCATTACCCAAACAGGATAGAAGAGCAACAGTGAAAGAAGCCTAGGCAGTGGGCAACAGGGTTCCATTTTGTACATTCCTTCACTGATTCATACTCCCAGAATACAATCATTCATAAAACATCCAGTCTAAAGTCAACAATTACGAACAGACTTCCACATAAATTGATGTGTCAGCAAGGTGGGCAACTTCAATTCACTAATCATGCAAAAAACTCTCAACAAGATCAGTGATATTTGTGAGCAAAATCATCCAACTTGGCCCTGATCTAGCCTACAAGAAAATTCCTTCTGCAAAAGTGATTTTCTATGTTCCAGAAGGTTATAAACACAGTCTGTGTTTAGATCCACTGGTATAAGCAAACCTTTAAGCTCCTCTCTAGTAAGGAAACCTCACTTACAAAGCATCAGTAGAGAACGCCAATGCAATTGCATACTCTTATGCCACTTTTTACATCCTTCTGTTGGGAAGAACACAAAAGGTAAAGGTGCCAAGAAGTGATCACGTTCACATTAGTCAGGAAACAGCCCACAAGTCTACTCTGGGCCTTCTCCACCCACTCACACGCCTAGTGACCAGAAGCTTTACTTGGGACACTTCATCAATGACCCGAACAACAGTAGGTGGAAGAAACCGGCAGCATCAGCAACCCTGTTCAAAAGATCTCCAGTCACCAAGACCATCAGCACACTGCTGATTGCACCCAAGGCATGAACTATTCAGGTGCTACTCAGTAGGCTGCATTGTAGACTTTTACCTCTTAAACATCTGTTAAAGTTATTCAATAGTTTCTTTTTTTGAAAAACAGAAAGGCTCATCTCACAAAATGTAACCTGGATGCAATACAGCAAAGCTAAAAGAATGCTGAAGTGAAAACCCAAGCACTTGGTAGGTAATTGCTCCTGTAGGCTTATGATATAAAAACTTTCAACTCTTCCCTCTAAAAATAAATCCTGCTATATAGATGGGCATGATTTACCACTCCTGTTTTCCTCTGACTGAGTCCAAACTCATTCATGGATATACTTCATCAAAATTAGAAGTTTAGCTGAAGCTCTTAACCATCCCTTTTAGGCTCAGCCTCTCATTGTAAACAGCTTATTACCAACACATCTCCTGACACAAACTTCCCCTTAAATATGCATAATTTACTCTGTCTCAAATATTTACAAGCAGAAGCAGCCCATCTTTACAAGACAGATTTCCTTCTGCTCTACATAAAGTGCAGCTCTCTAATTTAAGGCAAATTTCAGTGAAATATAAAACCATACTTTTATTTTAGTATGTACACATTTTAAATTAAAAACAAGAAGTCCCTTGAAAGGGAAACAATGAGGGGAAAATGTTTCCAACTTTGGGAATTTTCTGGATTTTAACACAGTCCCAATATTATGTCCTATCGACATATAAATTTGTAAATTTCTCTTCAATAAATGCAAACGAAAAAAGAGGTGGCAATGTGTACAGTAATTTAGCTCCAAAGATCAGTAAAACACTGGAAAAGTGCAGACATAGTTTTTCATGTCCCGTAGTTTCCTTTAGCTACAGTAGCATCCATTGATATCACATTTCTAAATATATATCCTATACACCTAATGCTAATCTCAGTTCTTGTAATGAGTATTTCTCATCTCCATCTGTGTCAAATTTCTTAAAGCTCTGTGACTCTTGGGCTGTAGAGCCAAGCAGCTTTTGAAGATCTTCATATGATAGTTTTCCACCAGTATCTTCAGTTGCTTTTTCAAACAAATTCTGAAGATCTGCAAAGAGAACAAGGATTGAGAAGTAGTTCCTTTAATTACACAGGAATATCCTATAAGCTGCCCCTCCAGTTTTACTGCACTATGTCTTACTACCTAGTAATTAAATAAAGCTTCCCCAAGTACGTAGTTTGCCTTCTGCGTTGTCGCAAGCTGTCAGTAACAGTTTAGGAGAAAAAAGCACTAACATTTCTGGATTAAATTACATCAAATCTGAAAAAAGTAATCCCTATTTCTGGCCACAACTAATAACCCATTCTACAGCCACTAACTGCATACAGATGCAGTTATCCTCCACAAAAGCAAGCTCTGAATGACTGTTGCTATACCAACAGCACAGATAATATAAAGGGAAAAGTGTCTATTCATTTCCTGATGCAAAGCATTGCCCTTTCAGTAGCTGAAAAGACTGAACAGCAAGATCCAGAAATCATTCATTTGAGCAGGCAGTATTCTCTTAAAAAAAATATACAAAGAAAAAGAAACACAAAACATACACACTCACACCTACTTCATTTTCCTTCAGCACCCTAATTCTGCCCTTGACTTCCCTCCCAATCTCTGGGGCACTTGGTATAATACTTTGGCACTCAAAACAATTATAATTCACTTATAATGCACGCTCCTGTTTAAATCCCAGGTTCTTTTCTTTTAAGTGCTATTCTTTTCTTTTAGTTTTTTTTTTAAATTACCTTTTTTTAAAGTCCATAGTTGTCAAGCTTTTAAAATTGACCTAATTTTTCCCAGAATGCCCAGACACGCTATAATGTAATAATTCCATTTATACTTTTCATCTCCTAAAGATTTGCATGAAATATTCAGAAAAAGAAAAGGTCAGCCTAGAAAGGACATACCTCTGATGCTGGAAATTCCTGGTAAGGACAGATGTCTCAGCTGTCCATTACTCTCTGTGATGTCATCAGCTGACCTTGAAGCCAGCCTTGAAAGGTCTGTGGGCTTTGCTGTAGTACTCAGACTACTTTCAACTGTTATAAAACAATTTCTGTTAGTCTTACTAATTCCACAGAATTACAGTTAGCAGAAAAAAAATCCGATAAAACTAATGAATTTTTTAATTTTTTTTTTTTTTCATTACAGATGCTATATAGCATAAGAATGCCGCAAAATTGTTTCAGAATACAGCACTGTTGCCCCTTTTATCAATAACTGGAAGAACAGAAGGAAGGAAACTTGGTTTTGGACAGTTATGCAGCTTTAATCATTCATACTGTACTAGAAGTGTATTTGTAAATCCCATAGAAAGAATGTCTTGGAAGTGCTTTCTACTTCCCAGTCTGAAAGCGCTGAACAAATCTTTATTAAGAAAATTACATCTGCCCACCTGGGTTGTTTTCACCTTGTCAATGCAGGTATCTATCTTCCCCAAGAGCAAGGTCTAAACTTCCCAGTTGCAGCTTAGCAAATTAACAGCAAGCACAGTTCTACTGTAATGAAGTATTTCAAATCTTATCTTCAGCCCTAACTGAACGTATACAGCAAAAGTGCAGAACTGAGACAAGTCAAAAGACACACAGACCTTTCCTCTACGTTACACTTGGATTTTTCGAAAAAGCAAAAATAGATGTTACTGGGTATAAGTTTCTACAGGTATGCCTTTAAATACAAGCTATTGATGCATGTGCATCCTGCTATACACATGGAAAGTCACCTTCAAACTTTTGTAGTCATACATAGTTTTCTGTTTTAGAGCCATCAGCTTCCTACCACTTTAACTGAAATAATCTTCACCAAAATCTTAAGGAACAGTCTAAATTATCCACCTTCATTAGTTATTCTTTGAATTAGACAGGGAACTTTCACGTTAGGAATAACTATTTTAACATGTTCTTACCATTCTTTGATGTCTCAATGGGTTTGTCATTTTCTGGCTTGCCTGTGAGAGCACTGATCAGCTGAAGCTTCTCTTTTAGTTTTGATACCTGAGAATCTCTAGGTCCTGTTTCCTGCATATGTAGAAAAAAAAAAATTCTTAAAAAGCACCCCATCAGCAGACAGAGATGATCAGGAAAAGAATTAACTTAAAATACCTAAGTACTTTTGTGTGACTTGGAGGTCTCCAGGCTGATCCAAGTTTAAAAGTGATAAACAAGATTTTAAAAGTCAAAAAAAAACCAAAACCACCAACCAAACAAAAAACAACAACAACAAACCACTATGGAAAGATGTAAGGAATAAATTCACATGGCCTGTAAAAAACCAATAGAATCAGTACCTCAACCTGAAAAGCAGGCAACTATTCAACTATTTTGCAGACACCAATTTAAAAAAAAAAATGTGACATTTCTGTATTTCTTAGATAAATGAGCAAGACTCTGAAAAATTGTAATATAATCATACTTGGAGTGAACGTTTATACATTGAATTGCACAACTGTTTCAAATGTTTGTCTGCAGAACTGACTACCTTAGTGCAGGAGTCACTATATCTCTGTCAAAGTAAAACCATCCCATTTTTCAGTCTGGAGCTCCTTTGCCCTCTTTATGAGTAGGTTCCAGATGATAGGTTGAGTTCACATCAATCCAAGCCTGGAACTGACAGTGTAGCCACTTCACCCACCTGCCTTCTTTCCAGAAGATGGAAACTAACCTCAACAACGCCGCCTCTTATCCCCAGCCCACAATTTGGCCATTCAGTTAGTCTGTTAAACTCGCTTGCAGCCAGTCATCAGATCATTACTGAAATGCAGCTTTCATTAATTCCTAGATTCCACTGGTGCAAAGTTTCTCTAAGTCAACCCAAGAAAGTTTTTAAACCTGGATAAATACCGTAACCACATTTGTGGTGTGAACCCACAACAGTTGGGCTAGCTTTGCTGAGAGCATGGCAATGGGTACTCAAATGAGCTGGCTGCCAGAGCCCCCTGTTCCACTGGACCATGGTCTGAACCTCCCAAGATTCTTTCAGCTGCATGGAAGGATACTGCAGCAGCTCTGCTATGATATCCCATACATAGTCAGAATGGCAAGACTTTAATCTATTCCAACTTTTCTTCCATCCTAATTGACTTCCTGTCCTCAAAATGGGGTGGATAAGCTGTCCTCCTACTCTGGACTTTCAAAAGAAACTTGATCAGATTAGCCTGCTTGTAGATCTTTCCTCAATTAAGTCTCATTTAAAACATAATTATAAAGAGAATGGCTCTACTATTTCAGTGTAATTTGTGTTTCCTTACTTTACCTTCAGTTCTTTATTTGAATGAGTTTCATTATCTAGTTGATCTTCATTTTCTGCTTTTAGAGAGGTAGTTGCATCATTCGCCTACAGGAAAAATGGAGGAGGGCCGAGTTTATTCATGTGCTTATTATTTTCTACAATAGAGTCTCTTTCCTTCAAATTCGGCAGGCATGAAGCAGGAAAAAAAAAGAACAAATATATTCTAGAATAAACATGAAGACAGTGGCTTATGTAATCTACCACAGCAACGTCAGCATGTTCCTTATTGCTAAACATACAGAACACATTCCCAGAGACTGGGCCCAGTATGGCATACAGAAAGCAATGGAAGGATTTACAAACATATTTAATATTAAAATATTTTTTTTAGCTTTTTTTGTTAGCATTTAAGCACCACTGAACAATCCAGAGGCCCACCTAGCTTCTCAGTGGTCTTAACAGATCTGTGTCAGAGTGCCTTCCCAAAACACAGTTAAAGAGGTTTGTGAACCCTGCCCCATTAAGCAGTCACCTAAGTCTTAAACGTCAGAGTGTTTTGGATATTTTTCTGTAGATTCTGTAGAGAAGAAATGACTACTTCAGAGATACTCTTAACGTTGGTTACCTGTTCAGAAACGTGGAACAAATTCCAGCCTTTTAAAAATAAATCCTAAGTGTCTCAAGTTTCACTCTGACATTTTCCTCAGTTAGGTTTGAAAAGCTCTATCTGTAGTATATACAAAGTATTGAAACTACTAGCCTGAGTAGACACCCTTAGTCATCAAATACTTACCACATTGGTAGACAAGTTCTCTCTTTTGTCCAGATTATTCACAGCAAGGGGAGAGTTTTCTAACAGCATAACCCTCCGGCTAAGGTTACCAATGGCTGAATCCACATTTAGAAGCTTGATGTCATTCAACTTTTGGTACACCACTACAGTATTATTTAGCTCTTCCAAAGCTGCATGCAGTGACTGGCTTTCCTGAAATATAAAACCAGCACGTCAGTTTACTCAACCTCTGCAGTGCTCTTGCTATTAACAACACGGTGACTGACCCAATTTAACTGGGCGGACTTCAGATTGGCTCTCCACCGACACCACTGAAAACATCCAACTGGAAGCTTCCAGAAAGTTATTCCAGCTTTCAAAGTCTGAAACTGAAATTCTTCCTCAGGACTAACCTCTTTGTTGCTAATGTAATCACTTCAGCTGTGCCAGCAAACACAGAAAGCCTATTCATTTAATTTTCCAGGGGCAAGCTTAGTAACCACACCAACGATTTTTCCCAAGAAAGCATGTACTAGGGATATTTATACACAAGATTCATTTTTGAGGAAGATATCGACTGTATTAAGTGTAAATAAATGCAGTCATTCCATTCCAACCCATTCAGCTAAACACCCACACATTATTATTTTTTTTTTTTTTGGTTGCTGAATCCCTGCTTTCCACACCTCATTATATTGAGGGTGAGTCAATACATGCCACTCCCAAATTTGATCAGATTGGCAAGTACCTGCCATAAAATCCATTCCATAAAAAGCCTTTAACTCATTTCCATTTACATGAGCAAAGTACACCTATAATTTGTTAGATATTAATTTCAGCCTTTTTACTCCTCACCCAGTTAGAGCACAAAAAAAAGTACTCTCAGACCAGGGTACTTCCCTGTTTGCACATACGCAGGAAGAAACCACAGCAAAACTATCTTGTATTTTGTTCTGAAAGATGCTATCTGTATTGTCATGATAAAAAACGTACTTTTTTTGTACAATACAGTACTGCAAAACACACAGAAAAGCTACATACCAGTGATAATTGTAACAATATTCCCCGTGCAAGGGAGAAAAATACCTTTTTGCAATTTTCAGTCTGATTTCTCTCAGTCCGTGGCACAATAGTGGAAGGAAGTGAAGGTATCTGTTTTAATTCCTTCTAAGGAAAGAAGCAGAAAATTACGTTACCAAATGCTTGTAAAAAAGTACTAAGCTTTTAATAACTGGCAGGCTGTAGCCAAGGATGTTTTGCAACAACTATAGTCACCCATGTCTGTTGGGCATGCAGTATTTTAACTAGGCTAATACAGAGTTTTCTCCTTCAAACACCTAAGGTCCAAATTTATTTTAATTAAACCCTTGTAATTAGCGCTTCTCCCTTTAATGAAGTATTATGATACAAATTTCACTGCTACCATACACACTGCCATATCTGCAATGTTTTCGTAGCACCCACTGGCTGAATCAAGTTTTATAATGTGCCTAATCTAAATTTTGTCTGCAAGTATTCCTATTAAAGTAATGCTATATTGCAGTTTAGCTGAAAAACTTTAATTATTGGCTCAATTTGTTAACTCCAAGTGAGAGGTCAGTATAAATACAGTGAGTAGTTTCTGGTAAAGATGGCCAGTAATTTCATCCTTATATGCATCCTTAATTCAACCAACAAACTATCTCAATGCTTCCACCATCCCCAATCCTAAGACAGTGCTGACAGCTACCATAAGCAGTACCCTGCATCACACAGAAGCAGAGATTCCCAAGGCTCCACATCTGTGTAGTAGGAAGCAAAAATCTGCAGTGTAGCAGGCACCAACAATTCTGGCTCCAGAGAAATACATACTCGGTACCATATAGGAGGTGCCACACAGGGATTAGAAGATTAGCTCATTAATGTACCAACCAGCACCTCCTGAAACTTCAAAAGTATTTTGAAGACATAAGGCAGAACTCCACACAGTTCTTAAACTTGCTTCATATTAGGCAGGTAACTGTTAAAACGCAATGTTAAATCAGTACATTTTCTTACCACATCATTCTGGAGTATTTCTACGGATTTCTTGTATTCTTCAATAGCTGTCTGTATATTTTCAACATCATGAGAAACACTGGTAAGGGTGCTACCTATGTTTGCTACAGTCTGGAATAAAGAAGATGACAAAAATCTCAGCCTTCCTCATACTGCACTGTCCCAAAGTTTCAATCTGCTCAACACAGTGTTTTGTTAGGGAAACTACAGGCAGACTGCCACAAAAATATGCACATGAATTTGAAGTATTCAGAACTTTCTTTGCAGACAAAACTGTGAATTATACCCATCGCATCTCCAGGCCAATAAACAAAGACACACTCTACACTATGACAACTTAAGCTAGATAACCAAAATTACAGGTTTGCTGCTCCCACTCCCAAAACAATATAAGTGTTCTGGCATTAATTAAAAAAAAAAATCCTGACATGAAGACATCTTACCTCCTCTCTCTACATGGAGTATTTGTATTGAATACAAGGATGCTGACATCACTGATTTATCCAGCCTTAATTGTCTTTCAGGGCTACGCATCACATGCGGCAAAACTAGTCTGCCAAAGGTTGCAGATTTTCAAGAAAGCATTGCCTTTTTTAAGATGAAAGAATAGCTCTGAAGCATCAGGAAAAACCCCGTGAATTCTGCAGGTACAGTCAGTGTGCTCTGACAGCTACCTTTGCTTCTGACTACTCCCGTCTCATCCTTCCCTTGTCTTCACGCCCAACTCTAACTTTAGAAAGTAACTATTCTGTAAAGCTGCACTGGTGTTTTAGCAGCTGACAGCATAGCACCTAGAGTCAGATTGTTAGCTAGGACATGCATAAACACTAGTGGAAGTTACAGTAATGAGACAGAGCATGCCCCTATGCTTCTCATTCCATTTTAAATACTTTCTTTGATCATTAAAACAAACAGAACCCGTCTAAAAATCCCCTTTTCCTACGACCCTATTATGTTCATAAGCTCTTAAGGCACTGAAGTGACCCTCTAGCTACCCACACTATATTCAAATGATAGCCACACAAATCTTCCTCCAGCTCTTCATTTTGCAAGTCTGAACACAGGTTCAGAAAGCAATCTCTCCGCCCTGGAGGACCTCAGGATACCTTTAGCACCTTTCATCAGCCTGAACAAAAGCTGCTGTCCAAGAGGAACCCCTTCAGTAGTCCTTCAGGACTAACACTAGCAGGCAGCTCCCCATTTTCAGGAACAGTGCCTACAGGGAAAAAGGCTTAAGAAACCAAAATCCTACTCTAAGTAGAGCAGCCTTTTCATAGAATCATAGAATCACTTAGGTTGGAAAGGACCTTTAAGTTCATTGAGTCCAACCGCTAACCTAACACTGCCAAGTCCACCACTAAATCATATCTCTACACATCCACGCATCTTTTAAATACCTCTAGGGATGGTGACTCAACCACTTTCCCAGGAAGTCTGTTCCAATGCTTGACAACCTGTTTGGTGAAGTTTTTCCTAATATCCAATCTAAACCTCCCCTGGTTCAACTTGAGGCCATTTCCTCTTGTCCTATCACTTGTTACTTGGGAGAAGAGAAGGACACCCACCTCGCTACAACCTCCTTTCAGGCAGTTGTAGAGGGCGATAAGGTCTCCCCTCAGCCTCCTTTTCTCCAGCCTAAACAACCCCAGTTCCCTCAGCTGCTCTTCATAGGACTTATTCTCTAGACCCTTCACCAGCTTCGTTGCCCCTCTTTGGACATGCTCCAGCACCTCAATGTCTTTCTTGTAGTGAGGGGTCCAAAACTGAACACAGTATTTGAGGTGCAGCCTCACCAGTGCCGAGTACAGGGGGACAATCCTTTCCCCAGTGCTGCTGGCCACACTATTTCTGATACAACCCAGGATGCCATTGGCCTTCTTGGCCACCTGGGCACACTGCTGGCCCATATTCAGCCGGCTGTCAACCAGCACCCCCAGGTCCTTTTCTGCCAGGCAGCTTTCCAGCCACTCTTCCCCAAGCCTGTAGCACTGCATGGGGTTGCTGTGACCAAAGTGCACGACCCAGCACTTGGCCTTGTTGAACTTCATACAATTGGCCTCAGCCCATCGATCCAGCCTGCCTTCCCTCAAGCAGATCAACCCTCCCTCCCAACTGGTGTAGTCTGCAAACTTACTGTGGGTGCACTCCATCCCCTCATCCAGAACATTGATAAAGATACTAAACAGAACTGGCCCCAGTACTGAGCCCTGGGGAACACCACTTGTGACCGGCTGCCAACTGGATTTAACTCCATTCACCACAACTCTCTGGGCTTGGCCACCCAGCCATTTTTTTACCTAGCAAAGAGTACACCCACCCAAGCCATGACCAGCCAGTTTCTCCAGGAGAATACTGTGGGAAACGGTGTCAAAGGCTTTACTGAAGTCGAGGCAGACAACATCCACAGCCTTTCCCTCATCCACTAAGCGGGTCACCTTGTCATAGAAGGAGATCAGGTTAGTCAAGCAGGACCTGCCTTTCGTAAACCCATGTTGGCTGGGCCTGATCACCTGGTTGTCCTGTACGTGCCGTGCAAGGGCACTCAAGATAATGTGCTCCATAACCTTCCCCAGCACTGAGGTCAGACTGACAGGCCTGTAGTTCCCCAGATCCTCCTCCCAGCCCTTCTTGTAGATGGGCGTCACATTTGCTAACCTCCAGTCAACTGCGACCTCCCTGGTTAGCTAGGACTGCTGCTAGATGGTTTCCTCCAAGAAAGGCAGGTAATTCCAAAGACAGTTCGATGCAAAGGACAACTGAGCACAAGATTTTTCACCAGGCCTATCAAAAGCCACACTACCCACCTACAGCCACTGAAGTTCTCCTGTGTGACAGGAGGTAGTGCAGCATGCACACAGAGGTCAAAAAGAAGTCCAAGTCTTGAAACCTATTGCTTTCCATTAGCATGACACTTACAAACCATTAAAACTATTGTATTTAAACCTCTGAATAGTTTTTCTATACTCAACACCTTGCAATATACCTCCTGGAAGGATTCCAGGTCTGTTTTTATTATATCAATCTTCTAAAACATAAATGCAAGCAAGATGGCATCAAGAGAGCAGTGGAAACAGATGCCACATCTAACACCTTACTTAGACTCAACAGCAGAGACTGGAAAGAACTCAAGAGTTCCCAAGATCTTTGATTTTCACAAAATGTGACCCAGGATGGACTTATTTCAAAATGAAAAAGCCTTGCTGTTCAGGAGATCACTGCAAGCTGAAACCTGTTGACACCAACACTTTGTCCTGACAGTACTGAAGGCAGAAAGATGAAAACAAGGTTTTTCTATATTATATGTGTGATTTTTATATATATATTTTTATATATATATATACAAAAATAAAGTAGGTGCGGGTTCCAGACTAGGTACTGCCTTAAGACTTACTTCTGATATGACACAGTGCAAATCCAGCATGCTCATAACAGCAAATTAGAAGCTTAGGAAATAGCTTCGTACTCCTCCCAGAAGAAGAAATCCTGTCAGCCTGATCAGCCAAACCACGCTAATTGCTTTGCATATGACTAGCTTGTTGATTATACATTAATTTTGTAGGGATAGGAAATGAAAAGTGGAAACCCATAAAAGCTACAAAGACTGGACTGACATTAGGTGTTAGCCCAATATAAATATTTATTGCTAAATAAACAGAACTGCCATGGAAGAGCCGGGGAAGTTTCAACAAGCCATTCTTTTTACCAAAATAAACAGGACAGTTCTTTGGTAAAGAATGCTCAGCTAAGGCACACAGTAAGACACTGTATTAACAGAAGTCACTTTAGAAGTAACCTTGTGTCACCCATCTTTCAAGCGATCGTCAGAAAACCATCCCAGTACAATTCATGTTTTGCTGTGTGTGTACTGAACACCAAGAAAGCTCCCATGCTAATGTTCCAGGCCCACTGCTCCCAAGTTAGACCCCTACCTGCCTCAAGACTGTAAATGCAGAGCCAGATGTAGAACTATATACTGCTGAAGATGAGGAAGTTTTCCAGAAAGCAATCCATTTTCTTTTCCAATTAAAAAAAGTTAAACAAACCACCTATCGCAAGCAGAGTTGTAAAACTGTAGACAGACTTTTTGCAAGTGTCTTAAATGATATTAAGATTAGCAGCCTGAGGGAAAGCAACCAGAAAGATGAGGTCCAAGGTAAAGAAGTGACAACACAATACAAACAAATGAATCTCCAGAAAGGGACAAACAAGGCCTTCAAATTTTCTACCTGCCATACGTTATCGTAGGACCATACAATATCAAGTACATGAAGTCCGATTTAAAAACAAGAGAAGCAAATATTCCTCACATGCAATTCAGGTAACTCCTGTTGTCACTTCTGTCCCCAAGAGCCCAGTTGCAGCTTAGCAGCACAGAATGCATTTAGCAATAGCCACATTTACAGTACTTGCCTTCTGAAGTTTTTCTACTGTGAGAGGAAGAGAAATCAGATCAGAAGCAGACTTTATGTTGTTTTTGAGATGATTTACTGTTGAGGTTAATAGTGATATCTAAAACCAAAGAGGAATATTTAGAATTAGTCAACATAATCCTGATTCTGACCTTCCCCAGTATTATGACTTAATTCATAACATTAAAACATAAGGCAAGACAAAATTATGTATGTACACACATACAAAACATACCTGTCTCTAGTTTAGAAATCCTGCCTAGGCTACATTAAAAATATTCTGCCTATTGCAACAGAAGATTTTTTTTTTTTTTTAACTGAAAGCCATAGAAGCCCCTTCTTTTCAATAAGGCACCCTCTGCCCATTTTACATTCATCCCCTTAGAGAGAGGCTGTTGCCCATGAAAGATTTAAAAAATTGTGCAACAAGCCCTTACGTGTAAGAAACAGTCATCCACTCCTGTATTTAGCAATCAAACCTGCCTGGCAAAACCCAGCAAAACCATACAACTTCTCTAGTTGAGTGACAGGCAAAGAAGTTGCACGTATCACCCAAACCTTCTGCTACAGAAATGGAAGAGTGACAATCTAGGTACAGCGGGTTAGCTCAATTTCTGTCAACTGTTTGACCCAGACAGCAAGTTGTTCAATGGGTCTTCAAGATTACTTATTCATTCCAACTACATGCTAGTCATTAACTGCTAACACCATCACTTCAAGATAATTTGTAGCCATCAGTAGTCAAAACAAAGAAAAGTAATTTCTTCCCACATTTGACAACACAAAAGTAGAGCAGATAAAACCCACTTTATTCTGGTTATAAAAAAAAAAAAAGTTGTTTCGCAAGCTGAGGAAATGGGCAAGATCCTAATTTTACATTAGGCCCATGTTGATCAGCTGCAGTGCAGAGTCTCTGGTTCCACAGCTGTGAATATTGGCTGAAATGACTCCCAGCAGCACATCCCAACAATTCATAGAAAAAATCCAGTAACTAAATTTTGATTCCCAGAAGAGCTGGCTCAGACTGTAACCAGACCCTGCAGTAACTTGAGGGCCTGCAAGAACCATGTGCAAGTATCTTTAACATCCAGGTGCAGATGACAGCGTTTTAAAAGTTTAATGAAGCACCTAAAGATCAGTGGATAATGCATACTGTCAGATGCTAAAGAAAGCAAGTCAAATTTTCAAACATATTTATATGCCTCATTAAGCACTTAACCACTGCATGGGACTGAAGAAAAAACAATCTGAGCAGGAACCTCAGTACTCATAAAAATTAAACCCAAAGCACCAGTGTCAAGGAGGGTTTCCCCACACACACCTCTTGATACCACTAAATGTGAGCAGCTCTGAACTTTTACCCTCAGAGGCAAGAATTTCAATAACAGCCTTGCTGGATGCTTTGATTGAAGCCTGAGTTAATACAGCAGCTGAGGAAACAGCTTTCTGTTAAGTGGCTTAGTTCTAGTCGCATAAACAGAGCTAAGATTTACACCAGCTCAGATTCCGAGTGTGTATTAGCAGATTTTATATTCACAAGACACCAGTACTTCATTTGCAGCAACATGAACTCGTAGTGATTCAGGTAACTCTTCTCATGCTTATGAAACGTTTGCAGACACTCTGAGAAATTTGAAATGTCAAATCTCTCATCATAAGCGTCACAATTATTTAGCAGGAAAATTAAGAACTGCACAGTTCTCAGACTCTTTCAAGTTCTGCCTGAAGTCCTTCTACCAGTAACATAATTTCTCCTGTTTGCAATCACTCTCCAGTCGAACCAGATCCTCAAACTTTTTTTGCTTGTTTAATAATGAGGCTTATATTCCATTTTAACTTTAAAAATAAAAGTTTAGCATATGGTCACAGAAGTCCTTAGCTAAAAGCTCAGCATTGCACTTGAAATTAATTTCTGTAAAAATAAATTTGAATGGAATATTTTATTATTTTTCAAAACCAAGCACTGATCCCTCTCACCTGTTTATTGATCTCTGTGATATTTATCCAAATTTTATTTAGCCCCAGTTCTCCAGTCTCAATTTGTTCTAGTTGCTTTTGCTTCTGCACCAAATCTTCATTCAGTTTAGGAATTTCTTGGAATGATGTCTTCTGATTAGATTCCACTAAAAAAAAAAAAAAAGAAAAAATAATTACATGTGTTTTAAAAAAACCCAAAAGTCTGGGTAAACAACATTGAAAGGCAGAAAACAAATTACAAGCAGCAACATCTACAGCAGTGAAAGAAGGCAGTAACAGTTTCTACATATGGCTTTATTGCCAATTCAGAATTAAGCGTTTGTTCAGAATGACAGCTCTTTTTTGTTTTAAGAGGACTAATGTCTACAGAGAGAACCCAGAGAGACCGTACTAAATTTAACACTTTGCAATAGTACTGTCATTCTGGCTAAGCCTCAGCAGGTCTTTATTTAGTGCAGTTATTTTGCATTGCTTTCACAGAGGAACATGAAACAGTAATGGGACTGTGAATAAGAACTGCCAACAGTACCAGGGCAAAGGAGGTATGTGAAATGAACCTCAGTGCCCTTTTCAAGACTGCAAAGGGGCTGCTGACGATGAAGTGAATTCCAAAGAGATTAACATGATTACAGTTGTTCCGTGTGACAGAAGGACAACGAAAAAAACATATAAGCTTACACACTAACATCTGTTGGTAAACAAATCAGTAAACAAGGCCCTTGGAAATAAAGTCAGTTTTTACTGCAATTAATACTACAGGAAGGGGGAAACACGCAGCTCAAACCAATTCAAGTGAGCCTCAGAAATGCAGCTCTTCCAGGTCTGCAGTGACTAAGCTGTTTAGCTGCAAGCACTATTAGGCAATCCTAAATCCCTAGGTCTGGGAAACAAATAAACAAAGGTTTTGAGATGGAGACAACAGAGTTCTCCAAAACCTGCACCTCCACCCTGTAACACAGCACCAGCTGGCTCCACAACAAACTGCCATCATTCAGACTAGACTTCCAAGAGCAGTGGGATCTACGTGGTACGCTGCTGGCAGCTCCCAGAACAAATTTCCATGGGTGACCCATCTGGTCAAAAGGGGAAACCTTCAGGAACACTTCATGCCTGTGGAGTGCTTGCCCCAATACACACAGCTGGAAAGCACGCATCTTCAAAAAAACACTTCGCTTTTCTTGAAGCGAGCCCTAAAAGTCATTTCTAGGTACAGAGGAGCCTGCATTGATCACCCAAGATCCAAACAGCACTTTTGGTTCAGTAAGACCGTGAAAGGTGTATTGTAGCCAAAACAGACTGAGAGCTAATTGTCCGTTTGACACAAGCAGTTCTCACTGAATCTGATGTTTCAGAGGCTCTTGCAGACATTTGTTTTGCCACTCTGTGTACAGCGAGACCGCACTTAAGGGTTTTTTGCAGTGCTAGGAAGGTTAAGTACTATGAGCATTCTGAGCATCATTACTAACGACTGAAGGGAAACACCACAATGACCTCCCCCTATCCCAAACATACTAGGTGCAACGGTATCTTACTCTTAAAAAGCACTCATACTATACTCAGTCTGTTCAAAGGATGGCAGAACATTAACAAACAAATACTGCCATGGGAATCCGCTCTTAGGGGGAAAAAATCTGGATGAAGATTCAGAGGAAGAAGGTTTGGTTTTCGGCAAAATTGCTGTAGGACAGACGGAATCCGTGCCTTTGTTTCTCCACCCACCCACACACCTCACCAAAGCACAATGTTACCTTTTGGAACCAGGTTATTCTTGCTGTCTGCTTTTTTTGTTGTTGTTTTTAATGCTGTGCCTCATTACAAGGCTCCCATCCAGCTCCTAGGCATGCTATTACAGTGGCAAAGAAATCTGAGACTACTTTATCACTAGACAAAGTATTAAATGCATGGTTTTTCTATCAGAGCTATTTAGGACAAAACAAGCACATATGTAATTGCCAGACAGTAACCTCAGAGAAAACAACTGCTTTAACAAAGAGGTCTATGTAGAACAGGAATGATGAAACTTAACTACACCCAAGCCAACAAATGTTGTCATCGTGCAAAACTTTTACTGCCAGTACATACTTAAACCAGACCAGTACATGAAGAGCAGCAGTCAGCTTACCTAGAACACAGGAACAGCTACTCCTGAGCTATTCAGTACGCTCACAGCTACAAAGCAGCACCCGTAACTGAAAGTATCCTCCATAACCAGCGGACGCCAGTTGTAGCTGACTTTCAGAGTTCAGTATCAGTTAATATTAAAAGCACATCTATCAACAACACTTTCTCTCACTCCCACCAGCCAGCAGGTTCCACCTTGGCAGAGGACTCCCTGCCTCACAGCAGAGTTACACGCCTGAACAGGAAGCCCTGAACACCAACAGCAAAGAATTTGTACACACATTTCCTCAATACCTCTTTTACCACAAGCAAATCAAGCCCTCTGCTTACCTCCAGCTCTAGCAGCCTGCTAATTTTTGAACTGATTTCACCAGCCTTATTTTTAAGGTCATCTTCATGTCCCAGGCACAAAAATTCTAAGATGAAGACCAAAGCAATGGGACAAAACCCACACTCAACAGCAGTGCGCCTCAGGCAAAACGTAACTACCTAGCTTTCCTGAAGCAGCTAGAGACTACCTGAATGCTTAAGCTTCACTCTCTTCTGCTCCATTCACACAGATCCTCAGATTATCCTTGCCTTTTTCAATATACAGGATTTTAAACACGACTAAAATAAGGCACCGAAACATATCTTGTGTCCAGAGGTAAGGTATAGAGAACCGAGAGCATACATTACAGGCAAATCTCACCATTTGTTATACCTCGGCACTACAGAAGTTATAATATTGAAATCCTAGATGGACAGGGAAAACCTGAGACCTACAAGCAAAATGCTTCATGTTAACTCCATACTTCAAAGTATTAAACATGATGTAACTCCACACCAACACGAAGAAAACAATGTAATGCTGAAACAATATTCAAATTGCAGTAACACCACAGCAAACATTAGAGTTTTTTAAAAGAGCTCAAAACAAGAAGATTGTTTTCCATTAATTTTTTTAAGGGATGCATCAAAATCCCCTAGACTGTTTTACATATTAGAACTTCTTTTTAAATAGGGGCTTCCTTTGGAAAAGAGCACTCCCAAGACGAAAGTCAGGAATTTTAGAAATGTACATACAAGCAACTACAGGCCCACCTAATCCAGTGTCCCTGCTCCTCAGAAGGTATAGAGCAGGCAAGAATATGTAACATTTGCCTTAGGTTCACCCAGCCTCCAAGTGGTTTTGGCCCACAGGACTCCTCAGTTTAGGGGCAGTTTTTCTATTCAGTACCTTCAGACTTTGAATAAGCAGGTAGGTAACTAAAGCTCTTCATACTGCCCAAAGCAAACGTGAAATAGCATAGTTACGTTTATACTTACTAGTTCGAAACTTCTCCTTTATTGCATCCAGATCCTCCTTGAGAGCCACCTGCATCCAGACTAAGCCAACGCATGCTACCACACAAGCGGCAAGAATGACAAACGCACACAATGGGTAACAGAATTTGCAGCATCGTAGATAGTCTCCCCTGGATAAAACAAACATAACAGATTGTGAATATTCAACAGTGCCTAGAAAACTTTATTTTAAATGCTGTTCTATAAAAGTAAGGGACAGCCCCAGAACAGTACATGCTTTGGCTGACAGGAGCTAACCAAGAGCTCTTCCAAGAATAAATAAGGCTCTACAGTGAGATCAGGGCTATTACTCTCTGTTCAGTTTATTCTCAGGAGGCACATCTAGCATATTTAAGAGCAGCTGTCAGGTTTCCCTTACTAAAATTTCCTGCTCTGCTCGCATAAACTTATGTTAGGAACATCTGCTTGATAGCTTGGAAGGCAGGCTTCAAGAAAGGCTATTACCATAATGTTATGACAAACACTTCTAGACTATCCTAAACTGCCAAAGCCTAAGTTTCTCTGTGACGTGCCTACTTTTCGTTATTCTTTGAGGCCCATTAATAACGCTGTGACCCAACCGAAAAGTTTATTTACCGGCAAAAAGCGACATCACGTCCACAAGAAGACCAGCCTGCGTCAGCTCGCAGGCGCAGGACTGCGCTGCGCCGAAACACGCACGGATAAACGCGCTCAACGTTTCAAGCGAGTGACCCCGAGCGGCTCTAAGGACTGTAGTCGCCGTGAGCACAGAACAGAAAAACCAGTAAGAAGAAAGCCAGAGGGCGGTTCAGATCCACTCCTACCCCCAGCCAGGCGACCTGTTGGGCCAGACGCCCTCGGGGCGGCTCCAGGCCCGTCCTGGCAGCCCCCAGCGCCCCACAAACCCCCACAAACCCCGGAGACCGGCGCTGAGGCGAGGGGCTCCCGCCGCGGCAGGCCCGTGGCCAGAGCCCCAGGCGGGCGGGTAGGACCGGGCCGGGGCCTCGGCGGCAGCCCGGGGGACTCACTTGCCGCAACGTCCCCGCGCCCCGGCGAACTCGTCCTCCTCGGAGCTGGACTCGGAGTCGGAGGCGGGCGGCTCGGTGCGCAGCAGCCGGTGGCCCGAGCCCTTCTTGGCGGGCTTCTTCCTGCGGCCGTCGGCGGCCAGGCCGATGAGGGCGTTCAGCTCCTTCCGCTTCTTCATCCTCTTGTGGGGCGGCAGCAGCAGCAGCGGCGGCGGCGCGGCCGGCGGCTGGCTCCCGCCTCCCCCCTCCTCCTCCTCCTCTTCCTCCGCCGCCGCCGCCAGCGCGCCCCGGCTCGCCAGCCTGCGGCCCGGCCGCGGCTACAGGCGCTCCGCGGGGCCGCGGCCGCTGCTCCCCGGCCGGCCCCGCGGCGGCACGCCCGGCCCCGCTGCTACTGCCGCCGCCGCCCGCCCCGCCCGCGCCATGGCTGCTCCCGGCCCCGCCGCCGCCCGGCCCCTCCACCTGCCAGCAAGACGCGCTCCCATTGGGCGCCGCGGGGCCGCCCCGCTCGGGGCTTAAAGGCCCAGGCGCGCCCTCCACGGGGGTCGGGAAAGGAGCGGAGGGTCCGCGGGTTCGAGTCCCGCCCCCGGCGGGTGGGACGGGTGGTGAAGGGGGCGGCTAGAAGCGGCCGAGCGGAGCGGCGCGGCCCGGCCGGTGCTCCCACCCCGCCGCGGTTACTCTCCGTCCCCTCGCCCACCAGGCTCGGCGGAGGCCCTTGCTCCCGGCGAGAACGGTGGCAGAGAACCCGAGCCGCCTGCCCTCTGCCTGCCACAGAGCCGCGCCAAATCCCCCAAAAACCCCATGCAAAGCAGCGATATTCCCAAATGCCGGCTCTCCGCGCCCGGTGGGATGGTTGTTACGCACCCTCACTCAGCCAGACTCTTTTTGTTCGTTTGCTTTTTCCTTCCCTAAAAGCCCCGATCGCGCCCGGCCTTTGCCGGTTTCCCCCGGTGACAGCGCACAGCCCAGCAGCCGGCGTTTGGGGGGGGGGGGGGGGGGGCGAACACCCCCCGGGAGCTGTGCCGGGGCAGCCCCCCGCTGGGTTGCCGGGGAAGGGTCCCCGCTCAGCCCGCCGGCCCCTTCCCTCCCTCCCTCCTCAGCCCCCGTCCCCCGCCGGCAGCAGCGGGGTAACGCCAAGGGCTCCGAGCCCGTTTTCCCGGGCGCGTTTTCCCGAGGCCCCGCGGGATGCTGCCCCGCCAACAAGCGCCGCCGTGATTTGGCAGCCGCTCGAACTCCCCGACCTGTCTCTCCTCCCCGCATTGGCTGGATACGGCCGGTGCCGGCCCCGGGCGGTGACACCGGCGTCCCCCCGAGCCGGGCGGGCGGTCCCTGCCTTCGCCGGGAGCTGCCGCGGGTGGGATGAAGGTCTCCTGGCTGGGCGTGGATGTGTCCCGGGTGCTGCACTTGGCCGCCGTCTTCTGCCTGACCTGCGTGTTGCTGAAGGCCATCCAGCTCTACCACCGGCGGCGGGAGCTGCTCAGGGCGCTGGCCGACTTCCCCGGCCACCCGACCCACTGGCTCTTCGGCCACGTCCACGAGGTAGGGCGAGAGACGGCTCTGCGCTGCCCGGGGGGGGAGTGGGAGTGCGGGGAGCAGCTTCCCCGCGTGGGAGAGGGGGGCGATGCTGGTGGGACTCCTCGCCACGGTCCGGGAGAATTGCTTCTTCTCCCAGTCCCCGGGGGGGGGATGATGCTGTGAAAGCCGCTGCAGCGGTCCCCACCACGCACCCCACTCCCACCCTGCTCCCACCACCCAGAGGCACCTTCTTTCCCCTTGCCAGGCGAGCCAGACAGGGCGCCGATCGTTTCGAGTCAGGTTTAAGCCATAAAACGCATCCCAGGTATAGCACCTGGCACGGGGGCCACAGATGGTTTTAAGGTTGCGTTAAAGCCGTGGCTAACTAGACCCGCGGACATAACCTGTTCCGTGCACTCGTGGCGTGCGTGCCTGTTCCCCGAGGTACGCGCTTGCCCAAACAGGTCAGCGTGGCTGCCTCGGCAAACAGATTTGCACCACTCATTGGCAGCTTCACGAGGAATAACTGAACTACCTGACGCGAAAAGGCTTTTCCATACATGCTAAAGGCCGTTTCAAATCGCCCTGACCTCTCCTGGGCTCTGCCGATGCCCTGACCTGGCCAAATCTGTGGCACATGAAATAACTGGCACCCTGAAAAGTGGCTGGGAAGGCGGGGAGGGGAGCTCCTAGGGCTTGTTTCTGTGCCGCGCCAGCCCCAGTTTTGCTGCGCTGGACGGGACAGGCTGTCTTTTGGCAACGTAAGCACGAAGATGGGCCAGTTCAGGGCTTTGTCATGCTGCCAGTTAGACTTTAAAACTGCAGTAAAATAAAGTATGTTTGCCTCTGTCAGTTGTGACTCTTTATCCCGGAATGGGATTTAACCATTTGCGCCAATCGCTTGCTTCCATTGTGGCTAGGTTATTCACGGCTAGACTCTTACCTCAGACAGTATTTTTTGAAGAATTCCCATTTTGCAAATTTAATCATTTGCTGATGAAATGCCGCTGAATTCCCCAGAGCCCAACAGTTCATTGAGCCAGTGAGGAAACTGGCACTGCTCTGGGCACACGCTGAATACAAAGTTTACACCCACCTCGGAGGAGGACCTGAGAGCTGTGTTCAGGGAGACCACTGACATTTCCTATTCTGTTGGTTTAAAGGGATTAATTGCCAGTTTTGATTCAGGTCAGTTTAGTATCTCAAATAGCTTTGTCATGCTTTGGGTGGGTCTCCTGGCAATATATCACTTTGTTTTAAAGCATTCTTACGTATTAGTCTCTGCTTATCCAAATCACTCGGTAGAAATTACATTAAAATATCCGGAGAGGTTGTGTAGAGCTGTTCATTCTCACTGCAGCAGCACTACTTAGTTAAAACCCAGAGTGCCAGCCCCGAGGTGGCCAAACCGACTTCCGATGGCCACGGTTGGTGGGAAGCAGAGGAGAGCAGGGTCGCTGCCCCGCGGGCGCAGGGGGGCTCTCGGTCCCTCGGCAGCCCTTCGCCCGCATCTGCCCTGCGCGGGTGGCTGGCGGAGGGGAGCTGGCCTGGTTCTGACGGAGCAGGGCGCAGCTTCGTGCTCAGATTTCAGCTCCTGTGTTTTCTGTTTCATTTGTTATCGGCACATAGTCATTAGAATTGCCTTTAAGTGCCTCTTCGCAGATGCTTTTAGCATTGGATCTATTTCAAAACTTGCATTTCCCTGTGAGATCAGGCTATTACCTTTCTTCCTTAGATCCAAGTGGGGGTTATACTTTTCTTTTCAAGCCCCCAAGGGAGGAAGAAGTGGAAGTGATGGTCTTTCATGCAGAGCCTGGTAGCTGAAGCCCTGGTTGAGAAGCAGGAGCTTTCTGGTCCTGTTCCTCTGCAGCCCACAAGATTTTACACCTTCTGCCCCAGGAGTGCTGGGCACAGCAGGTGGAGGTTACTCACCTTGGAGGTAACCTTTCCTCTCAAATAAACCCATCCCAACCTCTGCAAATGCAGGGATGGCTCTTGAGAGCACAAACTGAGGCTGGCACTCCAAAACCAAGGTTGGATGCAAAGGCTTCTAGCGTTAGGACTTGTGCCAGCGAGGCTTGCTCAGCATCTCCCAATTACCTCCATTTATGCTTCCTGTGATTTCGTGATGGGAGGAGGCACAAGCAGACCTATCAAAGGTACTTTCGCGTGTTCAAGTGTCACTCAACCAAAGGTGCCTTGCCAAGCCCTGCTTCTGCTGGCATTGCCAAAGGGGCGGGCGCTAGGGAGGGCTGCGTCCTTTTACCCCAAAACTTGATCCCTGCAACCAGATAAATTGATAGTTCTCTTTAATAAGTCCAAAATCTTGAACTTGAGCAAAAGAAGTTGAACGACAACCTTCTATCATAAATGATAACTGGATGTAGTTCGTCATTCTGCCAAATGCGAGAGACGTGGGGGACGTGCTGCAGGGACTCCCCCAGCTCACAAGGAAGGGGGCTCAGCCGTGGAGCACGGAGCCTGGACCTGCCCCAACTCAGCCTACGTGGTCCCCTGGCAGACGCCCCATGGTTCCTGAACATCCCCTCCGAGACAAACCTGACGTGTGTCGTTATTTGAGTAGAAGCCATCTTCTGGGTTGAGAAACACTAGCCAAACTAAAAACTGAGCTGAGATAACTCAGCACTGAAGCAATTGAGCAAATATTCACTAGACTCAGTCAATGGGGTGACTTTGGGGCTGATTTCTCTGCCAGTATCCAGATGTAATTAAACTTCAAGCTTCAAGTCAAAGCAGCAGCTATGTCAGCCCTAGCTCACCAAAATCCTTTGCCCTGCATATTGTGGCAGAGTAGTTTCTGTTCAAAGAAAAGAGAATTCTTACATGGTTTTGTCTCCATGACCTTTTTTTCTCTGCTTGTGACTTTGGAATTTTCCACTGATCTTTCCACTTGTTCTCTGGCTATTGCCTGTTTAATATACAACAACACTGACTGAAAAAGCAATAAAATGGTGATCACTTTTGAAGAGTGAACCTGCCAGTGCTGCCAATACAAACGCTGATGCTCACGTTATTCCTCAGCATGCAGCTTCCAAGGACCGGAGATGAATCTTTCTGGGAGCACCAGCCCTTCATCACCTACTAAATTAAATTCCTGGAAATCAAGGAAATCTTAATCTGATGTTATTAACCACTGTCCCCTCCACTGTAAACTCCGTTGGTGACTGTGGACTCATTCTGTTGAATTTTACGTGGACACTGGCCTTCTCCAGCTAAATGGCTGGAAGAAGCTGTGGCCCAGGTTTCCCGGTCAGGAGGCATCATTGCACTGGGACAGACACAGCAGTGATGCCGTGGACTGCTGTAAAAGTGCTGCTGTATTTTCTCATGACTGCAGGTGCTAATTGCTCAGCCACATGCAAGTGAGGACGTATTTGCACATCACAAAATGCAGAGGCTGTCTGGGCAAATCTGTGTCTTCTTTGGGGTGGCCATGGAAAAAGAGCAGAAAACATATGTGCACTGATAGGCACCACCACTGCCCTAAGGTCGTTCCCCGTGGTTAGGGTCAATTGATAAGGAAGAATTATTTTATATGAGGTTTAAAAGTAACAAGCATCTCTACTTCTGATGCTCTGCAAACCCAGGAGGCCAGCAATTTGTTTGCCATTACTTGGTTTTGTGATACAGAAAGACCTTGAGCTTTTTAAGACAGTGGTTTGGTGTAGGGTTTAGGGTTAATCCATCTGGGGTCCGGATGATGGAACACCAATATGATGATCAAAGTAGTAGTCCTTTATTGAGCTTAGCCGATCATTTTTATACAATTCTATAAGTTGTTTAGAAATTCTAATTGGTTGCTGCATGCAAGCATTTGGTGTCCACGCGCACAAGCATAAACGGTGATTGGTTACATCGGTACTGTCCACGCGCACAGATGTAAGAAAAGGTTAGTTATACACGCACATAAACATAGGACATAATTGGCCGTATTAATTAGAGCATGCAAGACTTGTCTTAGTCCAATTGGTCGAGATAAGTCCTTGAATTGAGGTTGTTTGTGCCAAGTTCCCTTTATCGTGGAATGCGCACCTGTGTTTTTCTAATTGGGATCTTTCTTCTTCTATCTTGTTTAGTCTGTTCAAAGCCTTCTAAAGGCGTCTGGAACACTCTTGTGACCATGAGCTACTTTCAGGCCCGATAACTAAGTTCCATATAATTGAACCCTACATCTCCCCCTCTTTTATTGTTTATTGTTTCAATTAACACAGCCTTACTTGATCCATCAATTAATTTGTAAATACATTGCAACACACAAGGATGGACCATCTTGTACATTCTTGTGCGGTTTTGCTCCGCGAACTCAGCCCAGCAATTGGTAGGTGCCAGCTTTCCGTGGGCGTCCCCACAGAGGCAACGATGGCCTCACCGTACACCAACCCGATGCTCTTCGGAAAATCCCGGTATCTATACATTTGCAGAGGAACGGGTTTTAGCACACGTGGCCAGCGGGTGCCAAAAGCCGCCTCATTTAGAAACTCATGACGCCTGCGCTCACTGGCCAGGCGCGCTGCATGAGTCATAGCCATCTTGTCTATTTGTTCATGGGCTTTGTGATGCGGTTGCAATGCACTGAGAATTTTGATCTGTTATGTTAGCCAGGATGACCTACGCATTACTTTTTGGCTGAGGTGGTATTCGTATTGCCGCCGCACCATCTGTGATGCTCCGGATGATGATGATCGTGTAAATTGAACGGAAGTCCATTGTGAGCTTGCACCTGTGAAAACACAAGCATAATCTCGCCCCAGGTTATTAAGGAAGAGGTGGACTTTCCCATTGCTCTGTTTCTAGATCTTTAACTAAGGCAATGACCTTATCTCCAATTTTAGTTTTAACTAAATCTCTGTCTTTCTCCTGGTTTTTTTTTTTGTTGTTTTTGTTTTTGTTTTTGTTTTTGTTTTGTACGAATAAATGACTATATATCGGGGTATCCTAAAACCACTGCCACACCCGGCTCTGAAGAGTAAAGGTCCACCGAGTGCTGGTGAAGATTAAATTGTATATATATATATATATGCTATAATAACTCTAAACTGCTTATTCTCAATACGATCAGTTACAGGTTAGTAGGTTAGTTGGTTAGTTAAAATGCTATTAGAATAGTTATACACAAAATAAAATAAAAAAACATTTTTTTTTTGTTTTTTTTTTGTTTGTTTTTTTTTTACTATCCTTTCTACCCACTCACACTAAGATACATATCTAAAGTCGGTATCATACTCCACATTTTTCACACGCATTCTTAATTTCTGCATTGACTGCCGGTCTCTGTCGTGATTTGTCCAGTCGGTCTGTCTAGGGCTTTGGGACCTGCTGATGTCTCCGCTGCCTCTTGCTCTCGATCTTCTGAGTTGTTTGCGTCATCTGGTCGCTCAATCCACGGCTTGACCCATTTCGCCGGTATCCAATGGGGCTGTTCGTTACCTGTGGAAACACAAGCATACCCTCTTCCCCAAGTAAATAATTTGCAAGGTCCCTGCCATTGCTGTAAAACTGGAATGACTTCAGATTTCCAGGATCCATCCTGAAGATACACAAATCCCGCTTTACCCATTCTGCTGCTAGCATCAGTAAAAACGGTAATAGCCTCCAGCGGCTTTTCGCTGCAAATAGAGCGTGGTTCCATTGTTAACATTGTTTTAAATAATGGGTGAGGGGGGTAGTGATTATCCACTTCCCCCTTGAAGTCCAGCAGAGCTACTGCAAGACAGTCACTTTTTATCATGGCCTTATTCACAATATCAACTGACATAGGTAAAATAATTTTGTCCATTTGCTTCCCTGAAATTTGTATCGCCCTCACCCCTGCTTTTTGAATGCACATTCTCAGAGCTTCAATTCTAGTAACTACCGTTTTTGACATGCTAGCAGGCAAGAATATCCATTCTAGTATTACCAATGGGTTTTGTTTCTGTCGTTCATCCCACTGACCCAAAATTCCCGCAACTTCCTTATCTGAGTTATATACATATAAATTTATGGGTAAATCAGGGATATATCTGCCAGACATAGATGATGTAATTTTTTGTTCAATTGCCGTCAAGGCTTGCTGTCCCGATACATTTAGTTGTAGTACAGAAGTTAAGCTATTGCTGCCCCGTAACAAGTCCAGCAGTGGCTGCAAGTCTGTATTTGTGATACCACAATAAGGCCGGATCCACTGTAGGTCTCCGACAAATTTTTGCACATCATGTATATTTCGTATGTCTTTGTGTAGCGACAGCTTTTGTGGACAAACAGAGGCTTCCGCAACTTGCAAACCCGAATATAGTGTTAACGGTGTTCCATCCTTTTTAAACCTTGATCGACAGTCACTGGCTTTGTGTCCGAACTTGTCGCACTTGTTACAGACCCCAGGAAAGTTTGACTGACTGCTGTTAGTTAGTTCTGGCATAGATCGAGGCTGCGTTGCTATGCGTTGAGGGCACACACATCTCAAATGCCCTGGCTGACCACACTGATAACACGCTAAGGGGTCTTTGTGTGGGCCATAGTCTCCTTTTCCCTGCCGCACTATCGGTTGTAGAGCTACCGCGAGTGCTGCAGCGTGAGCGTCAGCATGTATTTTAGCTTTCTCTCGTCCTTGTATTATAGTAGCCAAATCCTCGTTTGCATTATTTGAATCAGGGTATATGCTAGGTATAATTTGTTCGTGTTGAACGGTGGTATCTGGGGGCTGTTTTCTCGTAGGTGGGTTTTTACTCACTCCCTGATCCTGTAGGGTTTCCTTTAATTGTACGGTTAGGGAGGCTTGGGAGCTGTCAGATGGCTGATTAATATCGGCAGTCCCAGGGAGTGGAGCAGAAGTCAAGGGCACAGGAGCACGCGGACAAGCTCCAAAAAGTCTCTCTTTCTGCATTTCCGCCAACAATTCTAACATTGTCTCTTTTTGATCTATTATTAAAGTAGCCAAGTCCTTGTTTACATTATTAGAATCAGTACGTAGCTGGTTTTGAGCTTCCTCAGTATTTTCTAAGTCCGGTTGGGCCCCCCAATCATCAGCGTCCATAGGCAGGGGAATGTCTTCCGCTCGTAACGGCAGCTGACTTGTCTCTTTCGGCAAAGGATTTATCACCCCCTGTTCCTCAGGTGTAAGCGGGGCCATGGGGATATCAGCGTTAGTTCCCTTTCCCCAAAAATTCAACTCCTCTACAGGAAAAGCCGCAATCAGTGTTTTCTGTTCCTCTAACGGCGGCACCGTTGGCAGCAGGGGGGGGTCCTGCGTTTCGCGTACTGTCTCTGCCTCCGAACGATACGGTAGCGGAGCAGGAGCATTAATGATTTGAATTTCTGTCGCTACAGCACGTTTTAGTGCATCCTTAGCAGCAGTTTCTGACGTTATTTGCTGCATCACTTTGAGACACTTTTTCCAATGCGCTACCAGACGTGTAGGTATTTTATTCCCTTCTTGTATAGAGTCCCATATTTTTTTTCCTAACTTCTCCCAAACAGACAATGAAAAGAGAGCCTCAGAGTCCTTAAAAAGTCCCCTTTTTTGGCCCCACTGTAACAAGGCCTCTAACTGATCCTTTTTAATATCTATTTTTGTTTCTTCAGCCAGCCTAATAAATGTCTTTATGGCTGCCTTTTCTTTTGCAGATGCTGCGATACCCATGCCGCCCCTTTTTTCACCATAAGCTCACTATTTTACCTGCCTCTCCCGAGCAGTGAAGTCCTGCTTCTCCCGAGCAGTGAAGTCCTGCTTCTTCCGAGCAGTGAAGTCCTGCTTCTTTCGAGCAGTGAGGTCCTGCTTCTTTCGAGCAGTGTCCGGCGCCGTCTTTCCAGCCACCGTGGTCCGCGGCGGTTCCTCGTCTTTTCAGTAGCGTTGCCTCTTGTTCCTCTTCAGATCACGTCGGGGTCCCCAAATGTAGGGTTTAGGGTTAATCCATCTGGGGTCCGGATGATGGAACACCAATATGATGATCAAAGTAGTAGTCCTTTATTGAGCTTAGCCGATCATTTTTATACAATTCTATAAGTTGTTTAGAAATTCTAATTGGTTGCTGCATGCAAGCATTTGGTGTCCACGCGCACAAGCATAAACGGTGATTGGTTACATCGGTACTGTCCACGCGCACAGATGTAAGAAAAGGTTAGTTATACACGCACATAAACATAGGACATAATTGGCCGTATTAATTAGAGCATGCAAGACTTGTCTTAGTCCAATTGGTTGAGATAAGTCCTTGAATTGAGGTTGTTTGTGCCAAGTTCCCTTTATCGTGGAATGCGCACCTGTGTTTTTCTAATTGGGATCTTTCTTCTTCTATCTTGTTTAGTCTGTTCAAAGCCTTCTAAAGGCGTCTGGAACACTCTTGTGACCATGAGCTACTTTCAGGCCCGATAACTAAGTTCCATATAATTGAACCCTACAGTTTGGGAGAGTATTTATTTTTTCATCTGAATCTAAGTATTCTTTCTCTTTTTACTTCCCCACAACTACAGTTTCTCAAGGAGGAAGAGGTGCTGGACAAGGTGGAGATCTGGGCACAGAAGTACCAATACGCTCATCCTCTCTGGTTCGGGAGTTTCTTAGCATTCCTGGTTGTCACCGATCCCGACTATGCCAAGGCTCTGTTGGCCAGAGGAGGTGAGAAGATGATGCCTTCAGCTGTGGAGCAACAACCATAGCCTGCAGATTTCCCATGCCAGCCTAAAAATTCATAGCAAGGCAGGATTTTGCAGAGAGGTTGTCTTGCAGAAATCACCTAAAGGCATGGAGCGATATCCCTCCTTCATGCCATGCCCTTGGTGCTTCAGGCACAGGGCTGTGGAGGTGGCTGGGGCCCCTCCAAATCTGGCAAATCAAATTTCCTCAAGTGTTCCTTTAAAAGTTATCTTCTCAGTGCCTGACCCCAGCAAGGAGAAGACAGCTGGAAGCTTTTTTCTTGACTCAGACCCCTGGCTCCTACTGCGGAGCCATATCTTTAGTGCATCCAGAGAGAAAGGTATTAAACAGTTCTGTCTGGGAGGGTTAATAATTTATCACACAGCATAGACTTTGGACTACCAGTATTCTTCTTTATTCCAGTCTGGGCATCTGCTTTTATACGTGTTTCTTGCAGCTGGGCCAAACAGTATTATTTTGTTGTGAAATACTGATTAATTCTGCAGGGATGCCACCAATTTGGCTTCATACCCAATCAAGAGTGAGAGCCCAGAGGGAGCTTTCATGTGCAAACCAGTGGGTTGATGCTACTGAAACATTTACCATTTTGTTTTCTCTTTCTTGATGATTTTTTTACAGATCCCAAGGACAACATCAGCTATAAACACCTTGTCCCATGGATCGGTATGTATTCCCAGGTCTTTGCCTACCAGGAATGATTCTGAAGTTAGTCAAGAACATGCTATGAATGAACAGCGTTGTGCTTGTTCCTTGATGCAGTTATAGCTTAAGGCTTCCTGAAATATTTATGTTTATTGAAAAAGGTGCTAAAATAATGCTATTTTTTGTGATTCGAGGATAGAAGGTTCAGACATAGTCATACGTACAAATGAGAACCACTTACATGTCCGTAGTTAACAAAGGGTGGTGATGGGAGAAGTTCAGATTCAGTGGAGGACTGGTGAAAAATGCATCTGCTGCTCTGAACTTCTCGGCTCCAGCAGTGTTGCTGTTTCTTTTCGGAGGCAGCACTGTGTTGTTTCGGTGAGCAGGGCTCTGCTCAGCCCTGGGAACCCTGGAGCTGACAGCAACATTTGGAAATGCTCTCTCGTAGCAGCTCAGCAGATTTAATCGTGCTCCTTGTAGGCAGAGGCTGTGTCTGCAGGCAGGTGAAAACAGCCTGCTTGTGCCAAGCAAAACATGCCTTGACTGTGTTTCCCCAGGGAACGGGTTGCTGATCTTACACGGGCCAAAATGGCACCAACATCGAAAACTCCTGACTCCAGGGTTTCATTACGACATCTTGAAACCGTACGTGGCCCTGATGGCAGAGTCTACTAACGTGATGCTGGTAGGACTCGTACCTGATGCTCCTCTCTCTGCCCTGTTTTCTTTTCCCTGATCCTGACTGTTTAGTAGGTAAATGCTGGAGCAGGGTTTCCTTGCAGTGCCCTTATTCACAACCTGGTAATTGTAAGGATAGGCTGTGGCAGTCAAGGTTTCTGAGCCACCACAAATCCCTGCCTGTGGTCTGGACGGAACCAGCAGGTTGAGCCTCCCTGTGGGGACTATGTCTCTGGTGCTGCTTTGGGCTCTGTGGCTAAGGTTGGAGAATTAATGTTAGTGCCGTCCCCAAATCTCAATCCCAACTGCAACTTCTCATAGGGTGTTTTTGTAAATGAAGAATTGAAGTAAATGAAGGTCCATAATAAATCCCCAAAATATAAAGGTTGGAACAGAGCTATACTGTGACCTAAAGTTAAAAGGTATCATTTGCTATCAACACACCCATGACTGGATTGCAATCTCTGCCTTGCCTAATACACAGTGAAACTGCACTATTCTCCCATCCATCAGTGCCGGGTGTGATGGAAACCAGTGTGAATTACAGGTGAGGGGCACCAGCCTTTATGCACATGGACCAGGAGGTGTCTGGGTGCCAGAAGTATTCCTCCTCCTTTGCCTCCCTTCATCCAATCTCCCCAGCAGGTCCACATGGATCCTGGCTGTCCTCCTTCCTACCAGCCAAGGGAACGGCCAGGAGCCGGGGGCTGAAGAGCCAGGAGAGCTTTTGCAATGCACACTAGTGCCTGGCACTTTATAATTCCCCGCAGACAATGCAAAGTGCCTATTGTGGGAGCCCATGCCACCAGGTGGCAATCGTTGTATGTGCTAAGGACATAAGTCTGTCCATATAACCTGGTTTCATGCTGTGGGAGCTCAGATGTGACTGTGCTCCTCCATCTCCTCCCTTTCTCAGCTTTTGAGTCCACTGGTTCCTTACAGCCATGAAGGGACAGGGGATTCAACATCATTTCATGTCTGCCAGGCAAGAGACACTATTTACAGTTTCTCTAGGGATCCCCTATGGGAAAAGTTGAGCAAGAGCTCCTATATTATATGCTGGAAAAACACAGTGGGAGAGAGATCGTGAGATGGAAGCTTGGATCTGAGACACCAAAGGCACCAAAGTCACATGTGCTTGTGAGAGAGAGATAGAAAAACACAGACTTGGTGAAGCCCTGTAGCATTCGCTACATATCAAGGTGCCACGCTTAGATCACTGGTCGGCCCGGACCAGGGAAAGAGACAGATAACACACACAGTGTGAGCGCCAACTTCCCCCTTTTATTGCGCAGTTAATTCCTTTTATACTAACAAGGGGAGGTGGGGTTACAGGTACATCACAAGGCTGCGACTACCCCTCTAACTTTCCGTGACAACGCGAGATCTTCTGAACGCCGACCCCTACAAAGCCCCATACCAACATATGCTGCTCTTGTGCGGGAAACACACTGCACCCTAAGAAATACTTTGGTAACACACCCCATCACCCAGCAATGTGCCCATCCTGGGCTCCTCCGGGGTGCCTTGTTGCCTTTGCCCTAGGGTAGGGTGTACCAGGGCTCACCACTGCCTGGATTCAAGAGTAGCAGCTGCCTGAGGCAAATCTTGTATTAATAATCCCCCTCTTGGCTTCCCTCCTCTGGGATTTTGATGGCAACTAAGAGATCCTCTTCTTTTTTCCATTTCTCTGGGATGTATCCCTAGGTGAGCACTCGTTAACCAGAAAGTGAATGTAGTTCACGCAGAACTGTCCCTTACGTTCTCATTTCTGTCTGCTTTGTGTCCTAGGATAAATGGGAGCAACTGATCACAGACGGGAAACCAGTGGAACTCTTTGAGCACGTCAGCTTGATGACTCTCGATAGCATCATGAAATGTGCCTTCAGTTGTCACAGCAACTGCCAGACCAACAGGTCAGTGCTGGCTGCCCCAGACCCTGGCAGAAAGTTCACAGCTCCGAAGGGAAGCGGGCAAATTGCTTGTCATGATGCTCCCAAATGTACAAACTTCCACCGTTCCCCTCTCCCCAGGAAAAACACCTACATCCAGGCTGTCTATGACCTATGCCTCATGGTGCACCAGCGCCTCCGCATCTTCCCCTACCACAATGACATCATTTACTGGCTCAGCCCCCACGGATATCGGTTCAGGAAGGTCTGCCAGCTCGCTCATGACCACACAGGTATTCCCTGCCTTCGTCTTCTCCCAAAGCCTTTGAGCAGGTTGGGTGCTGGCTGACCAGAGGCAGTCGAGTTACCTCCTTGCCCATGCAGTGATCCTGCCCGGAGGATCGGAGCCGGGATCCAAGCAGAGCATCACCTTGCAGCGGTGGTCCAATCTAGGCATGAAGCAAGGGGGTCTCACAGCTCCGGGATTATTAAACTGGACTAACGGAGGAATTTCCCTCTGGGAACGCTCCTGTTAAATGAGCTGAGACTGGTGAGACAAGGCATGGGCACTGCAAGCAACACCGATGCAAGGAATGATTTTCCTTTCCAGGCCAGGTGTGATTTTAATGCAGGAGGGGTGGGTAAAATAGGCTGAGGAGCCTGTGGTGGACAAAGAAGTTTGCAGAAAAGGATGGCAATGTGCACGGCATTTGTCGCTGTGCTGCTGAAAAAGCCAAACTGCCTGGGATGCAGAAGCATACGTGGCAAATGCATCATGGACGGAGTGATGGTCACCCCCTTGGGTGAGCTTTGCATTCACAGGGCGATTTTGCAGCTCAGCATCTCCTGCCCTGCTGAACCTTTAACTCTTTCTTTCCCAGACAAGGTGATCCATGAGCGAAAGGAGTCCCTTAAAGATGAACAGGAATTTGAAAAGATCCAGAAGAAGAGACATTTGGACTTCTTGGACATTCTGCTGTGTGCCAAAGTGAGTGGTGAGGAGTGGGTGTGCGGCGGGGCAGCAGGGTGCAAAAGCCCGTCAGTCTTTGCAGGGGTGCCACAAACCACCAGAGACCCTCAGAACTGCACAAGCCATTAAAATAAATTAGCCCAGTCCTGCCCAGTTGAGGAGGAGCCAAGGAGGTCCAATTTTCCATCACTGAAATGTTGGTAGCACCTGTTGGGGAATACAACACGCAGAGGGATTGGTGGTTTAATATGGAGGGGATAAAGGGATTTATAAGTGAAGGAAAAGGGCCCCTGAATTCACTCTAAACAGAGATTGATTTTGTTTATACATATCCCAGGGGCATCACCACCTCCCTTTGCAATAGCTGAAAGAATGTAATGGTCCCTTCTGGGATATTATATTTTATATATAAATATAAGGGCCGCTTATATATGTATATATATAAAATCTATATTATCTGTATTATCTATATTATCTACATTATACTTTTTATATATATTATATATTATTTATATATGTATGGGCCACTGAAAGTGTCTCTGGACTGTTAGGATGAGAACGGAGCTGGACTGTCCGATGAGGACCTGCGTGCTGAGGTGGACACGTTCATGTTTGAGGGCCATGATACGACAGCCAGCGGGATCTCCTGGCTCTTGTACTGCCTGGCATCACACCCTGAGCACCAGGCACGGTGCCGGGAGGAGATCCAGGGGATCCTGGGGCACCGGGAGACACTTCAGTGGTAAGGTTGCACATTTCCTCAGCTGGTAACTTTTCTCCCATCGCTGTCATTTCTAAGCGGGCAAATGTCTTCAGGGCTCGAAAGCTGGGCTGCTAAAGGTTGCTGTGTGCACAGGGACTTCATAGGATGGAGCAGATACTGCATCCTTCAGCTAAATCTGCCTCCTTGCCCTTCTTACCAGGGCAGGCACAAGAAAAGGGCCAGACCAGGAGGGACATGCTGGATGCCATGCCAAGACCTGGGCCACCAACATCGCCCTTTGCTCTGTCCTGTTTTCTCGCCACAAGACGTTGCAGTCGTGGCTTTTCACCTTTTGCTGTCACTTTGCACTTGAGCTTGTTCAGAGGTTGTTAAGGTTGTTCAGCCTTGGGGACCCCAGGCTGCAGCAGCCTGTGGTTGGAGGTTGCGGGTCCCTCCGTACGCCCCATCTGTTGCAAGGGGGTCTGCCCAGGGGGATGACGGCTGTGGGACAAGGGGCCTCGCGGCACGGGGCAGCGGGGGGAGCGGGGAGCTCAGCCTGCCTCTGTCCCGGCAGGGAGGACCTGGGCAGGATGACTTACAGCACCATGTGCATCAGGGAGAGCCTTCGCCTTTACCCACCGGTGCCCGGCGTGTCCCGGCAGCTCAGCAAACCCATCACCTTCCCCGATGGACGCACCTTGCCAGAAGGTCTGTAAATCCCAGTCTTCCTTCACAAAATTGTGCTCTTGGACATCTCGCCGCCTGCCGCGGAGCAAAGGCGGCAGCCCTGCCTCTGTGACCTGCTCCTTGCTGGCACAGACGTTCGGAGAGGACATTCACAGACGTTCATTGATAGACTGAGGTCTGGGCTGGGTGGTGGCATCCCGGTGACATCCTTCCTGCCACCACCACTATAGGGCAGCCGTGCCAGTGCCAAAAGCCCCTTGTCATCCTGGCCAAGCACAAACTCGTGGTTCACCCATTTTGGCAAACTGCAGGCACAGGGGGATGGGGACCAGTCCCATCCTGACTTGCGGCATGGGAATTGCCCTGTGCTCCTCTATTCCTTCTCTGATTTGGCACACAAGCGGGCAGCGTCAGGGTGGGGACGATGTGCCTATGGTGCCGGTGCCTTCCTCATTTCCACCTTTTGCCTGCTTACAAGTAAACAAATGGAAAATATTTAGTTTTCTCTGAAGCCAGTGACAAAACCCTCATTGGTTGCCAGTTGACAGATAAGACCGTGATGACTTAGACAGACCTTTGTGTGAGCACGCTGCACCTTCCCTTTAGTTTCTTTGTCACTGAGCCCTTTTCTCCTCCTTGATTCCTTCACAGGCAGCATTGCCGCGATAAGCATTTATCTCATTCACAGAAACCCTGCAGTATGGAAGGACCCTTTGGTGAGTTTTCTTTTGCCCTTCTAATAATTTTCCCCTTTATGCTGTGCCTCTTCCAATGTCCCCTTCACCTGTTAGCAGGAGAGCAGAGCCCCCACTTTCTCCCAAACATCTTTGCCCATGGGAATCATGCTGAGAAGCAACCACCTTGCGTTAGTCTCAGCCAGCGGTGGCACAGGGCAGTCAGAGAGCAGCGTTAGGGCTGGGTGCTGCCCAAACAGTAAGACAACGTGCTGTGAAGAGCTTGTTGTATTACCAGGCAGAAAGATGATTTTTTGCTCAGCCTACAGGTGGAGGATTGAAACCTGGCTCTCTGGTTTTCATTGTATCTATGTCTGGTTTATCTTGGCAACACCATTGCCAGGCTCGGTGGAAAGCAAGGGAGTTTGGTGTATGAGTTTCAGTCCATCTCAGAATGAATTCTCTCTCCAATGGGGTTGTTCGGAAATTATGGGGTGTCACGTTTCTGAAGATACTGGTCAGTACTGTGTTCCTTGACTAGTTGCTTTTTCTTGCTGCATATTCTTCATTTCCAGGTGTTTGACCCTTTGCGGTTTTCCCCAGAGAACATCTCTGGCAGACACTCTCATGCCTTTCTGCCTTTTTCTGCTGGAATGAGGTAAAGTGTATTGAATACTGAAGGAGTAGTGTGGAGAGAAAACATGCATCCCTGGAAACTGCTCAGCCCTAGAAATGTGTGCTGCTGTTATAATTGCTATCAGGGAAGCACTCACAGAGGGCTTTCAGAGACTGCTGCCTGAAGTCCTGGTCCTGCAGCATTAAACAGTTCAGGAGCATATAACAAGCATTTGTGCTGCAGAGGGATTCTGATACCAGCAGGCAAGATGGGAAGGAAACATCTCCAGGCCACTCCTGGGGACCAGGAACCGGGTCCCAAAGCTGTGGAGAATCCTGCTGGCATCATGTGGGGAGCCTGCAGCATCCTGGGCTTACCTGCTCTCCTCCTCTCCTCGGTGCAGAGACCCCATCTCACCCCCCTGCCCTTTGATTCCCCCTTCTCCCCTGCTCCCAATCCTTCCCTTCGCCCTGTGCTCACCCCGCCAAGGCAAACACATTGCAGACCCTCCTGCTTGGAGACCCACCACCTCGGCTCTGCTGGCCTCTCCTTTGGCTTCCCCATCTCCCCTCCCTCTCCATGCTCATTGAACACACATCCAGGAGCTCCGATGCTCCCCCAGATTCCCTCTGCTCGGCCCGTGTCCCTGCTTTTGCCACCCAAAATACTGCCTGGGGCCTCCAGAGCTGCAGAGGGGAAGGGTTGTGTGCCGGTTTGAGAGGGCTGGGATCCAGCCGTGGGGGTTTATCTGTGCCCAGCACCGAGGTGGAGTGGCTGAGCTGCTCTGTTTTACCCCAGGAACTGCATCGGGCAGCAGTTTGCCATGAACGAGATGAAGGTGGCGCTGGCTTTGACCCTGCTCCGCTTCGAGCTCTCACCCGACCCCACCAAGCCTCCCTGCAAAATACCTCAGATCATCCTTCGCTCCAAGAATGGGATTCACCTGTATCTAAAGAAAATCCGCTGATGCTGGAAAACGTCCTGCCTTTGTTGTAGGGACGGACCAAGCAGATGACGGGACAATGTTTCTCTGGGGCAAAAGGTGCAGGGCAGGATTTGGGGATGAGGATGCCTGATTTCTGTGCTTCTTCCACCAGCTGAAAGCCCTTTTTGGCCTGGGCCCAGGTAGCCCGGATGGCATTGCACCGACCCATTGCCATCTGCTCCACGAGCGCCAGTCTCGCAGCAGCCGGGCATGGCCGTGCCTCTTTGCTGGCTGTCCCCTTGCCCTGCCGTAAGGGCTGGGAACATCTGCAGGTCCCACCAGCTTCCTCCTTACCAAATCCTGCCTTCGCACTCATGTCCTGGCCAAATTCGTGACCGTTCCCAGCCCTGCTCCGTCATCAGCGCCTTCCTCGGTGCCTAGAGGTCAGCCCTCCTCTCCTGCCGCAGGGACAGCCTGTGGCAGACCTCTGCCTCTCTTCTCGCACTCAATGGTCTCTGTTTTGTTGAAAACACTGATTCCAGTCTGGGCTCTGAAATTGTGCCTAAACTGCAAAACTTCCATAATTTTTGTGTTAATAAACCAATAATTAGTCCTGTAATAGCAGCTGTGTCAGTTTTTATTGCTGATGCTTGCCCACTTTGTCACAAATATGGTGTAGAACCCCTTTAGAAGTGGGAAGTGGAAAGGAAACCCATGAGCAGCAAGAGACAACCCTGGGGGTGTCTGGCCAGGCCCCTGCCCGCAGGTCTCCAGCCACAGCCAGGCAGCATCTTCTTCCATGAGCAATACCTTAACAGGGGTCCAATGTGCAATCTTCATTTAAAACTGCAAGGGAGGAGTTCTGATGATTAGAAAGGGGTTTTTTTCTCTCTCTCTTTTTTTTTAATTTTCCTAAGCTGATAAAGTTAGGAGAGTTGTATGCTTTAGGTACACTGGAGGACGCTAGTGAGCTGTCCTCTGCCTCTGCAGGAATCATTAGTGGGGTAGGAAGTGTCAAATTGGGAAAACCCAAATGCTGCTGTTGCAATTAGCATTGCGGTGACATCAAGAGTGGTTCCAGCATCACGAGCAGGCTGCTGTGCAGCAAGACAGCAGCTGACTTCATACAGCTTTCATCCGCAGAGATAAGGCAGATAGAATGCAGCTGGGGAAACAGGGGGACCTTTTTGTGAGATACACTGTGCTACACTGTCAACACCGCAAGCCCAGTCACTGTTGAGCCCCATTAAAGGAAGGTTATATCAAACATAAGGTTTTGTCCAATTTTAATTTTAAGTGCACAAAGGGTGCCTGTATTAAATGAGATAATACAAATAACTGGTGTCATCTCTCACTCTGACCATATTACCAACCCACTGCAAATGTCACACCAAAGGTGTCCTCAGAACAGTTGTAATTGAGAAGCTGCAAAAACCAGGCTGGTTTATTGTGCAAATAGGGTTGCCCATGCACCTCCTCTGCCACATCATCCGTATCTCTAACCACAGCTGTATCCACAGCTACTGCCAAGCCCCCCCAAACCCCTCCTGTGTCCTCTCCACTTACTTTTGTGCCAGGACATCTAGCTGCCATCGATAAAACCTGCCTGCCGTGGGGTGCTCGCTTAGCCAAGCAGCCCCGAGAAGACATATCCACCAGCCAGCTTCACCTCCGATCTCCATACCTCATGGTGCTCCAAGCACCCGAGCCACAAATTAGTTCCTCCTACGACCAAAACCTCCAGGTTGCCCTGAAGCGACTGCTATGATTCAGTAATATCCCATTTCAGAAGAAATGGTAAAAGAAAGAAATCGCCTGCGTGCATGGGTAACACGAAGGACACAACTGTGTCAGCCAGCTTCACCCTGAATTCAGCTACGACTTTGTTGAGCCTGAGTACACAAAAAACACCAAAAGATTCCCACCCTGCCATGGATTTGCATCCATAGTTTGTGAGGAGAAAAACTTGGGTCACTCCATATCCTGGAATAAGTTAATAAGGAAAGCAGGAAGATTTTTCTACTCCTGATGAGGTCCAGGAGGAAAGCAATAAATGCACCTGGCTCAAACTTGCTCAGTCACAGCCTCTAGTCATATGGCAAGTACTAAGCTGATAAAAGCCAGTTTCTTCAGTTACATTCAATCATATTTCAAGGTCACTGGGTAAAAGCTCAATGTGTAAAAGATGCAAACTCACCTCACCTCGGTTGCTAAACTAAGGCTGTTCCAGCTACAGCAGCTGAGGAGCTACCTATCAGGGGTGATGCCAATATTCCCGTGCAAACCCACAACCGTCCTTGCACGCCGACCAGCCCCAGCGTGGTGAAGCTCGGCACAGCAGAGCCGTGCAGAGACCCGGCACAGCGCCAGCAGGAGTGCTGGGCATGAAGCACGAATGGAAATGGCTGGGTGTGAAAGCACTAGGCGGAATAACGTAAAGCAAAGATTGCAAAAATGGCCTGTATCAATGACCAATGGCACAAGTGACAGCAATAAAACTGGTGAACGCTGAGGAAAGCGCTGTTTATATCAAGGCTGGTGGCCCCTGTGCCAAGAAGACCCCGGTGCAGATGGCTCACCAGCAGAACACGTGTGCTCTGGTGGTAGGAAGATGGAGCAAGGTGGCATCACCTTGTACCTGGCATTCCTCTCCCCGTCTTTAACGGATTGTAACCCCTTAGCTTCCCATTTCAGGTGAGACCTGAGCTATAGATTGCCACCCAGTAAGCTGAGACAGTACCAAACCTCCAGGAAAGACGAGGTGCCAGTCAAGCCCCTTTTCTCTCTTCTTCTGTGCTGAGACCTGAAGCAGTTCGTGATCAGACCACCACAGCCAGAGACTGGATGAACAAAACTGGCTGCAAATGAAGCTGACCCTGCTCTGTGACCCACCAGAAACTCCTTTGCTCCTTATGGCCAAGGAAAATGTACCCACGGGAACTATTTTGCAGGGCCATGGAAACGCACAGACTTCTCACCAGTGAGAACAGGAGCAAATCACAAGTGCAATTTAAAATTCACACTCCGAGTTTGCAAAGGACAGAGGATTTAAAGCTAAAGAAAGGCTTAGCGGCACCAGCTATCTGGATTCAGCGCCTAAGTTTGATGTGCAGGGCTGTGCAGAGCTCAAGGCAGCTAGGTGAGAGGACAACCTTTCGCTGGCATCATCACCTTGAGAAAGCAGCCGGAGAGCATCTGCCAGAACAGGCGGTTCATGCATCCTCAGCGCCAGGAGCCGTCGGCAGTGCTGGAAGCCTCCCCCAGCCTCGTCCCTCCTGCATGCACCTTCACAAGTCCATCCTGCTTATAGAGAGCACTGCTGCTGCCTAGAAAGGCTTTGCAGGAAGACCTGCTATTTTTTAGGCAAAAGACATGAAAATCTGTGATATTGAATTGATAATTTAAAAAAGAATAATTTTTAAATAAATAATAATAAATAATATTTTAAAAAGTAAAGATTGCAGCAGGTTCTCACGGAAGAGCATGAATGGAGCTTAGGAAAGTGGGGAGCTCAGGGGCCAGCCTCAGCCATCGGGATTACCCCGCTTCCCTGAGCTGGTCTGGGTGGATGAGCAGGGACTTCAGTATATGGCAGATTATTTTATATACCATGCTGTCTGGCAAAAAAAGCACATGAAGAACCCAAGCATCAGGCCAGACTATATTCTAATCCAATTATTATCTTCTGGGCTCAAAAGCAGGAGATCCAAATGCCATTTCTCTTTTCAAATTTCTTGTTCCTTTGAAAACCAGGACTTTTCAGAGGTAAACTCTCCCAGGAAGAAAAGTATTTCCTTCAGAAAAAATCAGAAACTTATTGAACTCCATATTAGAATATGAATAATGATGCTACTCCCTTCCTTTGTAATGAATTCGACCAAAAGGACAAATCTGAACGTATAATGAGAAAGATATATTTTGAAAATAGATTTAAGCTTTTGTGTGAAGGCAGTCCTTGTCAAATGGCAGCTCAATCAGCACACAGTTTTAGCGGTTGCCCTCATTTATATACATAAGGATCAGGACTCTAGAAAGTAAAATGAAAATAAGATTTCTCAGTAAACGTGCTTTTCCATGTGCTTTCCCGTCTCTATCCCCTGCTCTTCAGCAATGTTGGCTTTCCGCCTGTGCCAGGAAAACCGAATCCCAGTTCAACTTATTTTCGCTTCTGAGTTAATCCAATTTCTTTTGGCCTGAGCCAGCTCCTCTCAAAGAAGCGGGAACGTCGGCACGACGGTAGGGCACCCGCTTTGCGGGGGACGCTCGCTGCGGCTGCAGCCCCTGCGCTGGGGCAGCCCGGGCGAACGCCCGCACGCTCCGGCTGCCTGTCCCCTCTTCAGACGCGAGGTGCAGCTCTCGAGTTGAAATCAGAGATATCCCTACAACGGAGAGAGACAGAGGATGCTTATTAAAATGTAAAACGTTATAAAACCACGAGACGCCGCAAGCTCTTTGGAGGGTGGTGTTAGGATACAAAATTATCTTGATAAATTGAAAAAAATGCTGAAGTGAATGGGATGCGAGTCCATAAGCACAAGCACAAAGCACAAGAGCAGGCACAGCTGTTGCACAAAACCTAGAGCAGAAACCACTGAATAGGCAGCAATCTCTCCAAAAGGTATTTTGTAGATATAGAGGCTGACAAAATAATACGAATCAATAATATCCTGTTGTTGTAATCAAAGCAAACATCATACTTACATGCATAAATACAAATATTTCTCAAAAATTTTTCACTTGCATCTCCTTTCACTAGATGAAATGAGACAGTGTCCTTCAACCCTGTTTGGAGATATAAGTATAAAGGCAACTGCATTTACTCCAAAATGTACCTCACCTACATATTATAAAGTGTAAAATGAGAAAATTTTTAATCAAAATAGCTGAAGTCACTAGAAGCAAATGACATACATCTCTGTATTGGATTCAATTTTCTTTTAAAGGTAAGATTTGAAAAAAGCACCGTCTAAAAAGGAGGGGATGAACATTGGCACGCAAATGTGAAAGATTAAAGCAAGACCATCTGATGAACAAGAGCTGAAATCACGGTGTACCCACTGAAAGGGAGCACATGAACAGGGATCAGACTAGGGGAACTTGGCATAACAGTCCTCATGTAAATAAATGGCAGTTGCTAAATTGCATTTAGGTAGATACAGATTACATAGCATAAAGCACTCCCTGGGGTTTCTTAAGCCCTGACATAGGTTGCCCGGGGAATCTGCATTTTCAGAGGTTTCAAGTGCAGGTCACCATTTTTGCTGCATAGTCTAAAAGCCCAAAGAAGGCAATGAATGTGGTTGTCCTGGTTTCGGCTGAGATACGGTTAATTTCCTTCCTAGTAGCTGGTACAATGTTGTGTTTTGGATTTAGGAAGAGAATAATGTTGATAACACACTGATGTTTTAGTTCCTGAGGGGTGCTTACACTGAGTCAAGGACTTTTCAGCTTCTCGTGCTGCCCTGCCGGCGAGGAGCCTGGGGGGGCACAAGAACCTGGGAGAGGACGCAGCCGGGACAGCTGACCCAAACTGGCCAAAGGGGTATCCTACCCCATATGACTTCACACTCAGCGTATAAACCAGGGGGAAAGCTGGCCGGGGGGCTGCTGCTCGGGAACAGGCTGGGCAGCGGTCAGTTGGTAGTGAGCAATTGTTTTCCATTTGCATCACTTGTTTTTCCTGGGTTTTATTTCACTCTCTTTTCATTATTTTCCTTTTCATTATAATTTGTCATTATTTTATTTTCGTTTATTTTATTTTATTTCAGTTATTAAACTGTTCTTATCTCAGCCCATGTGTTTTCTTACTTTTACCCTCCTGATTCTCTCCCCCATCCCACTGGGACGGGGTGAGCAAGCAGCTGTGTGCTGCTTAGCTCCCGGCTGGGGTTAAGCTATGACGGCGGTGTAAGGCTACAGCAGGGTACCTCTGGTCTGGTGTTTGGGAGTGGCCTGAATCAGGGGTAGATTGTCCAACACGTCAATGTTCCTGGCCCCGGGACAGAAAAGCCAGGCTGCTCCAGCCTTCACCCTGTTCAGTCATTGCTCCCCCCGGGACTTCTAGGATTTGCTAAAAATCTGCCTCTTCATATCTGAAGAGGAAAAAGAAAGGTGCTCTGCAGCATTCCTGTCCTCCTCTCTGTGTTGTGCTTGTGGCTTCTTGGCACGGGAAGGGAGTGGAGTTGGGTTCTCCCTGCAGTCGCATACCCAAACCCAACATCAGATCTGCACACAAAGGTCTCCTTGGTGCTAACACCCTCGGGTGCCAGGAGCTAGAGTCACACTCTTCTAAATAACGCCACGCATGGCAGCCCAGCTCCCAATTTCCCCAAGCCACATGGGCCAGCACCGCATGCCAGGCCAGCCAGCCTGTGTCCTACATCCCACATCCTGCACCCCATATCCCATATCCCATATCCTGCATCCTGTATCATCCCACATCCCACTTCTTGCATCCCACACTCCATATCTCATATCCTGCACCCTACATCCCACATCCTGCATCATCCCGTGTCCTGCATCCCCCACCTTCCATGGCTGCTCTGCTTTTGAACCGGAGAGCTGGGCTGAGGCTGCAACAGGGCTTCTGGGGCAACTGTGTCCCAGTGCCAGAGTGAGCCGGATCTTTCCAGAATGTAATTTCTGAGACTGCCTCCCTCCAGGTACTTTTCTCCTCCTAGATATTAGAGACATGGTAGTAATAAAAAGACCTGGTCACATGGGATGTATAACTCAGAGCAAGAAAGACAGTCAGTGACTAGATGCAGAAAGGTTGCCTCATTCTTTAATCCTTCCCTACTTTCTACAGAAAGGGTAATTGCAAAGATGATGAGCTGACCTTGGACAGCCTGATTCAGACCTTCAGATAACTAATTTAACAAGAACTTGTGAGAGGGGCTACGGGGGCTGCAACAGCATAAGTCTTTGTTTCAGTTAAAAAGATCTTGGATTTTTCTCTTTTCTACAGCTTGGTCTTTCAGATGATGCCATCGACTCCCGCAGCTATTCCTTTCCCCACAGAGATTGTTGTTATAGCTGTACAGCCCCATCCTAGTCACACAAAGGGTACCCGTCCATCGCTGGCTGGTGGTGGTACTTTCTCGCACTCTGCCAAGCACGACGGGAGCAGCAGAACCAGCGGCCAGAGCAGGTTGCTCGCGCTGCTGGGGGATGCGGTCCCTGCCAGGACCCACGCTGCTCTCCAGGCAAACCCATTATCAGATGGTACCAGCAATTTCCATCTAAACCCCACTGGGATTTCACACTGGAAGCAGCCTGTAAATTAAATGAGTATTGCAACATATTTGTAAGACAGCTGTATTAAATGCTTCCAGATATAAATTCATCCTCAAGACATGTGTGGTCAGATGGGATCCAGGCAGCTCACATTACTCTGCAACACTTGCTGGGCTCTTGCCATGATTTCCTCATATATCATGTGTTTGGAAGCTTGAAACTTTTCTTTTTTTTTTTTTTTGTCATTACAGCTACATTTCATCTGTCAGCACCAAGCACTGCAGGAACACACAGGGACAGATGGGCCTGGACTCTTCTTCCTATCTGAATAAACACAGGCACAGGCAGGAAAGCAGCTGCTGCAAGTTCACACTCTGGGGCAAAGTACCAATTTGCCACCTAAATTTCACCTGCTCGATAAACCAGTTCTTCTGCAATGAATGCCAACAGTATGAGTTAAGGCAGAGATGAAGATCCTCTCCTTCTGTTTAGGTGTCTAAATTAAGTGAAGAGACACCCAAGACCCTGACAGCAAGTTCCGCAACCTGATGTGTCGGTGGTTGTGATACGATGGGAATTCTTCAGTGTAACTTTTTTTTTTTTTTTTTTTACATTTATGGCCTGACCTGTCATGGCATACACTGCCATCACGTGGACATCCACAGCATCGAGCCAACCGTGCAGAGGCTCTTTGCAAATATTTGACAACCTTCCGAGTGCCCTTGAACACACAGCTGTAGTTTTGCCAGCCCCAGATGTCCAGGAGGTCGAGCCGACTCTCCGTTCACCCTGCCAACCTGGCCAGACCTCTCTGGCTATCAGGAGACTCTTGTAGCTGCTTTGTCATGCTGAGATCTTCTTTTGGAGGCTCCGTACTTCAGTTGGGACACTTCTCCTAGTGCTAAGCAGACTGTTTCTGGCCTTGTCCCAATCCCTTACGATGACCAGACCAGTGCTGTTCCCTTTCACTTTTCTCCACTTGCAGCTCTGTGGCCACTTCACTTTCCCTTTTTAACTTCCATGGTTTCTTCTCCTGCAAAAATCCCTGAGTTATCTTCCCCAGGCTGTGCTAAAGAGTGGCAGACCAAATGTTCATGGCCCCTCTTACCATGAAATCTGTGAAATACGTGAGAAAGGCATTTCTCTCCCCTCCACCAGTGAAACAGAAAATGCAGAGGCTGGATCAGGCACCCACTTTTGCTATCACCCAAGCTCACATTCTTGTTCCAAATCCCCATAAATATGGGTTTAGCCACTCTGTCCCCTATGTTCCCTCCTATCAGCTCAATGTTTGACATCTCACTTGACCTTCAAGACAACCCATATCCCCTTGGCTCCATGCTTGACAGTTGTTACTGGTTATTAAATAACTATCAGGGAGCCAGATGGGTAAAAATCCACCCTGTTCTGTAACCCATTGTCAAGCCCATTGTTCAGGGACTTTGTCACCAGTGAGAATTTCTATGTTGTTGTAAAAGTTTCATCTGAGGCCATGTCAGCAACTCCACCAGTCTGGCCCCTCCACCTGTGGGTCTTGGGGAATTTTTGAGTTATTTTGTAAGTGATTGCCAAAGGGTGCCACAGAACACCCCAAAACAGCTCCACTGGCGCTGACCAAAGGCTCAAACCCCAACTCTCCCTGTTTTCCTTACGTGGACCTTGAAAGGCACCCAACTACACGACATTGCTGGATTTATGAGCGTGCTGCAGGTCTTCACATGAGGGACCCACAGCAGTAATCCCACTTTCCAATGTCCTCAGCCCCGCGGAGCTCCCCTTCTCCTCCCTCCATAGTCACAGGCAAGGTCAGATAAGAGGCTAGGTTTTAATGGTTTTTTTCCTAGAGGGGAGTCTCTGAAAGAGCCTAAAGGCCATTTTAGAGCTGGTTGAGAGGAAAAAAATCCTGGAGGAAGGACAGTTCTGGGGCAGAGTCCATGATGTATTGGAGATGGGGAATCGGGTCTCTAGTAGCATACACCACTCAAACCTAACTTCAAGGTTAATCCCAAGCATCATGGCAGATCTGTCCAAACTCTCTCTGTGACCTCATCTGATAACAAGAGAAAGCCCATGGTAACATTGCTCTCCTCACATCCTTCACCTCCCTGGCTATTTAGGTCGGCCCCACATTTTGAAGGCAGCTTGCAGAGCCATAGATCTGGCTCAGACAGCCCAAAAGTGGCTCCTTGTGCCGCATGTTCATCCTTCTCCTCCTCCTCAGGTAGGCAAGAAACATCAGCAGGAGCTTCCTGACCAACTGCAGCCCACACACTCCCCAGCCATCTGGCCAACCAGCCAACTGGCCAGCCAGCCAACTGGCCTGCACTGCCTCCTCTCCTGATGGGAAGCCCATTAATCACAGTGCTGCAGGACAGGTGGAGGATCATACGAAGAGCTAGAGGTACTAGATGTGTCTCCTACACCTTCCATAGCCGTGAGGTCCCTGGATTCAGGTGCTCCTGCTCAGGAGTGTGAAGTAGTCATGGCAGATCGGGTCCCTCTTGCTTTGGGCTACAGCCAAAGCCTTCCCTAAGAAATGCCTAACCTGACAGACTGCAGCCTTCTGCCTCCTAAAGGACAATCTTTATCTCTCGTCTGAACTTTCACACAGATCCAGCTGGCTCAGCATAACAAGATACGCTTAGTTTCATGAAGATGGCCAAGTGTGTGAAAAGCTAACGCTGTGCAGTGCTGTTCAGGGATGTTCTCCAAGGCAACATAAGCAGAGACACCGTGTTCTTTAAATTTTAAAATTGTTGATGGATGTGGCTGTAATGACTTACCAGGCTCCGGCTCAAAGGATGCAGCATGTCAACAACTGATGGGGAGAAAGCAGGATGACAAATGCCAGCCAGAGAATATAACTTCTCCTTCCTCTTCTTCCCAGTCTGAAGAACCAGAGACACCATCTTCATGTAAGTTACAGGGGTCCGGTTCAGGAGACAGTCACACTGGGGAGCTGAAGGAATGTGCTAGGACAAGGCTCGAGCAGCCAAAGCACCCAAGCCTGGGGAGATATAAGAGATTTTCAGCTGTCGTCATTGTCTCTTTCCAATGCATCTTCCTGCCATGCTAGCAAAAGCCCGGTGCCATGCAGACAGCCGTAGTGTTGACTGGGTCACCTTATCCCAGCTGAGGAACTCATGCAATCACTATTTCTAGGGAAATGCTGAAGAAACTTAGTGTTATAAACAACATGGGCAGCCTAGAAAAAGGGTATTTGCAGCCCAGGAACAGACTAAGAGTAGATCACAGAGTTGATGTCTTTCAAGAGAAAAGTGTGTTTCTAGAGCAGTCATCTACTACCAGGATGCAGAAGCAATGGACAGACCCCATCTTCAGCCCAAACTTTAGCAGGCACCTGGACACACATGGTAGGAGCCGGCTGTTAGCCAGCTGACATCCCCAGTGCCTTTTGTGCCCTGGGTACCTGTGGGGGCAGGTGTCCCAATGTCAGCGTTCTCCTCCCACTTTATGTGGAAATGTCCGGGCTGCCAAGTTCAGGATGCAAACCCAGAAGTGAATGAGGAGCTCTGGAAACATCGTCACTGCTGGAGCTAGGGGCTACTGTTAGAACTGCCACTTCCAACACATCGTGCCTGAGCATTTGCAAATTATCTTATCACCACCTGAGAACTAGGTGATGATGCACATGACAGAGACCACATACCACACTGGCTAATGTCAGCAGGGGGATCGATGTTCACCCAGAAAATCCATAGTTGAACTTCCAAGAGGAGACAGAAGCAGTGACATGCACAGTCAAACATCCCTCCAAAGGGCATGATGGTGGAGCCACCTAAATCTGCAGGGTCCCCCTGTGATCCGTTCAGGTGTGAGGTTCAGTCTTTGTATGGCACTCAGCATCCTCTAGCTGATAGCAGGGAGGACAAACCCTCTCCCTTGCAAGGACCCAGAGGTAATCTTGCAGTGCCTGTGTCGGAAAGAGAGTCAGGATGAGCATTCCTGCCCCGCACACTAGTTTACACACCCATGAAGAGAAAATAAAGCCTTGATGAATTAGGTTATGCATTTCAGCAAGGGAATTTGCGCAGATGCAAAGTAAAACTGCCCCAAATGCCCTCAGTTAGGGGGCTTTACACTGTGACCTCCCAAGAGGGGTTGAAAGCTCAGAGAAGTTGCATGTGAAAATTTCAGGTGAAAATGGAGTTGCTTTAACAATGCTTCTTCCTGAGGAGTGCCGTGCACCACATTGGAGCATTTCTGCCATCTGTTGATTTTTCTCTCGAAGAGGACAGGATAAGTCCAGCTTTCACAGCTGGGCTCCTTCCCATTCTACACCCAAACTGGCATACACCGTGACCTTCAGCCTGTTCGCAATGAGCTGCATATAACAACAGATGAGCCATATATCGACAATCCCTTGCATGGGTTTGTAGCAGCCGCTTCACACCTCCCTGAGACTCAAATATAAATCGGACCTAGGGCTTCATCTTTGCAATCATTAATTAATAGGCCACAAGCCACCTGAGGGAAAAGTTACTCACTTCACTAACTTGCAGACATTTTTGTGGAGTCAGGTAATTCCCAGAGAGTGGGTCTTGTAAGATTTTTTCATACATTCTTTCTGTCTAAAAAGTTTAAATCTTTTCATTGGGCTTGTGCAGATTCACTTCAGCCAACAAACTCCATGTCTCTGTTGCTATAAAAAGGATACATGTCAGCAATGAATACCAGATAAACAGTAGTTTTTTCAGTAAAATGACTCTGTTAGCAGAAAACATGGGTTTCAATTGGCCATGGTGTAATTTAGACTAAAACTAAAGTGGCCAAACATGAGAAGACCCTTGTCGCGGAGACATGTTAAATTGAAGAGAAACACCCACAAAATTCAGCAGTCCCTATGTAGTAGCCCATCAGACTGCCAGGTTCAGCAGCTGATGACCCATCTGATCCTCATAATATCCCAACAACCAAATGAGAAATGCTTTCAGCCCATCTAGGGATCCTCCTCTTCGGATTAGCCTGGAAGTCACTCACGCGTGGCAGGCTTCCAGCCCAAGTCCTCCACCAGCCCCGCAATTCCCTCCAAGCCATTCCAGGCTTCTGCACCTACGGGATGTGAGCCCAGGGAACCGGCAGGATCTGCCCAGCGATTGCTAGAAGGGGTCCTACCTGGCGCCCAACCGAGCACTGCATTGGAGAGGTAAATGCGGTGAGGTGGAGCTTTTTTTGGAGGATGGTGAGATGCCGTGTAGTCAGGGGAAGGAGGACTCACCAGGACTGCAGAGAGAACATGGCCTTACCATCACGCCTCCCTATCAGCTTAGACATGCCCTCAATCTTGCTGCAGCTCATTTTACTTCTTTGCTGCGTTCCCTCTCCTTGACTTATCTATTGCAATTCTTCTGGGCAGCAGTTTTGTCTCCTGGCTCGTCTACGGCAGGACCTCGTGGCGAGCAGGTGCTGCGTGATGTTGCAGTCCCTCAGAGCACTGCTTTTACAGCTGAAGGCAGCTGCATCTGTCCAACCCGTGTGTTGGGCAGAGGTGGCCCATTTGCTCCTCACTTCACATGGGCTGATGAACAGCTTCCAGACCTGAACTGGCTGAGCACAGCCCGGAGCTCAGCTAGAGCCCGAGCCTGGCTACCTCTCACCTACTCCCTCCGATGGCTTCGTCCACGTGGGCATGGATGACTCAGTGTTTTCACTTGCTGCTGGAGCATATGGGACTTCAGAGAAAGTGGGAAATATGTTCAGGTTGTTTGTTAACAAGCCGCTTCCATCCACAGGTTGCTGGAAGCAGGTCAAAGAGTGAGTGGGGGTAGTAGGCAATCGGGCTGCTGGCCAAGCTGACGCATTGATTACCGTGATGTTCCTGCTGCTATAAATTGCTGTCAGCAGTGCTTCACCAGGCTCAGCTCCAGCAGAGCAGGAGAGAGAGGATTTTTACCTGCAACCAGGTTCCCCATCAGGAACGAGCGTGGGAGGAGCAGAAGAGGAGCAGGCAGGACAAGGCAGCGTCAGGCATCTCAGGCACAGGGCCAGCATGGCATCTCTGCTGGACAACATAGCCAGACCTTCTGCTGTCATTTTGCAGCTCTCTGTGGTGCTTGGTGTCATCTTCGTGCTGCTGAAGGTGGCCCAGTTCTACAAGGAGAGGAAGAAACTCATCAAGGCTCTGGAGGCATTCCCTGGTCCCCCGAAACACTGGCTCTATGGCCACAATCACCTGGTAAGGAGGTAGCTGGGCTCAGCCAGGGTGGGTTTGTCCCAACAACTGTGGAAGATATCAGTCAGGATGTGAGGGGGCACCGGGTGGGCTGTGCATGTCCCCTGCTAGTGTGCCTTCCTACAGGAGAGGACCTCTTCACACAGGGAGTGCCAAGACTTCCGCAGGGCAGGCAGAAAGGGTGCCTGGATATGAAATGGGCATCGTTTTGATAAAAAACAGAGCCATGTTGTTTGGGATCATGTGCTTAAAGATGGAGTTAGGTGATTTCTGGGACTTTCATGAAATTATTAAATATGAGCAACCATAAAATGTCTCTCTTCTGCATTAAACCTTCTACCAATAAGAGTCTCTCCCCCTACATTCAGTTAAGAAGACATGACCACAAAAGCAGGGCATTTTATCGCAAGCATTTTCATCCTTCTATAGTGCAAATGTTTTTGCTTTCATGTTGCATGCCCACCTTGCACACCCACCTTGCACTGCTGAATTTGGAGAACAGGGCTGTAACAACAGCCTTGGTCCCCCTGGCCTGTTCACTGGGCATCCTGGCATTGCCCATGCCACCAGTAGCTCCCAAGCGTGACACCAAGCTGCTCCGAGCCCAGGCTGTCCTAACACAGCTCAACTGCAGCCAGACCCCAGCTAGGGACTCTCCATGGAGCTGCCTTGTGCTGCAGGGACTCGGTGGCTCAGGCAGGTTTGCCACCTCTGCACGGTCCCTTTGCCATGCCCAGCATCTCCTCCACCTGCAACACGGAAAGCTTCCCTGTGGCAAGTCCACCCACTCTCTGCCCATTTCCCAGGAGAAGACATCTTGCATGTGCTTTCCATGAGACAGCAAGTTTAGCCTCTGCTATCCCCAGCACGTCCTTCTTTTTCTGCCTGAATTCAGTCCCTGCTTAACTGTCGTTGCAGTTAAATACCACTAAAATATTAAATCAGATCGTGTCATGGGGAGAAGAATACCCCTATGCCTTTCCCAGATGGCTTGGACCAGTCCTGCCTTCTCTAGTAATCCACCATCCTGAATATGCCAAAAGCATATTTGGCCAAACAGGTAAGTATTTACATCTGGTTTGGGGAAGTCATGCCCTTGACACTTCCCTACGGAGAGAATCATGGGAAACTTGCCTGGAGTCATCCCCTCTGCCAGCTTTTTTCACAGCTATTGCAATTCCTCCTTTGCTCCCCTTCGCAGACTCCCAGCCTGCCCCAGGTTCCACGGAGCAGTTTGTATTCTCATGCAAAACAGTGACCATGTGCCTGTTCCTCCCAGTCCACTGTCTCCATTATCACTGGTGTTGCTGTCTTCTGTGGTACCTACCACCACAACTTCTGTGTTTGCCAGTAAACCCAGTGATGTGGGTGAGCTGGCATGGCAATGGGTCTCAGAAGACATCTCTAGTCTTCTCCTCTGCTCCTTTCTGTGGAGCATGATGCCTGTGAGTGGTACATACATGGGCATCTCTGGTAACTTCCACCCGTTGATCTCAACTTTGAGATTTGCCATGGCCATTTCTTCTCCACACACAATTTTCATTATACCTTTCTCTGGTTTTCTCAAGTCCACTAAGGTCATACATGTAGAAGACTGCTTTTAAACTCCACCTCTAGTGTTAGAGTATTTTACATATTGAAATGAGATTAATTCCACATTGTGATTTAGAGGACGAACTCTAATGTCAATTTATCTTGAATTTTCTTTTTTGTTATGTTGAATTCAGTAGCCATTCATACTGTTCTGGTATCTACTTTGTTTTACAGATAGTAAGTCTGATGTACCCTACAAATTCTTAGTTCCCTGGATCGGTAAGTCATTCTCTTCCATTATCCCTTTCAGCTGTATTGCACGTTTCAGCAGCTTCCCTCTTGTCTTCCTTTATTTTGCTTTCTTCCCTTCTAAAACCAGGGCTTGCAAATTAGAGTTTGTTTGAATTTGAGCATTAGTACCAGTGATGTCCACCTAGTCGTGGAGCACATCAGGTGGCTTTGCCTTGGATCACACACCCTGGCCTTCACAAAGCAACCTCCAGTTTGCTCAGGGACTGAATGCTACCCTGGATAACTGGGGTGAGACACACCAAGGACAGGGAGGTTCATGGCTTGCACGCAGCTTTGAGGTAGCCCTCCAGGGTCCTGCTGACAACTGTCAGCGTGTGCTGCAAAAGGCACCCAAGTATTTCGTTTGGGGCAGAAAAACCCATCTGAGAGAGCAAGTCCTGTGCCTCTGGCATCAGGGGTTTGGTTTCAGGGTAGATTAGATGTGCGCAGCTGGTTGCAGTGAAGGACACGTGGGCACGCTTCTCCTCCATCCAAGTAGCACTGCTGCGAAGGGCCTCAGAGAGACTGGAGAAAAGGCTCCACCAGATCCTGCATATTAGTCTGTGCTTGGCCAAAAGCAGTAGTAAGGCTGTCAGAGCCGGGATCAGAGTCTGGAGGAGCCAATTGCGCCTTTGCTGTTTGTGTCTCCAGGGCAGGGACTGCTGAACTTGGGGGGAACCAAATGGTTCCAGCATCGGAAGTTGCTCACACCAGCCTTTCATTACGATGTGCTGAAATCTTATGTGGCCCTGATGTCAGAATCGGTCAAAGTGATGCTGGTAAGAATCACCACTCCTGTTACTTTTACCTTTCAGCTGTGCACCAGCGAAAATAATCAGGTCTGGGAATGACTGAGGGAAAGAGATTGGACTTAGGTGGTTCCTAGAATTTCACTGAACTTTTGGGGTAGTTTTGAAGTTCTGAAATTGCTCTGCTCACATTCCTCTGGCCATTCCACTTATTCTCTCTTCTACCAGCTTTCCAGTAAAATCAATCACTGCTAGAATATCCTTCCCTAGCCTAGTAATGGTAAACCTGGAAAAAGAAATGCACAGAGGAGTTGATTAGATTCACGGAATATATAGTGAACTAGGGCCTCTGCTTGCAGAAAAGAAACAAATTAGCAGTGTGGATCTGGGAAGAAGGACAGGAAAATATGACCTGATCGTAGATGGTAGTCTGTACCTCCTTACCCCTGTTTCCATCACTAGGATAAATGGGAAAAGAAGAACACAGAGAGGAAGTCAGTGGAGATCTTTCAAGACATCAGCTTGATGACGCTAGACAGCATCATGAAATGTGCCTTCAGTTGTAATACCAACTGTCAGACTCAGAGGTCAGTGCCTAAGCTTTCAAATTCTGGGAAAGCAAGTGCTCCTGTTTCCCCACTCCTGTTGCTAACACCAGCTTTAACCTTGGTCTCCTTCCAGCAACTCAGACTATTATATCAGAGCTGTTTATGACCTGAGCTACCTCATAAGCAATAGAATCCAGACTTTTTCTTACAAGGATGTCTTCTATGACTTGACTCACAAAGGCCGTGAGTTTCGGGATGCCTGCAAGCTGGCCCACACCCACACAGGTATTTCTGCCCCTTTCTCGCCAGCCCTGCCTCCCAGCTGAACCTCTCCCCCACTTGCATCTGGAGAGGGTTTGCAGCATGCACTGGCCAGAGGGTTACACATTCAACAGAGTCCAAGCTGCTGACCAAGCAGACAACTACACGAGCTCTCTGGAGGGGCAGGACACATCTAACAGATTGATCATTCTTCTACGCAGATAAGGTAATAAAAGAAAGAAAGATGTTGCTCTCCAGTGAGAAGGAACTTGACAAGATCCAGAAGAGACACCTGGATTTTCTGGACATTCTTCTTTGTACCAAGGTGAGTGTTTGAAATAATCATATCAAATGCCTGGCACCGAGGATGGATCAGCAGGGAGCTCATCACCCCTGACTGGAGTTGCTGGCAACAGTTTCCCCACTCCAGATTTCCTAGCTCAGGGAAAGGTGGATTGAAAGGGAAGGAAATACAAATGTGTGAGATGCAGTGACTGAACATACAAAACTCAGACAGACTTTCATCTTCCTTGTTCATTTTCACTGAGCACATTAATAATTTAAAATAAGTGAGCTGTCAGAAACCAGAGAAGAATGGGTTCTTTGAAAAGGTTACAAGAAGGTCACCATGGCTATAGTCCTCTTAAGAGATTTTGTTTCTTACCTTCTGTAGTTTTACCTTCACACACGTCTTCAGATACTCTGGACAGAAGCTGCCATTTTGGTGTTCAGGAAGGAGACACATGCTGTGCTCACTCTGTCCTTCTGCTTTCTTTTGTGTCTCAATCTGAAACAAAAGTCGTCCAAATCAAACTACTGGAAAACATAATAGGGACCCGTGGTAGGGGATCAAATAGGGTGTCCTTCTGAAGGGCTGGGAATGGGTATCCCAACAAAGCCCAACGCTGTAGCTCTGTTGACTGCAGAGTCGGTAATTAGAAGGTCTCACATATATTGGATATATTTTCTACTGGCTTACTTCCTGATGTACAGCGAGATACAAGAGACGCCAAATCGGGCCCTTCTTCATCATCATCCAGGGTTCTTTTTATAGCCAAAGGAGCAAGTCCAATTAATGTGCACTCAAGAAAGATATACTCTCCTCTTTGTTAGGATGCAAATGGAGTTGGGCTATCCGATGAGGACCTGCGTGCCGAGGTGGACACGTTCATGTTTGCAGGTCACGATACCACAGCCAGCGGGATCTCCTGGCTTTTCTACTGCCTGTCATTATACCCAGAGTACCAGCAACGGTGCAGGGAGGAGATCCAGGGGATCTTGGGAGACCGAGATACCATTGAGTGGTGAGCTAGGACTTCTCATTCCTTTACTTTGAACTCTTTTCACTTATCCTTTAAGGCCTTTGACAGTCCCCAACATCCTTCTCTCTAAATTGGAGAGATACAGATTTGATGGGTGGACTGTTCAGTGGAAAAGGAATTGGTTGGATGGTCACATCCAGAAGGTAGTGGTCAATGGCTCGATGTCCACGTGGAGATCGGTGACAAGTGGTGTCCCTCAGGGGTCCATATTGGGACCAGTACTGTTTAATATCTTCATCAATGACATGGACAGTGGGATCGAGTGCACCTTCAGCGAGTTTGCAGACATCACCAATCTGAGTGGTGTGGCTGACATGCCTGATGGATGGGATGCCATCCAGAGGGACCTGGACAAGCTTGAGAAGTGGGCCCATGTGAACCTCATGAGGTTCAACAGCCAAGTGCAAGGTCCTGCACCTGGGTCAGGGCAACCCCTGGTATCAATACAAGCTGGGGGATGAAGGGACTGAGAACAGTCCTGCCGAGAAGGACTTGGGGTACTGGTGGATGAAAAGCTGGACATGAGCCGGCAATGTGTGCTTACAGCCCAGAAGGCCAACCGTATCCTGGGCTGCATAAAAAGGAGTGTGGCCAGCAGGTCGAGGGAGGTGATTCTCTCCCTCTACTCCTCTCTCTTGAGACCCCACCTGGAGTACTGCATTCAGCTCTGGGGCCCCCCACATAAGAAGGACATGGACCTGTTGGAGCGTGTCCAGAGGAGGGCCACAAAGATGGTCAGAAGGATGGAACACCTCTCCTATGAAGAAGGGCTGAGAGTTGGGGTTGTTCAGCCTGGAGAATAGAAGGCTCTGGGGAGACCTTATTGCAGCCTTTCACTACTTAAAGGGGGCCTACAGGAAAGATGTGGACAAACTTTTTAGCAGGGTCTGTTGTGATAGGACAAGGAGTAATGGTTTTAAACCAAAAGATTTTGACTAGATATAAGGAAGAAATTTTTACAATGAGGGTGGTGAAACACTGGAGCAGGTTGCCCAGAGAGGTTGTAGATGCCCCATCCCTGGAAATATTCAAGGTCAGGTTGGATGGGGCTCTGAGCAACCTCATCTAGTTGAAGATGTCCCTGCTTACTACAGGGGGGTTGGACGAGATGACCTTTAAAGGTCCCTTCCAACCCAAACTCTTCTTGATTCTATGATCCTGAGAAGGAAACTTCATCTACCTTATATGGCATCTGCACTGGGGCATTTTGCTTTTCACGTAGCAATGCTGGCAGCAAAGGGAGGACTAGGAGAAGGAGAAACCCCAACAGAAGATGGGAGACATGGCAATCCAGTCCACCCAGTGTGCAGCACAGGCTGTGGCTGCTGGTGTCCCCATTGCTGTCACTCAAACACAGCCTGACCCCCCGGTTTGCTTTCAGGGAGGACCTTGGGAAGATGACTTACACCACAATGTGCATCAAAGAGAGCTTGCGTCTATTCCCACCGGTTCCTTCTGTGTCCCGATACCTCTCTAAACCTGTCACATTTCCGGATGGACGCTGCTTGCCAGCAGGTCTGTTGACTTTGTTCATCTTTCATGCTGCTGTCCGTGACAAGTGGGGCATCCTTGCTAGAGCTGCTGGGGGACGGGGGGCTGGGGGGGCTTCCAGTCTCTCTTTTCTCTCCAAAGGGCTGTACAGAGCCACCACAGCTTGCCATCACAGTGAGCCCAGAAGGGTGGCTGGAAAGAGTCCAAGGACATGCTCCAGGGTACTGTGGGGGTTCACAGAGCTCAAAGGGGACTTGCAGAGTGTTGTTCCTGGCCAAGAGTAAAAGTTCATCCACTGGTACCAAAATGGGGCCCAGCTCTGAGGCCATTGTTTCTTCCATGTGAGGGTTTCAGGAGGTGACCTGCCTGGACAGGCTGGGCATCATCCCTGCCAGATCTCCTGCAACAGCTCCTACAGAGCCCAGGGAGGGAAACACCTCTCCTGGGTCTTGACTCTGAGGTGTCATGAGCTTTTTTCCATTTTTCTTTTACAGGCTGCCAGGCTGGAGTGAACATATTTGCTATTCACAGGAACCGGGACGTGTGGGAGGACCCTGAGGTATTTCACCTTTATAACAAGAAGAGGAAGATGATCTCTGAGCCCAGACATCCACTCCCCTTGAACAAGGCAGCCTGTGACTTCCTGCCATGTTTTTTTTCCCCTCTTATTCCAACAATCCATATCTAAATGCAAAGTTCAATGAAGTTACCAAACATCCCAAAGGCTTTGAACATGACAAAGTGCTGGGAAAGGATGTTGAATAGTCTATCTTTATGCATGGTGACACAGAGATACTCAGACTGCTTTCAGCTACCCTGGATAGACTTAGATCCCAGCGTGGTATGAGAAGCCCCAAGCCCTCCAGGCAGTGTGTGATTTGAAGCTGATATCTTAGAGGCTTCAAGGAAAGAAATAGCTGGGAAACCTGAAGTAGGGTGCACAGCTGCCTCTCTCCAGTGGCTGTCTGGAGAGCCAGGATCAAGCGTTTCTGGACTGGAGGGAGTCTGACTTGATCATTGCTGCCATGGATGATAAAACACCTGCAGGCATCTTGGGTGCTGTAGTGGATCATCTCCAAGACGAAGATCCACACAGCCACCAACGTCCTCTTCTCATCCACCCAGTGGCTTTGTAGACAGATGCCTGTCAGCTGCAGCTCCCCCAGGAGCAGCAGAGGCCACATCCAGCCCTACCTTGGGGACCAGGAAAGAACCTTCTGCTGCTCATATCAGACCAAACAGCCTTTGTTTCTCCCACAGATTTATGATCCCCTGAGGTTTTCTCCGGAGAACTCAGCACAGAGGCACTCCCACGCTTTCCTGCCTTTCTCCGCTGGATCCAGGTGGGACATCATTCATCTCTCTCCTTCCCCGTAGGTTGCCTTGCATGGGAGACTGAGCTCAGAGCCGAGCTCCTGAAGCTAATCCTCCCTCCATACCTATAACCCAAGTTGGCTTGGCCAACTCAGGCAGGCTTTCCGTAACGGGATCTCCACCGTGCTCCATCAGCTCCAGACCATTTCCCACACCCCAAGCTCTGTGGTCACGGTAGAGTTTCACACACTTTTCTTGTGGCTTTGTGGAGATGTTTACATTTTCTGCTGCCTGCATTGGGAACAGAGGCTCCCTTGTTTCAGGGCGAATATCAGTGCACCTCAAAGCCAAGCCAGGTCCAAGTCTCTGCGGTTCCCATGCTGTATCCATACACAAATGCAGGTCTCGGTAACTTGCAAGAGGAGATAGGTTATTTTTGGCTCTGTGTGGAGTATCTTTCTGAGGTGTCTGGGTCTTTAGCTGGATCCATGCAACTCTTTCTAGTGAAGTAAGCCCCGGTTCTCTCTTTCTCATATCTTTTTTCAATGCTTATTAATAAAAACCAGCAATACCCCACAGCAGAGCTAGGTGCATTTTGGTGGGGCATCAGGGGATTCCTAGGTAAGATGTGGCACCATCCTCACAGCAGCTGGAGGTCCCCCAGCTCGCACATGGGCTGAGCCCAGCTCGGGGGCAGACGGGGATGAAGGCAGCAATTGCAGCATTTGTCATCCTCTCCCCAGGAACTGCATCGGGCAGCAGTTTGCCATGAATGAGATAAAGGTAGCGCTGGCCTTGACCCTGCTCCGCTTCGAGCTCTGCCCCAACCCATCCATGCCTCCCACACCGATACAGCAGCTCATCCTCAAGTCCGGGAACGGGTTCCACCTGCATTTGAAGAAGATTCACTGATACCAGGGGGTACCACAGCAGGGGGCAAGAGCTTTCCCAAGGACCACCCTCCACCCAGAGGTTTAAGAAGGGGACACCAGGCTTACCTCAGACCTCTCCCACATTAACCCCCCCCACCTCGCTGCCATTCAGGGGGACACGCTGAGCCACCTCGCACACACACCGCACCCAGCAGGTCGGGGTCCCCTCCTTGCACGGGGAGCAGCGCTGCCGAGGGGGTTTCACGGCACGGCTGTGACTCAGCCTCCACCTCCGCGGGCATCCTCCGTGTCCCACTCACCTCCTCACCTCCAACCTGCACTTGCACGCTGCCTGGGGGGACTTCTGTCACCCGCCTGTGTATTTGCACCATTGCCAGCTCCCCCGCGAACAACGCCGGCGGGGTTTGCACGGCTGTCTAAAGCCTGGCCACTGCCCGGGCACGACAACCCTTCCCTGCCTCCAGCCTGGGTGAACCAGGGCAGGAGAGATCCTGCCCACAGCCACGCTGCATCCCCACGCACCACCCTCCACGTTATTTCCCCTAACCTGTTCTGGGGCTGGCACCGTGCCCACCATTATAGAGATGAAGGCCAGTGGGTTTTTCTGCCCCGGCACTGAACTTCCTTGAGCCGAGGGTGCTCAGGGAGCCAGCGCAGAGACTTATCACCAGCTAACCTGGAGAAAGCACTCACTGCACCGAAAACAACGTGTCATCAGCCTTATCCTCCTCGCTGAAATGAGAATAAAGCCTTGTGGAGCTGCTGCTCTAATGTGGTTTGGCTTCCTTTGCATTTGGGGGGCCAGGGGGGTACAGGATGAGTCCCAGCAGCCCATAGGCAAGGCTGTACCCAAGGGTGCAGTCCTGCAAGTGTTTTCTCAAGCCGCAAGGGCTGTTTCAGTGGGTTTGCCCCCTGCTGATGCTGAGGAGCCTGTTTCCACCCCTTCTGTGCCGTGGGTCACCAAGCCCTCACCTCTGCCTCTGGGAGTTTCTGTGGTAAGGAAGCAACTGAAATGATCTGAGGTCAAACAAAGCAAAACAGAAACCACCACACGCCCTCCCAAATGCTGGTGGCAAGAACAAAATCAGCTTGCAAAAAAAAAAGTCCCAAGAGGGAGCACGAGTCCGTCTCAAGCCCTTTTCTGCAGAGGCTGAGAACTGACCACTCGGCACATGAGTGAGCTGCCCAAGGGGTGCAGGTGAGTGCTGGCCCTAGAATTGGGCTCGTTTTGGGGGTGCAGGGACCTGCTGCAGGCCCTCGTCCCAGCACCAGCCATAGGTGGGCTCCCAGGCCAAGGGGGACCATCTGGGTGAGCTGCAGGTCTGGGGTGGGAAATGGATCACTAGGTGGCAGTGGGAGACCCAGAAAAACCCAGAGCCTTCCCTGGTCCCTGGCAAAACTCCCTGGGCTTGGCAGGGAGCATGGCCAGGCCCAGCAGGGCAGCTGATGGGCCCCATCCCTGGGAGAATCCCAGTCCCCATCCCTGGGAGTATCCCAGACCCCATCCCCACCTTCAGCTGTGCGGGGCAGCAGAGCAGGCACTGCTCTGTCACCGTCCCCGCATGATGGTGGTACTACTCACAGCACAGGGAAAGCTTGTCACTCCGAGTTCCCCGGGGCATTCAGCAGGCATCAGGGGAAACTGAGACATGGAGGGCTGCACGAACGCCATGCCATGTGAGAGACAAGGCTGTTTGTCCAGCTTTCAGATGATAGCATCACCAGCATCACTGCAGGCACTAACATAGCCAAAGCCTGTCCGTCTGTCGGGGCAGCTCACCTCTGCTGATGGCCAGTCCAGGACAGCCAAATCTGAGCATCTCCCCATCTGAATAAACCCCCGCAGCCCCCTAGTCCCTGTGTCTGCCGCCTGCTGCATCCTCAGTTTGAGAAACAAGACTCCTCTAGGGCTGGATCCGGACCTTCGTTTTGGCTATCTCTGTACCTAACGGGACAGGGATGCTGTGAATAACCAGCAAGGTGCAGCTTGTATTTATTTTGCAAGGCAGCTGGAGACGGAGTTCCTCTTCTCCCCACTCCCTCCCCTTCTCAGCCCAGCAAGAGACTGGGTGCAGGCTGTGTGGGTGCTGATGCCACCAGCCTTGCATCGCTGCTGGACTCAGGCTGGTCTCAAAGGTGGGACTCCGGCTGTCCTCCTCCCCAGCTCCAGCGCAGCAAGGCCGTTGGAGGGCAGCAGTTTGATGCAGCTTTTCATTACTGGCCCTATTTGTCAGACGTTTCAGCCACCCATCTGGGAACAAGCAAGCCGCCCTGCAGCTCTGCTCATCCGCTCTCCGGCTTGCGGTCCAAGCGATGAGCTTGGGGAGCGCTTAGCCACAAAGACCCAGCCCAGACTCCTCAGTGGTGGGTTGCAAAGGAAACTAGGTGGCACTTGCCGATGTCCCTATGGCATCTTCCAGTTTGGGCATGGGAGGATAAGGGCAGAGCAGGAAAAGTTAGATCTGATGAGGACCCACAGCTGCTGCCCATCCCTGTCTCTGTACGATGCCCTGCTTGGCCCCCCAGCCCTGTGTTTTGAGGCCATCACCCTACTCACTGCCATGACCGAGGCTGCTTATTTGGTTTCCAAGAGTCCTTCTGACTCTTACGAATGGCCAAACCCCAACCACTTCCAGCGGAGACCTTGCCTGGGGAAACCACTCTGGGAAATCCTCTCGGGAAAGAGAGGAGAAACTACTGCCATTTTTTAATGCAAAAAAAAGGATCATTTTTCCAGGCAGTTCTGATAATAATTGAGGTAATCTGAGCCAAACAGTTTAAAGTCTCATCCTTGTTAAGAATCACGCTTAACCCAGGTTTGCGGTTTGAAGAACCAAAGCTTTTGGGGGAAGATCTCGCAGCACCGATGCATTGCAGAGCCATAACGCAGTGGCAACCAGGAGAAAATTCTTCCATTTTCAGCTTATCCAGGTCAAACCGGGCAACCCAAACATCCCCCCGCCTTCAAATGCTGGCAGTTTCTGGACAGCAACGTGTTCGAGATAACCTCCTCTGCCAAGCCACCACTAAACGGCTTCAAGAGCAGCAAAAAGCAGCACAAGGAGCCGGGCAGCACCCAGTGACACAGATCTAATCGACCAAGCATTTGCCCCAAATGTTTCCCTGCCAGTCAGTGACATTTCTGCACCATCTCGACTCTCCCTCCATCACCATGGCTACAACAGCCACCAATCCACTGGCGAGTCCTCGCAGGGTACCACCAAACCCTCTGGGAGATGCTATGAGAGCCAGCCCCTTTGGCAAGGAGACACTTTGGGGACCCCGGGACAGCCCATAGCACCAAAAATTCCCCTTTTTCTTCCTTCCCTCCTCCTTTTTATTTTCTCTTTTTCTTTTTTTTTTTTTTCTTCTTTTTTTGAAGCACAAACAATGGAGCTAAAAGGTTGGGTATCAGGCCGATAATCATGAATGACGTGTCGTTATTACACACCACACATTCATTATCTCCCACTCCAGCCATGTCACAGGCGGCTGGAGGAGGGCAGATAACGGGGTGCCTTCATGCAGATGGCTTATTATCAGGATGTTCCAGGAGGGGCTTTAAGACAGTTAGTGATGCTGTTTGCCAGTTAAAGATTAGAGACCCCAGAGAATAATTAACAATCCCAAAACCCAGTTTTTCTGCTGGATTCTTCTGCTTTCTCCCCCCTCCCCCATCCTCTTTAATCTATTCACTCTAGCAGGTGTAATAAAGCGATAAGGACAGGCTCCGGGGATGTTTGTTTGGCTACTACGGGTGTATAAACCAACAATGGATGGTATTTTACTTCTGGCTTTCAGTGGCTTGAATCGAGACCAAAAACTTTGCAGCCCCCTTGCCCACACACAGCCACCCCTACGTGCCGCGCTCCCAGCTCCCACCTGGGTGGCTGGGCTCCTTCCCTGGCTCAAAGGACCGCAACGGTGGGACAGGCTCCCTTTTTGCTTCTGGAGATCCAAATCACATCGCTTGGGTGTCAGGGTGCCCAACGCCAGGACATTAACCCCAGGCTACATTGCTCGGGCCCAGGGCTGGAGCTGGTGGTCCTTCCAGCAGCAGTTTACCTTCATACAGCAAGTCTTTAATTAAACTACGTTGGAAAAATTTATACGGAAGGTGTCTACCTGCCCAAGCTGCTCCAGGGTTGTGGTCACAGCTGGAACAGAAACATCTTAAACCTCCATGGCTAAAGAACCTCAGGAGACATCAGGGAGGCATCAGAGTAAAGGCACCCTGTTATCTGGGGGTCCAAGAGATGAGCTGCACCCTCCTAGGCCATAAGGGAAAGCTGTGATACATCTTGTAACGAGGTGGTAACGCAAAAAGACCGCCCTGAATATCTTCTGCCCAAAAGGAGACTATCCTGTCCACAGCAGGTCCCAACCCTGAACGTTTTCCTGAAGCCCAGGCTTCAGAGATACTGGCATTACGGAGTGAGGGGTAGGATGGGGTACCCACGGGTGTCCTTCCCCTTCCCCGGTGGGCGTGGGGTGACTTGTGGAGGACACGGTCACCCCCTGTGCTGCATGGAGAGAGGGGCTGGGGAGGATTTGGGCCCCAGGCAAGTTGGCTCAGGGCCCTTCAGAGGGGTCACCGAGGCTGTCGGAGGTGCCCATCACCTGGGGGCTATCAGGTACAGCCCTGGCTCTGGAGGGCATCCCCCAGCTCACAGGGTCAACGCAGCGGGTGCAAGCATCGGGATGCCAGAAGTTGCCTTCCCGATCACGCTCATCCTGCCGGGGAGGGATGAGACAGCATTGTGCTTTAAAAAGCATCCCCGACCCTATCAGCGAGAGATGAGATATCCTAATTATGGCAGTACAGGCGAGGATCCGGGCCGTATCAGCCAGAACAGAAAGGTAAACAAGAAATATAACAATGGACCCTTAACACTCATTAGCTGTGTCAGATAATACCTCACTTTTCTCCCTTTGGGGCTTAAAATCTAATTAAGATTTTCCAACAATAAATTTCATTTATGCTCGCTTCCTTTTGTTCTTTTTAGGATCACACCGAGAAGCAGCCATGAGCCAGCTGCACGGCTGGCGGGAAGGCAGCCCGCTTCACACAGCCAGCCTTGGGTCGTGCTTGACGGACAAGGGAAACTGAGGCAGGGCGGCATCACGGACCGTGCGGAGGCGAGGTCCCACTGGTGAGGTAACACAGTGGCTCTTGCAAAAGATGTTTTCCCCAGGAAAGTGAACTCTGAAGGGGCACTGGCTGGGATAAGGCCAAGCATCAAGGTTCCTGGGCTAGCCCAAAATGTGCAGCAATAAAGCCCCATCCCTCTGCTTGCTTGGACCTAGGACTGCAGGAGAGATCGATGGGGAAAGGGACCCACTGATCCCCCAGCACACCTCCACTCCAAACCTGCATCCAGGCACTGTTAGGGGAATGACTCGGGCATTCGTCACATATTCAGGGTGTGCACAGGGCAGGGAATAAACTCCCGCTGTTACTCATTATAAGGATGCCGTTTCTAACTCCTTTTGCAACCAAGAGGTAAAAATTAATGGGTTCCCCTCCTCTCGCCACACCCCCAGCCCAAGTGCTGATGCGGCTGGAACACGCAATGACTAATCCTCCTTAAACCCTGCTGAGCAAAGCATTACCACTGAACTCCGGGGAGCTTGTTTTTTCCAAACCGGCGTGATGTTTGGCACCTGCGAGAGAAAAGTCAGGGGAGCAGCATCCATCAGGGGCATGAGTGGGGAGGTCCAGGTCCCAGCCTGGGGCTGGCTCAGCCTCCAGCTGCCCAGGGGAAGGTGGTAGAAGGGAACAGCTCTGACGTGATGCTGGGGACGGCAGCTGTCGTGCCTCTGAACCCGAGGGCTTGACCCCTTCAACCCTTCTGCCTGTTTTCTTCTACCCCATGCAATTTCCTCAACTGGAGCCGTGATTTCTCAAGGCTGAGTCTTGAGGGAATTTTCGAAATACTTGCCTACATGAGGCTTTTCTGAGAGTTGCCCTTCAGGGTGGGTCTGTTACTGGAAGGCTCCTGTTTTACTCCCATGCCCAGATTTTTGTGTCACCACCCACTAGAGACATCAACAGCTTCACCTGTGGGGAGTGAGAGGGTGGCTCATGGCGAGTGGTGGTACCAGGCTCCGGCTCCAGCTCCCTACTCTATCCCAGAGAGTTCCCAGCGGTGGGAAGTGGCCCGTTTTGGGCTGAGCTCCCCACCAGGACTGTCATATCTTCACTTTGGGGAATACCATCAGGTTTTGGTGCTGTAGGAAAACAGGGTGTTTTGCAAGCCCCTGCCTTGGGAAGAAGCCTGCTACGTGCACCGTGCTGGGCAGCACCTCCTCCAGGACAGCCTTGGGGCTTTTAAGGTCACTGGCAAGCGCAGAGGAGCAGAGAACAGCCCTTGCAGCAGGAAAGCCCGTTCAGGGTTGAAACACACAGAGCAGGAGGCTCTGCTAGCGAGAGGCAAAGAGGTACCTCCAGCCCCAACGCCCCTCTGCCCGGTTCTGGCACCGCTGCCTGCAAATGAGCCTCCAAAGCACCTCCTGAGCAGAGGCCAGGGCACCTCCCAGATCCAAACCCTCCACAGCTGCTGTTTCAGAGCAAGTCTAACATTTCCCCTTGCCTCGATGCTCAGCAGAAAGCGAGAGCAAGAGGTGGCTCAGGCACCCGATCTCCTCCTGCCACCTCCACCCCCTTGCATTTGCACCACCCCAAGCACAGCAGAGACCCCAAACCACCCTGCTCCCCCCAAACCCAGGGGCTGCTAAAAATGCCCCTCTTACAAACCCCCCATCCCATCCCTTCCAGTCCTGCTCCACTTGCAGCCCCTGGGCTGCCTTTGATCGCAGAGCCCCTTAACCCTTTCCTTGCTGGTCGAGGGGACAATCCTGCACACCGCTTGGGCAACTAATGTCCCAGGGAACGCCACAGCATTACAGGTTTCTCATTTCAATCTGTAAATGCCATGGCTTGGGAGCGCTCCTTGCTCCCACGGTGGCCCCAGCGCTGTCCTTGCCACAGCAAAAAAATGGACCCTGGTTAATGAACAGCCTGGCAGGAACAAGTTGCACCACGGCCAGCTGCCCCAAGGAGAGCCAGCACTGCCCCGGAGCAGCACCCAGCCACATCCTGGCAACACCAGTAGGTGATTGCCATTTGCAGCCTCCAGCCCTGGGAATGGTCCGCAGTTGGCTGTGGGTCTGCGCCCTGTGGCCAGTGGGATTCAGGGAGCACTGCCTTTCACCTGTTAACCAGTGCTGGGTTGGTGCCGTGCCTCAGTTTCCCCATCTGGTAAACGATGCTCACCTCCCCGTAAGGTCCTTTGTGGCTCTTGGGCAGCCCAAATGCTGAGCAAAAAAAAGTGCTCCGCCTTTTTCTCTCCCCTCTTGACACACAGACACGCACAAAAGCACTCTTGGCTTCATCCAAGTGAGGAAATAAGAGATGGAACCTACCCAGGAGGGATCATGGGGGAGATGGGGGTGCTGATCTCTGTCTAAGCACCCTTCCCACCCCCACATCACCTTCCCCCTTGTCCTTCCCTTCCCGAACTGCCCGAAGGCTGGGAGTGCTGTGAGATGCCAGAAAGTCCTTTGGGTGATTAGCAAAACGACCCTCTTTGCTGTCATAGGGGCAACAATTCTCTTTACTGCTCACAGGGAAGATATATACAGGGGAGGAGGTTTGTTCTAACATTAAAATGCATGGTGTAGGTCGTAAAAAGGAGGGTGAAATGGGGAGAAGAGAGTGGGTTTTCCATCAGCAGCTCCCCCGAGAGTGGCTGGGGGTGTGGGGAGGTCCTGGGCACCCAGCGGGGACCCCTCCACGTCTGGAGCAGGTCAGCACCCCCTGGGACTGGGGACGTCAGCCTTGCCAACCAGGTGGGGTGACCGCCAGGCAGGAGAGGTGGCACCTCCACACCTCTCCTGGGGACCCATGCCGGTGTGGACACCAGCCCCCGAGGCCGAAGAGCACGTCCCGCAGGTGGGAAAGGAAAAGATGGGGAGGTGGTGGTGGTGCCGTGGAGAGGTCGGGGAGCCGCTGCACACCGGGGATGCCGGTGCAGAGGGTCCCTGCAAAAATGCCCATCGCAACAGCGGGAAGCAAAGTGAGAAGAAGAAGGAGGTCGGCCGGCCCGAGCGCCTGCTACATGGCGGTGGTGATCACCCTCTCCTCGGGCTCCAGGGTGTTCTCGTAGGCGTGCTGGCTCTCTTTGGACCTGCGTCGGGAGGGAGAAGCACAGCGGTGAGCTCACCCCCAGCGAGACCAGCCACCCCAAAGCCACCACTGGGGCCCTGACCTTTGCTGGTGCTGGCTGTGGGTTGAGTGAGGGGTGAGGTGGGGAGGGCAGGAGGGGTCCCTCTGCAGGGGGAGAGCCAAGGGCGGGGTGGGAATTGCTCTGATTTCTAGCGAGGGCTGTTTTGACAGTCCACATCTGCGTGGTGACCTCTGGCCACTTTGGGTGGTTTCCTCTGTTTGGAAGGTGTGATGTAGTGTAAGAAAAATGTGGTGTAGCAGGTTGCAAGGTGGTGGATGGACCATGGGGCTCAACTGCAGGGATGGGGAGAGACTGAGGAGGAGGGGATACTCCCTCATTGCCTTCTCCTTAGCCCTGTGGAGAATAAAAGCCCCCACACCAGGTGCATGGGACATGTGAGACCCCGAGTAGGAGAGACCATGGCTCTGCATGTCTGAGCTGTCCCCAGGGGAACAGAACAGAGCCTGGGAGCCATGGGAAGGTGGTCTGAGCAAGTCCTTCACCTGAAGTCAGCTGCAGCAGTTAGGTATCTCCCTTCATGGCCGTTGGACATGACGGCGTCCTGCTTGTCCTCAACGCTCACTGCTGTCTCGACATTTTCCCTGGAAGGGGGAGAAGAGAGGAGCTGAGACAGAGCAATGGAGGGGTCATGCCAGGGAGTAGCTCGCAATGGTGATGGCAGAGAGGAAGGGACTGCTCCGACACTGCAGAGGCAATAAGGGACCTGGCTGTGTGATCCTGGCCTCGGACAGCCAGCTCAGCCTCCTTCCCAGCAGGACATGAGCGAGGGGAGACACCCTTGTGGCAGGTTTGCAGGGACCGTGCCTGGACACCCAGTGCCAGCCCCTGTCTCTGGAGCTGGTACTCCCAGTGACCGGCTGGCAGTCAGCAAGGCTCATTTGTCAATACATGGGATTGTTTTCTCCTGTTAACTGGTTTTTCCAGTCTCCTTCTAGGTAGTCTGTTGCAAAATAGTCCCCTATGGGTCCCAACTGACACCAAGAGAAATGTCGTGGAGGCTCTGCCAGTGCTGCAGCGCTGGGGCAGGAGAGGTGCTCGTGTGCACGTCCGTGCATGCAAAGTTGAGCTGCTTTCTCTCAGATGCGAGTCTGGATCACTCGCAGAAGGAACTACAGGGCAGGGACCAGGTGTTTGACCTAGCCGGAGCCTAAAAGCACGGCTCTGGAGCAAGCCCCTGACCCAAAAGGCGCCGGGGGGGGGGGGGGTTAGCTGCGGAGGGTGGGTGCAGGTCCACCCTTCATGCACATCCCTGCCTCTTCCAGCGCTCACCCAAGGGCAATTTCAGAGGTTTTTCCGAGGAACAGACTGGCATAAACAGGCAAAGGTTTGAGCTGATAGCTGCTGTCACAGTGACAGCGCAGAGCTGGCAGTGCGCCAGGCTGCCGAGCCTCGCTGCCCGCTCTTCTGAAGAGAGGCCAGATTAATTAAAACAAGCCGCCATCCTCCGCCTCAAGCCCTTCTCAACATCTTCTGCCTCTGGGCCGGGAAGAGGCAGCCGGGCACGGGCAGAGACGGAAACCACCATCCCTGCCTCCCACTCCATGGGCTGGGGGCTCCTCCAGCTTGAGGGCAAAGGTTCCTCTTTGGGAAACAAAGACTACAGTTGCAAATCAGGCCATATAAATACATATATGTATACACATTGCACTATGCATTGGCCCTGAATGCATCCCAAAGGGCCCCCTTTAAATGCACCTGGGGCAGAAGCCGACCTGTTGAACTTTGGGGTACACCCCAAATCGCCACCTCCTCAGCCTGAAGAGGCTGCAGGGATGTGCGGATACAAAAAGACTCCAGCAACTTTGGGTGCAAAGCACCAGTGCAGAGGAACTGGGCTACAGGGCGCTTTTGCTCTTCATCCCCTGTTAACTTTGAGCTCAGGTCCAAGATCATATTGCTGCAGCTTAGCCAGTCAGTCTGAGCAGGAGCAACAGCCTGTGGCTTTGCTCAGCCAGCAGCGGGCAAGAGGTAACCAGTCCCACAGAGCTTTTTTCTGATGGATAAGGCCACCTTGGTTGCCTGTGCCATGGGCTCCGGGCAGAGAGTGCTGCCATGGCTCAGCTACCTCCTCTTCTCCCAGCTCTTCCCAGTGCCTTCTGCTGACTTGGCTCGGTCTGCTTTGCAAATTAAGCTGTTTGGGGCTTGTTTTCCCATAGATATAATAATGCACCCGGGAACTGCACCCCCAAATCTGTAGGAAACTAGGCTGAGGTCAGCCCCCTGAGACAAGCGCCCACATAAACCAGCCACGCTGCTGCAGCTCTCCCATCCCCAGCACAGCTCTTCCTCACGGCAGCATCTGAGTGCTCTGCCTGGGGGTGCCCCTGTGCTGGGAGCAGCAGGGATGGACGGCTCACGCTCGCATCTGGCAATAAGTAACAGGGAACGGAGACCAGAACAGGGAGTCTTTGCTCTCCCCGCCTGGCTCCTGGAGTAGTGATCACGATGTTCCCAGCCCTGGCACGGGGACAGAGGCGGCTGGAAGTGACCCATGCAGAGGCAGCTAAGCCCAACCCAAAGCACCCCCCAGGGCTCCCACACTTACACTTTCTCCTTACACCAGAACCTATTGACCACGAAAGCGATGGCCACCAGGACTAGAAACACAACCACTGCGATGACACCCTGCGACCATGGCTGGAGACTGCCCCGGGCTGCAGAAAAAAAAGAGGACACATGTTAGAAATACATCCTCAGGCTTTATCTGCTTCGCCAAGCTTCTCCCATCCAGCTTCAGCAATGTCCAGCCAAAAGCTCCATCCTGCAAAGCCGAGCAAAGCATGTTGCTGTTAATCCAGGCTGGCTTACCTGGGCAATAGCAATGAAATAAAGTGCAAAGAACAGCAGTTTTGCTGGCATTTGCATGTGGAGCATGGTGCCTTGCAGCTTCAGGACCCCATATATACATACATATATATATATATATATGTACGTAGTGGGGCACAGATGACTCTGGGGTGGGGGGACAAAGAGCCGGGGGACATGGAGGGAGGATGTTTGCCCAAAGTGGCAGGGGAAAGAAGGTGGAGGGGCTTCAGCAAACTGTTTATTCTCCATCCCCAGATGCCACAGACATCGTTCCCACATTATATTCCAAATACTGCTCAGTAAAATAAGGATCCCACAACAGGGACAGTGTCATTCTCACAGCAAACGGTTGCTGGCATGGATTTCAGTAAAATCTACTGTTCAACAATTTGCCAGAGCAGCAAGCTGATTTATGATGGGAAATTGAAGGCTGAAGTGTTCAGAGCAACAGCCTCCAGTGAAAGGCCAGGCAGGGCTGGTGGGAGGTGGTGGTGGGTGATTGGGAGCTGACCACGGCATCCCTGGCTCCCCCAGGGTGGGCTGGATGGCTTCATACATTCATTTTTCTCTAGCTGGGCTCAAGTGGTGATGCAGCCACGGGAAGGAAGGCTGTGAGACATATTCCTGGATGCGGGAGGGTCTCAAGGGCACGGTGATGAGAAGAGGAAACCTTGTCCCAGTCCTTGCTGGGGCGGCTGTTCCTTGCCTCCCAATGGCTTTTGGGCAACAGAGCACTCAGATGTATTCAACCCCATCCTTAAGTGTTGTCCTGATTATCAGCATTCACATCAGCACCGAAAGGAGACCTTGTCCATGCGGACACATCCCTTCAGGATTTAATTACTACTTTATTCAGGCACGGCTTTTCCTCTTTCTGCTCATCGAAACACCAACCCTTGCACATAGGCGAGGTCCCTCTGCGTGGGCAGATAGGGCAAGTGGAGGATGCTCCTCGCCAGCCCCAGCATCAACCTCGGACCCAGTCCCTGCTACCGGCACCCACAAAGCGGAGCCGCCCCAGGATGAGTGCATTGGTACTTCAATCTGAATGGGGAGCTTTATGCTAGCTGAACACTTCATCTGTCTCATGGGAGACAAATCTCTGCTATAAACAGCAAATAATCTTTACTAGCGGCAATAAAGGTGGGCCGTACGTTCCACGTGTGCGAACTCCTCATCCACAGCCAGCTCCATGCCGGCTCCGCTGCTGCTGACAGTCCTCATCTCCTTCCTCTGGTTTTGGGGAGGGGGACTGTCCTTTGTTAAGGTTTCCAGCTCCTTGAATCCTTACTGCAAGAGGCTTTTTTTTAAAAAAAAAAAAAAAACAAAAAAACCCACCAAACCAAAACAAAGCTTTTTCCTCTTGGAAGTGAAATCAGCCTGGCCGACTGATTCACTGTCTGTGCCAGGCCGGAAAGTGGTGGGACCCCCGGGCAAGCGGCCGGGAGAGCAGCGCTGAACAACGGCCTTCAACCCCCCCCACCTCCCCGCAGAGACACTTGCCACGTTTATTGCAAGGTCCCAGGGCCAATACTCAAGCGGGAGGAATTCAGGCAGAAATTCCCTCTTGTATCAGCATGTTTTGGCTGAAATCCCATCATATCAGCAGACTGCTGCTGGGGGTACCAGGGGGGCAGTGGCAGTGAAGAAGAGCAGAGCTTGGTCCCCTCCTGCCCCACCTGATGGGCAGGAGATGCTCCTGCCCCTGCTGCCCACCACCCCCGTGGGTGCAGCCCCAAACACACCGATTGCCTCCAGGCTGAGCTTTGGCCCGTTTTGCTTCCTCCCTCGCTCTGCCCTTGGCTGTTATCTCAGCCACAATTTTTTATTAGTTGTGGTTTATTTTTCCTGCCAGGGCCAGGGGTTCCAGCCTAAGCCTAGGAGGGGATGGTCGGGTCCAACCCTCGGTGAGGTTTCTGCTGGGGTTAAGGGAGTTCGAGGTCAACCAGGGAATGAAGTCAGCGATGACTAAAATCGCCGAATTTGCATCTCGTGATCTTCAAGCAAAGGAGGTGAGAAGATAAGGGGTAGGAAACATCTTCTGAGCAGCCTTGCTCAGGAGGTACTGTCTGGTTTTGCAAACCAAACCTTACTCAGACAGCTGTTTCCACCAGATTTCAGAGCATCCAAAGCCAAAAGGAAAACTACCAAACCAAAACCATGCAATTCTGGCTTTGAGAGACCACGGAGAGCCTGGCTGCAAGGGGAGACGAAGATGGCAGGGGAATCAGCTAATGCCTCCGCATCGGGCTGAAATACCCCCGTGGGCATGGGGAACTTGCGTGGGCATAAGAAAGGAGGCATGGGAACCAGGCTGAAGCAAGAGCTTGATAGCATCTTCTCCGGGAGTGAGTATGCGGATGGCAGCCCTGGGGGGCACCGCCTGGCTGGAGCCCCACTGGAGCACACCTTGCTGCCCTGCCAGGAGGGATGGCCAAAAGGATGAGACTCGCTTGTGGAAATGGGACTGTGTTCCTGGAAAAATTCTTTACCAGGGATGTCCCTCCCAGGACAGTCTGTTCCTTGGGCTCTGCCACCTCTTCTCTGTTTCGCCCCACGGCAATGATGGGTTTTTCCCTCCCGAGGAAGATCTTCCAAGCCAGAGTAAGCAACGTGGGGTCTGCACATCGACAGACGTGTGTCTGTGCATCTGCAGCTACAAATGAGACCGAGGGAAGTGCCGAGGCCGATATAAGCCCTTGCACGTGCTGTAGCTCCGCTTCCGTGCTCAAGGGCTGGTTTGAAGACACAGATCTGCTTTTTGATACATTTTCCCTGAGTGCTTGGAAAGCATCGGCTGGCCCCTGTGTTTTCCACTCTCTGAGGAAGCTCTGGCAGGCTCTGAACTGTCATTAAAGGCTTTTTTTTTTTTCTCTTTCCAGGCAACAGCAAAACTTTCAATCCTGCTGACAGTGGAGACCCCAGACTGTTAAATCCTCAGCAAGTTGGTAAACAAATACAGGAAGAGCGGTCAGGGCTGGGGCATCAGAAGGAGAAGGGGGGAGGGAATTTTCCAGGACTTTGGCAGCATCAGATGAGTTTTAATTACTCCTCATTATTTCTAGTGTCAGACAAGTCTTTCCACAAATTTCCTAAAAATAATGCCCTGGCCATAGGAAGTTTCTCTATTCAGTCTTCAGGAAGGGAACGGGAGGGCAATTCGCAGAGGAAAATATTTGCTCCCTCACCTCGGCAATGATCAAAATTACAGATTAACAGGAAAACCTGTGAGTTCAGGGAGTGACGCCTACCCAGGGACGAGAGCGAGAAGGAAGAAAGACAGAAAAAAAAAAAAGCCTTAAGAAAACAGATTACTCATCTGGGTGCACAGTCCTACCAGAGGTAAATCAGAGCTGCTTTATCTCTGTCTAAGCAGGAGAAATAAACCTCAGACGGCAGTTTTAGCCTTCGGCAAAACAGGTAGAAAGTCTCCGTGCCCCGGCTCCGGCAAGACCTCCCAACCCACCGGACACCCACCCGTCCCCCTCGCCCGCTGATGTGAAGCCGGAGCTAAAGCTCAGGCGGGAGCTGGGATGTTTTTTTCTCTTCCCAAGAGGCTCTTCCACGGTTGTCCCTTGTCCCCAACGCCACCCCACGGAGCAGCTCCCGCCTGCCCGCGTCTCGGCGCACCTTCCTGCCTTTCCCCCCTGCCTCAGTTTCCCCGGGAGGTCAGGCAGCTGCCTGCACTTACCTTCCTGGCAGCAGGCAGGCTCCAAGGCCAGGATGAGCCCCAGGAGGAGGAGGAGGAGGCGGCGGGCAGGCATGGCGGCAGGCAGAGCCGTGGGCTCTCGGGGAGCGGAGGAGCAGGCGAGCGCGGCCCCTCCTCGCAGGGCGCTGCGCTTTGGGCACGCCGCCCTCCCCCAGGAATGAGCGGCTGGGTCAATTATCAAACGTATTAACGAGGGAGGCTGATGCTCACACCTGGTTATTCCAACCCTGCTGCGGGCAGGGGTGGAAGGAGGTGCCTCTTTCTTTCTCCCGCGGAGGCTGGCGGGGAATTTGGGGCACGGTGACTTGAACCTGACAGTCCCTGTAGGGCGTGGAAGGGGACTCAGCCACAAAACATTCGCATCGGCCCAGGAGGAAGAAACGATGGGTCAACCTCTTCCCCAGCTTGGCTGCGGTGCTTGGGGAACGTGTTTGCACAGGACCGGGGTCTCCCCCACGTCCCCCTCCCCGCAGCGGCAGAGCCAGGGGCTCCAGCGATGCCCCAGCTCTGACATCCATTCCCACCCCGCGGAAACCCAGGTCCTGGGGATGCGGGGAGCTGCCCGGCATGGCCCCACCTCACCTCCTTGCTCTTTTCTTTTCAGCGAGTGTCATTAACAACCCAGCAAAACACATTTGTGGCTTAAAAACATTCATATAATAAACCAGACTCGATGCCTTCCACCTCCAATGTCTTGTTTAATGGAGAGACTGTAAAACAAAGCAAACACAGCATTCATTTTATTGAGCCTTCAGGGCCGTTTCCAAAATTTCTTTGACACCGGAAGAGGTAGAAACACCCAAAAACCCGCAGCAGATGCTGCAGGATGGGGAAGGTTGCAGGTCCCGAGTTAAGCAGCTTCCCAGCCCATGCCGGATTTGGATGGCTGACAAACCCACCCCGCAGGAAAAATAAAAGCTATTTGGCTTCACAGCTGCACAACTCCAGCTACTCCTGAAGGAAATTTTAAAACTGTGAGCCAGTGGTGTGTGGCAGCATCTCTGTAAGCCCAGCCCTGCAGGGGTCTGGCGGTGTCCCCCCCCAGGGACCCCGTCTGGGTGCTGGGTCCCCATGCAGGCACCCACAAGGGACCCACGCTCAGGAATGTGCAGCACCCTCAGGAATACATACCCACCGGTGCAGGAATGCGCTCCTTTTTGCCCTGGATCTAGAAAAACGTCATTTATCCTGAAAACAAGCCAGAGCTGGCTTGAGCTTTACCAGACTGAAGGCCAGTTCCCGGCTGTCTCCCAGATTCCTTTCCGTGGCCAAATGCCCACCTGCAACGTGGGATAATCCCATTCCCAACCCTGCTAGTTTTTGCTTGCGAACTCCGTGGGGCAGGGACTCTCCCACTGCACCCAGCAAGGAAGTGGCATGACAGGGACCTGCCCATAAGAACTCCCTATAAAAGCAATCTAATCCTGTTATGGCGAAAAAGGAATAGCTTGTGAAGAAATAAACATGAGAGTGAACTTTGGGTTTCCCATGACTTGATTCCATGTTATCTATCCAGGAAAGCAGGCAAATCTTGCGATCTTTGCTGCCTGCTTGTTGCTTGTCTCTTAGCAAAAGCCCAGCAAAACACCTAGCTGTTTAGAGCGGGAGGCTTTATCAGCAGATCAGAAGTCCTAGAGAAGCCAGTCCTGCTGCTGCCCTTGGAAAATTCAAGGGCTGAGACATTTCTCTGCTATTGCTATGCACCCCCAGTCACGCCTGGGGCTGCGGCAGGTTGCTCGCAGGGTTCCTTCTGGTTCTCCTCCACACGTACTCCGGGTTGTCTTCTCACCCCAGGGCTCTGCCTAGCCCAGCTCCAGGGACCCTGGGCTGATTTTCCAAAGATAGGGATGTCTCAAGGATCCACCCGTATCCTACAGTGTGTTGGGGGGACAGGACATGACAAACCAGACCCCGAGATGAAGGCAGGGCTGCTGTGCCTTGCAGACAAGGGTCTTGCTGTTGGCTCCCTCCTGAGGAGCAAATAACACTTTACCATTGCTCATTCCCACATTTATCAGAAATTTAAGGAAATTGAATTGTTTGGGGCTTGCTGATGAGGCCAGGGAATCGCTCGTTTGCTTATCTCAAAGCTCCCCTGTGCTCCATGCATCTTCTTTAGCCCCAGGCAGCTATTAGGAAGGTATGCGCTCTTGTGGCCGCAAGCTCCCTGCTTGGTTGCATATCCCTGGGATCGGCCTGGGGGAATGAAAAATAGCAAGTCACTGTAATGGCAGCAGCCTTTTGGCAGGGGCAAAGTCCAAAATTTCAGCAAATAATTTGCTATACGGTTTCTCCTTTTGTCATTCTGGCCATGGCTTGGGACCTGCAGAGATGACAAGCTACGTGTTTCTGCTGCAGCACACTGGAAATGTTGCTGTGTTTCTCATTTAAGCCTTCAGCATCACCCAGCCGTGGTGAGTCAAAGCCCTACAGGTCCGTTTTATGAGTGAGGGAAACTGAGGCACAGAAAGGGAAATCACCTTGGCAGCATTTAGTCAAACCCAAGTGGAGCCAGAGCCAGCTCAGTTCTCTCTGTCGTGGTTTAACCCCAGCCAGCAACTAAGCACCACGCAGCCTCTCGCTCACTCCTCCCACCTCCCAGTGGGATGGGGAGGAGAATCGGAAAAAAAAGTAAAACTCGTGGGTTGAGATAAGAACGGTTTAATAGGGAAAGCAAAAGCCACGTGGACAAGCAAAGCAAACCAAGGAATCCATTCCCCACCTCCCATCGGCAGGCGGGTGTTCAGCCATCCCCGGGAGAGCAGGGCTCCATCACACCTAACGGTGACTTGGGAAGACAAATGCCATCACTCTGAACATCCCCCCCTTCCTTCTTCTTCCCCTACCTTTAAATGCTGAGCATGACGTCATATGGTCTGGAATATCTCTTTGGTCAGTGGGGGTCAGCTGTCCCAGCTGTGTCCCCTCCCAAATTCTTGTGCACCCCCAGCCTACTCGCTGGTGGGGTCTTGTGAGAGGCAGAGAAGGCCTTGGCCCCGTGTAAGCACTGCTCAGCGATACCTAAAACATCCCTGCGTTATCAATTCCAGCACAAATCCAAAACATAGCCCCGTACTACCTACCATGAAGAAAATTAGCTCTATCCCAGCCAATACCAGCACACTCTCCCAGGGACCCACGTAAGCATTTGCCAATACAACCAGTCTTGCACAAAGCAAGTCTTGGAATTTCAGGATTTACGCTGATATCCTCCAAAAATTGGTGTTTTTTTCTCCTAAGAAATATGTCACTTTTAGCCAAAATTAACATTTGCTCAAAGCAACATTCCTGAGCCTAAAATGTGTTCCTGGGTGATATGGCTCAGAGCACAGATGCCAGTTCCTCTTTGAAAAACGTTGTGGGGCTCTGTGTTTTAATGGAGGTTATTTTTCTTTCTCTTTCAGTTCCTTCCTTCCTCCATCCCTCCTTCCTTCCCTCCATCATCCTCTCCATCTCCGCCCCCACTCTCAGAAAGAGCCATAAAAATAAATATATGAGACCAAGCCTAAACATCCCCTAAAGAAGAGATTATATTTTTCCTAGGAAAAAAAAGTAATGATGAATTTGTTACATTTCAACAGCTGCTCCAAAAAGAAAAGGAAAAAAAAAACAAAAAACCAACCACAAACCCAATTTTTAATTGCTTGTTTCTTTTGACTTTTGCCATCAAACCCAGATATTCCTTGCTTGCCCCAGAATTCTCTCATTTCCCACTGACACTGGCTTTCAAATCCTGCCTGGGATGGATGCTGCCAGGGGAGAGCCAGGAGCTACAGCTGCTACGAAAAGGGCATTTTCTTGGCCCGGTGTGCCAGTGCGGATAAACGGCAGCTGAAAAAGGCAGCCCCTTCTCAGGCTTTTTGTCCATCACAGCTCTGTACCCCACTTCTCCTCTTTAAAAATGCCTTTAAACAGCAATATATTTTCTTGTTTATGTGCTGATGAAAACCCTGGTGTTGATGGTGTAGCAATGGGGCATCGCCCCACACCGGCCCCGTCCTCCCCCACCAGCCAAGGCTTCAGCTGGGCCATTTGCTCCCCTCCTGCACAGACACACAGGGCGAAGAAAAAAAAACACCCCTCGGCATTTTATTAGACATTTTATTAGACCATTCGTGAATCTCCCAGGGCTGATGCTAATTGCAAGCCTTGAGTAAGCAGAAGGGAGAGTGGGGTGGCATGGTGGTGGCTGTGATCCTTCTGGACCCTCGTTTGGGGAGGATGTGGATTTTCCCCTTCTCCTCCCAGGCAGCCTGGATGCTCCGTCGGTGTCAGTCAGGACCGTTCCTGGCAGGACACACGCTGGGAGCTGGAACCCAGCAGCCATCTGAGATGGGTCCCAGACATGGCACCAGCGTCAGGCACCAGGTATGCCCTTCATTTTCCCTCGAGATCTGCTCCGTAGCATCACCACGGCCCACGCATATTTCCTGGGACCCTCTGGATGATGTTTTTTACACCAGTTGATTTTTGGCTCGGATCTCTGGGCCCCATTCACACCGGCCACCGTCTGTGCTGGGGCCTGATGCTGCTGCTCCGTACATCTAAGGGCAGCAATGGGCTCTCTCCTCTCTCCAGCTGCCTGTTTGCACACAGCTGCCAGGATTTGTCCTCTCTGAGCTCCCTGCTCTTCTGTCCCTGGTGTCCATAGCTGCCAGGGCTCTGACAGCACATTCACAGCAGCCTCAGGCCCTGCAACCTTGGAAAATTAGGCTGAGAAAACACCTACCTGATCTGCCCCACCTTGCCCTGGGCTGGGAGGAATCAAACTAAAAATCCTTGAAATAAGAAGAAATTCCACCTGCCTTATTGCTGGGGGATAAGCCTGCATCCGTGCTTCTCCCTCTGCTTTCCCATCTGTTCAGAGGGCATATTGCACCCCTAATCACCTCTGAGCACAGGGGAAAGTGCCGCTGCATTGCTGGAGTGGCAGATAGCCGGGATCCCAATACGTGATGCTCAGAAAGGGAGAAGGGAGCTGACTTCGCTCTGGATATTCCCTCCTCCCCAGCGATATCGAATGGAATGAATAATTTACTATCCGATCATCTCTAATCTTCGTCCCATAAAATCAGCAGCAAGCTGGGAGGGTTTTTGAAGCCTCCAGCTGCATTCGCTGATAAGACATGAGGCAGGAAAGATTGGAAGCCCATAAAAATGATAATCTCAGGCTTCAGTGTAACTTGGTGGAAGGGTTTTCTCCTGTCCTTTCATTAAGGATGGATTTCATGATCTTCCTTAAATAACAACAAGCCTTCTCACGAGGAATCTCCCACCCGAAAACTGATTGCATCATCATTAGGAAATAGGAGGCCAAGAAGCCAGAAAAAAATAGCTGGAGCACGGGTTAGCACAAGGGCCAAGGCCCTGTGAAGCAAATGGCACCTGCCTTTATGGGGTGGGAGGAAAGGGGGGGATTGGAAGTAATTTCCGAACACAGAGAGAAGCTTTAAGCATTGGGGCTCTGCCTGGGAGATTTGGGCACCAGCACTGTGCCAAACTGCGGGCCACAAGCCTGGTTGTGGAGCAAAGCGCCATCCTCCTCATCCTGCACCTCCTCAGTGTGAAAAGAAACATCATGTCTCGTTTCAGTCTGGCTTGGTACAGCATCCTCCTCTCCGGCCCCAAATTTGGTGAGTCTGGCTCTTGCCTGGGAGAAGAAGGGAAAGGAAAAAACCCAGCTCATCAACCACTTCCATGTGTATCTCAACCAAGATGACCAAGAGGAGGAGAAGGGAAGAGTTGGCTGGCTTGGTGAGGGTGGATAGTTTCAGGAAATAATTATCCCAGATGCCAGAATAGGAGAAAATTAAAAGTGTAAACTATAATCAGATGTTAAGTTGCTTTTCTTCTGCTAATTGAAATAATGTTTTCTCTGCTACCCACCACTCTACCCCTTTCAGATGCTAATCCCTATCAAACATGGACTTACAATTACAAATTCATAGGCATCTTTCCCAGGAGCAGAAATTGCTTTGCCCTGTAACCTCTAAGATGAGGTCTTAATAGGAATTCACAAGCAGTCGCTGGTAAAGCTTCATTAGCTGGAGAGAATAGACAAGGGCAAGTTGCAGTGCTCCCTAACCACTCTAGGGAAAAATTAATTTAAATTACTCTGTAAAGTAACAAGGCCAGATAATGTGTTTCCTTCTCGGATTATTGTTTTCCGACACCCTAATGCGCTCGTAGATTAGGTTGCTTTGCCTGTCTTGATGGTGGTCCATGCTAAGTTGTGGTTTATGGAGAGCAGCAGCCTTTGGAAGGAGAAACACCAACCCCTTGGGCCAGAGCTGGATGGAGGTGAGGTGAAGATCTGGCTGTTTCTCATCAGGTTGGGTTGCTTGGAGGCTGTTGGGGAGGCAGGGAGCAACCACCTCCACTACCACTTCAACACAGCTGAGAAGAGAAACCTGGCTATTGAAGGTGACATTTCAGCTTTTCCCTGGTTGAAAACTGCTCCAAGCCAGTGGAAGGAGTCCTGCTGATTTGGACAGCTCTGGATTTGCTACCTGGAGGCTGGAGCCTGAGCAATGCTGAGCCCCCTGCTGCCAAGGGCTGGACCAGCATGGGAAACCTCTCTCAGAAGCCACCATCCGTCAGCAAAGGTAGCATCGTGAGGCTGATTCCCAGTCAGCTAAAACCTAAAATACCCTGAAATATGCTAAAACCCAAGCCTGCACTCCCAGGATGAGGGGGCTGTGATTTCACACCCCCTCCTCCAGCCCTTGCTGAGCCTCCCCAAAAGGAGCTATAATTCTCTTCGCCTGGCACCAGGCTGGATGCTCTCCATGCTGGGCTCGCAATTTGGTATGGTTTTACGGAGCGTCGCAGCGAGCCAAGCGAGGGGCCGTGAGAAGATGCAGCGATAAGGGCTTGGCAGAGGGGCTGCGACTCTTCCCAGCACCCTGGGCTTGCAGCCGGACTTTGGTGGGCGCTGCCAGCGCCTGGCGTTATTAACCTGCGAGCTGTCACGCAGAATGGGCCTGTCTGGCTAAATCCTCGGGGGATGCGAACATCATTCAACGAAGAGACAAAGAGTTCAAAGGGCCTTTGGGCAACAAACAGCACTGATCATCTCAGCTGATTAAATAGGTTCCCAACAGATCCGGGAGTCCTAGGAGACCAAACTGAAGCTGGGAAGATTTATGGGGAGCTACCTGAATTGGGGAGGGAATATATTGAATTTCTTCCTGGCTTCCGAAGGGGATTGGTGTTTTTTTCAGAGCAAAGGTGGGACTGGAGAGAGATGCATTGAGACATAGGGGTAGGTAGAGAGACAGATGGACAGACTCCCACCCTACCTAATCATTTTCTTGTGCCTATTTATGTGGGGGAAGGTAAAAACCCCATGGTACCCAGACCTACCTTCTGCCATCATCCCATCCAAAACTGTAACACTTTGAAATGGGATTGTAACCCTCAATGATGAGGTTTTATGTCACCCCAGCTCCTGCAGTCACTTGAATTTCTTTCATCCCCGTCAGCAATCCATTGCCCTCCAAGCCCTGACAAATTCTGGGTCTCCTTTCCGGTAACAAGCCCTGTGTTTTGACAGCTCCGAGCATGATTAAGTGCGCCCTTGAATCCTGCTCGGCTTTGCTCTGGCAACAGGCAGGACCCAACCTCCTGGAAAGCAGAGGAGCATCAGGAAAGGCCATGTCCCATGAAGAGGACACCCCTGCATGACCCTCTGGGTCCCCAATGGATAGAGAAGAGCCTGATTTCAGTAGGACCCCCCCTACTCAGCACCACCTGAGGAAGGTGCTTTCCCTCCTCCAGCCCCTGTAGCCTTACTGGGGCAAAGGATGGACCCCAGGCAGAGTGAGGAGCGCCCCCAATACAGGAGATCAGCCTCAGCATCCATGAACCGTGGGGTTCAACCTGCCAGACCCCTGCCAGCAGGCACCGGCCCTATTTATTTCCAGGCTCATTAGCAAAATCAGCACATTTTCAGGTGGCATCTCTCTCCTCTTCCTTCTCAGCACCAGAGCTTTTGCCTGGCATCCGAAGGGAAAAAAATAATGGGGCCATCGGCAGCGAGCGAAACATCTAATAACCTTCGCTTCTTTTCAACGAGCTCCAGTTGTTGCTTTACAAGTGTACTCCAACCCGGGCAAGTGCCAAACAAAAGCTCCCCTCTCCTCCTCTGTGCCTGTTAAACAGCCTTATTATTTCAGCGAGCTGCATCTGCTGAGTGGCAGCCGCGATTACCATAACACAGGGGCAGGATTTGGCCTGGATGTTTCGCCCTCAATTCTGCAACAGGCGAAAGCATTGGGCTTGTTGAAAAATAAAATGAAAAATAAAAGGGAAAAAAAAAAATCAAATGTATGAAGTCACTTTTCTGGCTGCCACCCAACCAAACAGATGCAGGTAGCAGAGGAGATGGGAAAAATCACGTCATCTTCTGCTCTGAGCAGCGGCTTCTGTGGCTGGGGAAGGGGGTGGGAAGGACATGGAAAGGCCGGAGGGATTTCATGTGAGTCCAAGGGGTGAAAGAGGCATTTTTCAGGGTACATTGAAGCTGGGGGAGGTTTTCAGGAACCTTAACCCATTCCTGAAGCCTTGGAGACTGCTGGCCCCGGTGGGATGCTGCCGCAGCCAAGCTGAGTACCGTGAGATGGGGACAGGGAGCCAGGGCTCCCGTGGGAGGGACGGGATGGGTTGGAAAGGGCTGAACAATGCTGAGCCTTGCCGTTGTGCCGCGGCAGCTGAGAACAGGCTGCCCTCAAATCCAGCCCTGAATAGGCTTTGAGGACAAAAGGTGAAGACCCCTGAGAGATGCCTTTGCCTGGGATTGAAGAGGGGAGGCTCTTTCCAGGACTGGGCGTGCTATTAATTAAAACTCAATAAATAGCAGGTCATTGGCACAGCCACCAGTGCTCCCACTGGGAAGAGTAAGCCTTCACAGGGTCGCCTCACCCCTGCCGAAATCCCGGGGAACTTGGCAGCCTGTGCTCCCCTGGCAGACCCAGCGGGGAGCCGGTGACCACAGGCACAGAGCCCATCGCCTCCATGTCCCAGGGAGCGGGGACTTGTGGGGCAGCACTGAGACCTCCAGGGCCTGACTGAGCTGGGGGAAACACTACCTCTCCCAAATTTTCTCTATGCTTTCCGACCCCAAAATACCAAACTCCACAGGAAAATAGCTGCAGTGTTCAAATATAGTGGTTTTAACATAATGGTTGTCAGTCTATGGTAACGCCATGAAGACCTGGAGAGCTGATCAGTGTGGGTGGAAGAGGGGGAAAGGAGAGAGAGAAGGAGGGAAGGGAAGGGAAGGGAAGGGAAGGGAAGGGAAGGGAAGGGAAGGGAAGGGAAGGGAAGGGAAGGGAAGGGAAGGGAAGGGAAGGGAAGGGAAGGGAAGGGAAGGGAAGGGAAGGGAAGGGAAGGGAAGGGAAGGGAAGGGAAGGGAAGGGAAGGGAAGGGAAGGGAAGGGAAGGGAAGGGAAGGGAAGGGAAGGGAAGGGAAGGGAAGGGAAGGGAAGGGAAGGGAAGGGAAGGGAAGGGAAGGGAAGGGAAGGGAAGGGAAGGGAAGGGAAGGGAAGGGAAGGGAAGGGAAGGGAAGGGAAGGGAAGGGAAGGGAAGGGAAGGGAAGGGAAGGGAAGGGAAGGGAAGGGAAGGGAAGGGAAGGGAAGGGAAGGGAAGGGAGCAAAACCGGGAAAATGGGAAAAAGAAAAAGAAAAGGGAAAGGGAGAGGGAGAGGGAGAGAGGAAAGGACAGCCTTTAACATACTTTATTTGGAAAACACCAAGAAAACATCAAGTCCCCTTAACAAACCCAGTCTCCTTAACCCCCCCCCCCGCCGGGCGCTCTCCCCGCGCCCGCCGCTGCGCTCCCGCCGGGCCGCGCGGGGCGGGGCCGCGGGGCTGGGCGGGGCCGCGGGGCGGGGCCGCGGGGCTGGGCGGGGCCGCGGGGCGGGGCGGGGCCGCGGGGCGGCGCCCTCTGGCGGCCGCGAGCGGCGCGGCGGGCTGCGGGCGGGCGGGCCGGCGGTGGCGGCGGGGAGCGGGCGGGCGGCGGCGGCCGCGGCTCCGGCTCCGGCTCCGGCTTCGGCTCCGGCTCCGGCTCCGCTGCGCTGCGCTGGCAGGAAGCGCTCGTGCTGCGGTCGGCTTTGATCTGCCCTTTATCTGCGACAAGGGGTTCCCCGAGACCTGTTCAAAGGAGGCCCTGGCCCGAAGGCGGCCGCGTGGGCTCGGTGACGGGGCGAGGATGGGACCCCCGCGTCAGGGACACCCCCCGTCAGGCCACGGCGCTGCGCGGACATCGACCGCGAGCTCCTGCTGGAGAGCAGACCCCAGCACGCAGGGTGGTGGTGATGGGTGTCACCAACGCCACCACCCTTGGGACCATATCACCGTTGGAGGGGCCGAAACGTGCTCCTGCTCGCACGCCCTTCGTGCTGTCTGTCCGGGCAACCGGGGCGTGTGCGCGGCTGCGGGACTTTATCCCCAGCCGCCACCGTGCCTGCGCGCAGCGAGATAGAGAGTGGGAGTTCGGAGCGGGGATGGAGCCAGCTGGAGGGTGGCCCCTGGGGACAGGGCAGACAGCCCTCCCGCCCAGCGCCTGCTGAGATACGAGCAACGGCTGTCGCCTCTGGCACGCTGGGCAAGCTCAAGCCGTTCCTGCCACCCTAAAAAACACCCTGGGAAAAGCATCCGGTACCTGCTTGGGGCAGTTTGGTGATGCTTGAACTAGAAGAAGGGAAAAAGCAGCTCAGAGTTTGCTAGGACGAGGCAGGGAGCAGCTTGGGAGTGATTTCTGCTGATGCAACCAAAAGCAAAACCATCCTGGTGTTTTATATGGGGGGGACAAGCAGCGGGGCAGCGCGCAGGGGGCAGGGGACACACATGTGTGAGCGTGTCGTGGGCTTGGGTGGCTTGAAGACACACGCAGGACTGCATGTTCACATCCATCCAAATACGTGTGTTTAGGACTATGGCCTCAGAGGTGCACCCACGGGCGTGCCCACAGGTGTGGGACATGCAAAAATGAGCACGTACATTTGTGAATGTGTTCGCACCCTCGCACACGGGCTGTGCATTTGTGAGCAAGTTGGTGTGCACGCTTACCCGTCGTGTGCATGAGCTCATGCGTGGACAGGTATTTGTGACTCCTTTTGCGCACAAGTATCTATGCTGATGCGTGACTGCTAACACGCCTCCCGTCACGCCCCATACCGGAGCCGCAGCCAGGTTTGTTCCTCACCTGCTCCCTGGCCCAGCAGCCGCAGGGCACCGGTTCACCAAGCGCACACCCGCCGAGCACAAACGGAGCCCTCCCGACCCCGAGCGGCAGCTTCCCACCCACAGCACCCACAGCGGCACGCTGCAAACCGGCTCCGGCCACCCCCCAGGCCGCCGCGACCGGCCTCCGGCTCCCATTTCAACACCATTCCCAGAGACGGGGCAGACCAGATGCTCGGAGGAGCGATGCTGCATTGCTGGATGGTTTCAAGACACGCGACTGGGAGGGTGTTGATGTGTTTGGTTTCAGCTCCAGCAGCGCGTGAAGGGATGTATCGCTGGTGGGGTGCACGCGAAATGCTCTGGAGATGGGACAGCTGCTGCAAAGCGTCCCCTTGCTCACGTGCCCTCCCGGGCAGCCTTGGACGGGCAGTGGGTGAGACTGTGGCTGGACCCTTCAGACACGCGGGAGGACCTTGCCGCTGGTTTTGGTGGGCTCTGGGCAAGCCCTGGGGCAGCAGGGTGCTATTCCTGCCCTGGGGGCTGCGCTGCGGGAGCTGGTGGTGGTGGAAGCAAGACAGCGGCAGGACTGGACTGGCCCCGCTCCCTTTCCCGGGGCTTGGTCCTCTCCTCAGCTAAACCTCCGGGGTCAGACAGTCTGGTGTTCCCTGCCATACCCACGGGGTGAACAGGGCACACAGGCAGCCATGCTCCCCTAGCCACTCTAGGCTGTGATGCTTGGCATTTTTGGAGCTACTCACTCCCCCCAAGCCTGGCTCAGGGTCCCACATCAGGGAGGACCACGGCTCGACAGCACCTCGTGCGAAGACCTGCTGCCTCAGCCTGCTGTCAACCGGCTCATTTCATGTGATGCAACCCAGGATGCTCTGCCATGGCTTTCCCGGACACTCTTGGGCAAGTCCCCAAACCTCTCCCAGCCCAGTCGGCAAGTCACCTCCCTCCCCTTGTTTCCAGTATCCCTTAAGCAACACAACGCCAGCAGAAAGCTGCCTTTCATTTTGCACCCTGCACGCACCAAGGAGCACGGTACCGCCGCAGGTTTGCTGGCCTCTTTGCCAAAAGCTCTTTGCTGCAGAACCCATTCCCACCTTGGCACGGCTGGGTTAAGCTGGTGCCGTGTGGGATTTACCGGAGGGATGGGCAGGGAGCGAAACCCTTGGCCCCACCACGTGCTGCCAGCTGGGCTTTGCCGGGCACATCAAAGTGCCGGGGCAGTTTTAACTGTGCTCCAGACGCTCCCTCCCATTTCCTGCTCGATTCCCGTCTCGCTCCCTGCACCCACATCAGCAAAACAGAGTGTAAAAATAGAGGCCGGGCTTCACCAAAACACAATAGTAAATTGTTCCCTGGAAAGGTCACCAGGGCGGCGGAGAATAGCTCTGAGAGCAGGGGAAAAGGAATGCCTACCAGGGGGACAAGTTTGAAAGTGCCTGCCGGACCCTCCACGGGAGATTTCCTGCATCCCCATCAGTAGTGAGGGTCCCCCCTCCTGAGCCCCTGGGGTCTCGGAGCATCATCATCTTCTCCCATCCACCCCCAGCCCTGCTGAGCCATGGAGCTCTCCCAGCTCCCCCAGCACCAATTTTCAGATGGAAACCGGAAAAAAAATGGCGAGCAAGAAATAAGGCGAAAGGAGAGGCAGGAGGACCAGAGAGGAAGAAAAGGGCTGGGAGGAGAAAGGGGATCCTGCTCGCTGCTCATCTCCACGCCGCATGTGACAGCGCGGTGTCCCCTGGGCACCGCTGGCCGGCTGCAGCCTTTGTGCGGCAGTGGGAACGTCGGGGACGAGCCCCGGGACGAGGAGTGTATCGAGCAGTCCCAGAGAGCCATAAATTACTCCCTCCTGTTGTTGCTGGCCTGTAACAGCGAAGAGGCGAAGCTTTCTCATCGTCTGCCAGGGTGGGAATGTTTGGGTCCTGTCGTTTCTGGGAGCATATTTAATTCAATAATGTGGGAATGCCCTTAATGAAGCAGGTCCTTGCTCTCGGCTTCGGGGGTGTTCCCAGGCTGGGGTGCCAGTGCAGGCTGCCCTCAACATGGCTTTGCCAGAAAGGCTGTAATTAAAACCAGATAATGAGGCTTGAAAATAAAAGCTGGCCAAACTTTGGGTGATTTTGGTTTTTTGTGTTTCTTCTTTCATTGTGTCGAACATATGCATCCCTCCCACCTCATCTTTTTTTTTAAATTCAGTTTTATCTCAGTGTCACTTCCCCTCTGTTCTTGATCCCCAGTGTCATCCATGCAATGGTAAGGGGAATTTTCTGCCACCAGGAGCCTGAATGTCACCAGGTTCCTGGAACACATTAGAAATGTGGGTGAACAAAACACTTTTAAATGCACCTGTTTCAAGTTTGTGAAGAAACCTCTATTTGCCAGAAAATTTCTGGCAGTAAGAGACAGACCAGAAGCCCCATCACCTTGTGATGCCACCAGTGAGAGATGAACCCCAGCCCTGTCCCAGCCGAGGGCAATGCCACCCACAACACCCAGGCTATCGCCCTCCCGCTGCGCCAATCACTTCTGTGCAGTGGACACCAGGACCCTAAGGTGCTTTTCCCAACTTTCTTCTCTGTTTTGCATAAACGGGGAAGAAAAACAGGTTGGGTTGGAGTTTTTTTCCCCATGTATTTGAATCCACAGAGCAGTGCTCATCACCACTGGCAATGCAACATGATTGTAAAAAAAAAAAATTACCGTTTGATGGGAAATGAATGCAAGTTTCCATCAGAAGACAAGAGTGAGAAGGGCTTTCAAAAATTACTTTTAAAAAGAAAAAAAAAAGTCAGATGATGTCTGCTACCTTCTGTGACATTTGCATCTTGGTGGCCGAGCAGCAGCGAGGTCCAGATGCTCCAGAGAGGAAGTTGCTGGAAGGAGGATGCTCCTTCCAGTATGGCCAACATGGGGCCACCAGCCACCCAGCTGGGGACACGTCCCTGGAGCCTGTGCCAGCACAGCAGCTCCCACGGTCTCCCCACCACCAGGGTCCATCAGGCGTGATGCACGTTGGCCGTGCCACCGTGGAGCGGGTGGCATTGGCACCCTCCCAACCCTTTCTATGGACTACAGAACTATACGTTAAATATCTATGTGCAGGGAGTGGTTTGAAACCATTACCTCGAGGATGGTCTTCCCTTTGCTGGTGGCAAAGGCCACGTGGCCATGAAGGATGCTTTAAGTGAAGAAAGAAAAAAAAGCAGAAGGGGGAGGTGGAAGGAGAATTGTCCTGGCAATGGAAGGAGGGAGGGAGAGGGCCGGGAGGTGGGAGGGAGAGATAAACGGTGGGTGAACTATCAGCTCTCACCGGGCTGGCAGCAGGACAGGGGACAGGGGTCAAACCAGCTGCACAGCCGTGATCGCCCAACCCCAGATAAACATCCAGCAGCCACACACGCTGCCCCACGCCTCGTCCCAGCACCCACGATGGAAACCTGCCCTGCCGCGGCTGCGGGGGCTTTGCTCAGCCTGGATGGGGATGGCCCCCCCGTGTCCTTATCATGGGGCTGTGCTTGGACAGGGGTCCCCGCACCCTCTGGGTTAGAGCCTGAGGAGGGTTCCCCTCTTTCACCCACAGGGAAATGTCACCCAGAAACTTTAAAAGCAAGCATTGGCTGCCAGGCTGCTGAGTGTATTGGGGGGTTAGCAGCTAGGCTTTTGGGGGGATGCTTTAAAAAAGCAAGGGATGCTCTAAAAGACCCTGTTTAAGCAGGTAATGACTCTGAAAATCATAGAAATTAAAGACAAGAAAAAACCCACGGTGCCACCCTGTTCACCTGCTCTATGCTATGGGTATGGTGTTGGCCACCAGCAGCAGGATGGTGCTGTAGTTATATGTATAAAATATATAAAAACACACATGTTCAATGGACCACTTAGCCTGTAAACAAGCCCTAACTAATGTTACCAGCTCAATCGGTTTTTAAAGTATTTGTGCTCATGGCTGTGATAACAACTTCTTTTTTTTTAAAAAAAAGAGGAATTACTCTCATTGCCTATTAAATCGTGACTGAACACTGCTGGCGTGTGAAGGGGAAGCAGCATTGCCCCCAGCAGCCCCTTTCCTGCACCGTCCCCCTCCCCGACAGAGGGGAAGAGACCATCGGAGCCTTTGGGGGACCAGTAAATAATGGGCTGGGGATAACGTGGCAGCAGCTGGTAACGCTTGCCTGTGGCGGGGGGATTGCTTCACTGCCCGTCTTCCTTCCTGCCAGCCCCACACGCTCTTCCTCCTGCTTGCTTTCTCTGCAAAAGCCCAGCCCAGGCTGGACAGCGTGAGCCAAGCAAGAAAAAAAATGTGCAGGTCTTTTTGCAAGGTTTTTGCTGTCTGTTTATGACTTTTGATGGCTGGGGATGGGCCATCCTGGCATCCTTGCCCCGCAATGCCCAGGAATGAAATAGTGATGGATCCGAGCGACAAGGTGGGAGAGAGGCAGACAGCAAGTGGAGGCTGCTTTGTAAAACTTTATTTAGAAATATTCTTGATATATTCATTATATATATATATTTATATATACACACACATTACAACAAATGTGTTTTCTAAATAGCACATCCACAGTGGGTTGAGACTCAGGGTACCAGGTCTGGTTACTTCGTTTCTGCAGAAAAAATGCAGAAATCCAAGGGGAGGGTGGCAGAGAAAGGGACGGGGCTGAAAAAAACAAAATCGTAAGGTGGGAATTCACTCACACAGTACAACATTGCTCCAAAGTGCTGTTTCCAACAGAAACAGGGGGCGATGGTCCACACAGCGAGAGATGAAGCAGGCAGGAGGAGAGGTGGGCAGAGGAAATGTACCATTCAAATCACAATTAAAGTACAACTGTACATACCCCGGGAGACATACAGCACGCTCTGCTAAGGGCTACGAGCAGGCACGCGTGTGGGGGGGTGTTGGGGGGATGCTGCCAAGGTTGTACCTTTTTCCCAACTGTTCAGCTACTGAAAAGATTAAAAAAAAAAAAAACAAAACCAAACAACTTGTAGGGAATGAGGAATTTCTGAGTGTCGGTGATTTTTTCTTGCAATAGTTTAATCAAAAGAATGTAAACCCCTCCCTGCACCCTACCCCAGGGTTATTTCGAATGCTGAAAACCAAGAATGGCTTTACCTGTGTGACAGCATCCCCCTCCCTTCCCAGAAGGCCCCCGCTTGCCAGCCCCTGCCGCCCACCTCTCCTACCTCTGGTGCCAGGAGCAGTCCAAACCTCTTCCTCAGCATCGCTCCATCACCCACCGGCACCTCTCCCCTGGCCCAGCCCTGCGGGCAACCCCCTTTAGTAAAAACCCCCATGCACGGGCGATCCGGATCCGGGAAGGAGTCTTCCTCCTTTTTAAGATGGGGGAGGTTGGTGGTTTCAGAGGATTTGGGATCTATGCTGGAAACCCTTGCTTGGGCCAGGACCCCTTCCCAGGCAACTAATTCCACCTAACGTGCCAACCCACATGCCAGCCTCCCACCTATTATTTACAAACAGGCGTTAAAACCTAATGGGGTTGGAAATGACGGGGCTCTGAATTAAGCCTGGATGGGCTTGCAGACCACCCGCCCAAATCCTCTGTGTTCCCTTGTACCTCAGCTCCCTGGAAAAGGAACGAGTGCGGTGGAAGATGTCCCCGCTCGGAGGACTTTTTCCCTTCCAAAGGATGTTTGTGGGTTGGGTTTTTTTGCTGTAGCATGGGAGAGATTTCTGTGCCTTGACATCTCCGCAGAGGGAGAGGATGGGATTGGGGCAATTGCTGCATCAGGCGGTGGGTGAGACATGGGCCTGATGCGGCGGTGATGGCACGGCGTGGTCCTCAGCTCCCAGCTGCCCCAGCAGCAGCCTCCTGCTCCCCAGTCCTGTTTCCCAAATGCCCTCCTGGGGGGGCAGCAGGGATCGGAGGATCAGCTCAGTCGCAGACATCAATTTTGCAGCAATCCGAGCACTCGGGAATGGAGGCTAATCCCCCTGCTGCTTTTAGCGCTTCCCCCCAAGATTCGGAGAGGCTGTGGGCTCCTACCAGCCTTAGGCAGGCAAGGACCCTCCTCACACCGGAATAAATCCAGCGCTGTAGTCCAGCCGGTGGGCACTGGCACAGCTGAACCACCACCATTTTCACACAATAAAACCAAAAAATTCAAAGCATACCATTAAAACCCTTTTATAACCCTATGTACACGTGCACTGTTGATACATCGTCGACTCCTTTTGCCTTTTTGTTGCTTGTTCAATTTAAAAATCCCCCAGTCCAAGGGGATGCTTCACTAGCAATTTATTTTTTTCCTTTACCAATTCTGAAATTCATCTTCCTTGAGAGAAGCTCTGACCCTACAGACACTGCTGGGAAACTCTAGGAGACCACAGCAGGCTTGGAGCTCACCCACTGAGTGTTACCAGCAGAAAAATCGGGGACTGGGAGGGCAGCAGAAAACATCTATGTACCTTTTTGTTCAGTGGATACTGCATGACAGCGTTAAACAGAAGTAATCCCACGTCATAAATACAACAACCCCAAACAATCCAAAGTTAGGTAGAAGGAAAAGGAAGAAAGGAAAAAAAAAAAAAAGGAGAGAAAAAGAAAATGTCTTAATCCTTTTAATAGTTCTTTTGCTGAGGGTGTTTTTTCACCTCTTTAAAAAGATACAGTCAAAAGCTCTCGGACAACAGGAACACGTGGCCCCAGCTCCTGCTCAGAGCAGTTGTATGTGCCACAGCAGTCTCCAGCACCACGTGGAGCTGGAAAGTGTCGGTGGCCTCCGCCGGCAGTGACAGAGGAGTTTCACCTCTCAACCAGGCGACTGTTTAAAAAGCGACGGTCATCAAACGGTCTGAAAACCCCCTAAATGCTGGAGAGGTGCTGGCCGCGTCTCCTTCCCCTCCGCAGAGTCACATCACGAGCAGTATGTACAATGAAGATGACTTCAATGCTTTTCTTCTTTGTACGATCACGTACCTAAATACCGAACGTCCATCTGGGTTGGTCTCGTCCTCGGCCAACGCGCCGGCCGCTCCGTCCCGGGCTGGGGAGGACAGGGAGCCCGAGCCCCTGGGGAAAGGCAGAGTCACAAATCCCACGGGCACAAGTTCCAGCATCCGCACGCTCGGGTCTCGCCTCCCCCCTCGGTGCTTCGGGAGCCACGCGGAAGGTCATCACCGCTGCGCGTTGCCTTCTACAGGGAGAATGGCGTGGTGCAGGCTCCGCGTGTGCTTCGAATCTAGTGTTTCGTGCTCTTCCGTGAAGCTGTCCGGGCTTGCCGCTCCGTCTAAAGAACTTCCACAGCTAGAGTTAGGAGACAACATGTCCTGCAGGAGGTCTTCCTGGACTATCCCAGAGTCTTTGTTCACTTTGCCCCTTTGGTTTCCTTCTTCCTCCTGGTCGTTGAGCAGCTTGGCCAGGAAGTTGATGTATTTCATAGCCAGGCGCAAAATCTCGTTCTTGCTCAGTTTTTTGTCGGGCGGGTGGGTGGGGATGAGTTTGCGAAGCTCTGCAAAGGCTCCGTTGACGTTCTGCTGTCTCCACCTCTCCCGGCTATTGGTAAAAATGCGACGAACCACTTTCGTGTGAGGACCTGCAATTGCAACCACGCAGAATTAGGAGCGGGGCGTAACAGGTCATTTATTACTTTGCTGAATAGGTCACCGTTTCCCAAATGAACCAATTCATTTTAGTCACATCAGCAAGGCAGCGAAACAGCAGTTTCCAGCTAACTGGAAGCTAACCTGATGGGCTGATGTAGCCATAACTTCTGTTCAAGCCAGTGTGCCCTGGTTTCAGCTGGGATAGAGTTAATTTTCTTCCTAGTAGCTGGTATAGGGTGCTTTGGATTTAGTGTGAGAATAATGTTGATAACACACTGATGTTTTAGCCGTTGCTAAGTAGCACTTATCCTAAGTTAAGGATTTTTCAGTTTCCTGTGCTCTGCCAGCAAGCAGATGTACAAGAGGTACAAGAAGCTGGGAGGGAGCACGGCCAGGGCAGCTGATCCGAACTAGCCAAAGGGCTATTCCATACCATAGAACGTCATGCTCAGGATATGAACTGGGGGGAGTTGGCCAGAAGGGGCGGATAGCCGCTCGGGCATCGGTCAGCAGGTGGTGAGCAATTGCATTGTGCATCACTTCTCTTTTCTTGGGTTATATTTCACTGTCTTTTTTTTATCTTCCTGTTCATTACAATTATTATTAGAATTGTTGTTATATTTGTATTATTCTTATTATTATATTTTGTTTTAGTTATTAAACTGTTCTTATCTCAACCCACGAGTTTTACTTTTTTTCCCAATTCTCCTCCCTATCACGCTGGGAGGGGGGAGGAGTAAGCGAGCGGCTGCATGGTGCTTAGTTGTTGGCTGGGGTTAAACTATGACACAGTGGAAGGGAAAAACGGAGTTGTGTTTTTTTAGATGTCTTCTGAGACACCTAAATTTACCTCTCCAAGGAGGAAGGCTGAGGCCATGACACATGTGCAAAACACTGATATATTTTTAGGGTGTCTCAGCAACAAAGGTCCTATTAAAAGTTTATCTCACTAGATGGCTTTATTTTCTGTCCCAAAAAACGTCTTATGGACATACCATTGGGACAGGAGGAAATTAGCTTGAGCAGAGGCTTTGACAGCTCTAAGATCCAGACATCTTCCCTCATGTAGGCAGGATCCAGAGCTGATAAAGACTGTAGGACTGCCACCAGCCCTCTGGGTGGTTTATGTGAAATGGGGTGGCAGGATTCAGCCCGTAGCAATGAGGACAGGTAGCAACGTGACACACGGAGTGAAAGCAGCATCCTTGCTGGAAGGGTGATCACGGGTGGAGGATGAAGCAGTTTCACAGCTGACCTGAGGACCGTCTGCTCTCTCTGCACATCGTGGCAAAGACTCCCTATCTGACAGTAATTGGAGAAGGGACTCTAAATTGCTAGAGGTGTCCATTTGGCTCAGTTACATGTGAACTCCACTTAAATCCCTGTAATTTTACAGCCATATTCCTGACGGGGCATGTTACACAGGATGGATGCACAAAACGGATCAATTCTCCTTCCAGATCATCAGGGTAACTCCTGTTGGCACAAGCAAGACGTTGTCTCTGTGCTAGGAGAGACCCAAAAGCATGAATACCCAAAAGGATTGTGCTGCAGGAGTAGCAATGCTCTAAGTCAGGACTGCAGGTCCTTGGGTCCATGGAAACCAGTTCATGTAAGGAGACACTACCATTAAGATGCTTTTATTATTACACCCTTTCCATCTGCACTTCCAGGAGACACCAACAGTGAAAGAACACAGCGACCTCATGAAACTATGGGAGAATGACCATGGCTGAAACCCCCATAGGATGGGAAGCATCGCATACAACGAGAATCCTCACAAAGTATGAAGCAAAGACTTGCAGGTAACACACCAGTGAGTCGTACCCCAAAAGACTGGCTGTGGATATTCCCATCCGCACCATCTCTCCCCTGTAGTCCCCCCTCCTGCCTGAGACACTTGTCTAACTACTCCCTTCTGGTGGGAGCAAGTCCCTGGCCATGGTGAGCAGTTTAAGGCATAGCTCTGCCATCACTCAGTGAAACCAGTATCCCGGGAGGCATTTAAACATCAATATTCTTATACAGCAGAACTCTTGGCTGCTTTGCCTGTGGCAGAGCAGCCAAACAGATGTGATTTTAGAGGCATCTTAGTCAGGCTGCACCTTGACAGATCCGACCTGACACGACGCAAAAAGAGGAATCCCATGTTCCAGCTGATTAAACACCATCACACTTTCCTCCCGTCGGGGGAAACTAGAGCCCCTTCGGTCCAGCACATCACACAAAATACCCACCACGGCAGGGTTTGCATGGGGACACACTCCCAAGCAGCCAGATTAAAGCCACCGGCTTCTCCACAAGCAGCCATCCAACTCACTTCTCACAGCGTGCTCAGGAGCAGGGGGTCCCCCAAAATCGCAAAGAGCCTCTGGGATAAGCTGGGGGGTGTCAGAATGAGAAACTCATCTCCGACCTCTAGGATCCCGGTCTGATGCTTCAATAAAGGCAATTTTCCACTCCCAAACAGCACGTAAATGCCCTTTGTATGAATTAATGTGCAAGAGCTTATGGAAAGGGAAGGTTTCTTGTCCCTGATGCGCACAGCCCACTGTGCCACGGGTCGTGGGAAAGGTGGTGGGGACCAAAGGGACCTCAGCAACACCAGGCTGCCCAGCACTGCTAATAAACCAGTGGAGAATGTGCTACAACCTACTACAATAATACAGCGGTTTCAACACTTAACTGCTCTTCCCAGACAAGACAAAGCAACCAGCCTCGAATCCAGAAGGAGATGCAGCTTAACACCTTTTTACTCCCATAAGGGCATGAAAAAAAAGAAGCCTTGGATACTGTTTATTTTCAAAAAAAAAAAAATCTCAAGAGACTTCCAGTCTTCACAGGCTTCAAACATGCATTTCTATTCACTGAAAGTTGTCAACTGAAAGGCATCTATTCATAAATAGGTCAGAAATCAGAAAAAAGACCTGTTCATTTTCATCCAGGGGCACCCAAACCAAGCTCCAGTATATAACACAAATTCTGACACCACTCAGATTTTTGATTCCTTCATCAACCAAATTAAATGTACCTTTTAGAAAGAGATCAGGTTTTGGCCAAAACATGTCAAGCGAAGGAGAAATTTAAAATGCCCCATAGCTGTGTTATAATAGAAGAGATTTATTTCTCATAAAGAAACTTGCCTCGTAATTAATTCAAGCAGTCGGCTGAGAAATTTTGCCTGGATTTTGTTCCAATTCATTGACTGCTGCTTTTTTAATTGTAATTAGAGATCTGAGGAAAACGAATAAAAAGATGAGCTTCCAAAGTTCCAGAATATCCTTGCAGATACTTTTTTACATTTTTATCTCCATTTATATCTATTTTTTAAGAAGATATTCAATGCACCAAACTTTCCCCCAAATGGATAAAGAAATAGTTGCAAAAACCCCACCACTCGTTTCCTTACAGAGGAAACCAAACACCAAGCGCCTGGCAAGACCCTCCTGCCCTTCTGTACCTCCCAAGGACTGAGGACCCGCAGGAGTGATGCTCCAGCATCCCACGGATGTCACCTGGCAGGTGACCATCAGAGCGATGAGTAAAGCCCGACAAACCACAGAGATGCCTCAGCATGGGATGCACACCCCTACAAATTGCTCCTGTTCAGACAGCATCATCTGGTACCTATTTTTCCCCCCAAAATTCTGAGCCCAGTCTTGGAAATTGGGCAGGATTGGGCCCAACGTAGACACCTGCATTAAAGCACACATCCAAAAACTTGGTTACGACCCAATAGCTCTGTAATCCTTCATATCTAATTTAATAGCACGTCAAAAGCTCTAGTCAGACACCGTGGTTTGATGGCCTTTGCGCCGTAGCCGCTAAGCCTCCGAATCGAAACCCAGCCAGAAAGACCTTCGTGTGCCGGGGGCTGAGCCCACCCCTGCCCCACGGGGCTGCGGTCTGAAAGGACCAGGCCGACGGAGGAGGGCAGAGCGTGGGGAGAGAGGGACTGACGAACGCAGATAACGCCCTGAGCCCATCAGCTCATACCGTATTATTTTAGAGTGATGTGGATTACGATTGGATCTGATTTTAGATTAGCCGGGTAGAAGGAAAGGGACAGCTAGCTAGAAAGAAGGAAAATTAATTGTCTGGCGATTGAAATACACCGTTTGCAGTTGCTAAAGAGGAAACACATTTCAATGGGGCTCATTTGTACGGGCTGTTAACTCTGCAGATAAACGTGTCAGCCTTCCACGTGCAAATTGTTCTCGCAAACATCCCTTTGCGTGGGCAGCGCTACCGCCTGCCCGCAGCCTCCCGCAACCCCCCGGCTGCCTGGGAGCAGGCAGCGGGATCCTGCCCTGCCTTCTCCCTGCCTTCCTTCCTTTGAAATTATCCCGCCGCTCCCACGGGGATCCCCACCCGTGGGATCTCTGCTCGGACACCAGACCGTCACCCTCCACGTCTGCTGTCAGGCTCTGCCACAAGACCAGACACGGGGTATTTCTCCACGGCAGGCTGCAGCACGCTGTGGATATATACTGAAGCAAGGTGCAGACAAGCTGGCGTGACCCTGCAGACCTTAGCACGGGTTTAGCCCTTTGCAGACCTTAGCACAGGTTTAGCCCTTTGCTTTTAGGCAGTTTAAAGGCGAGTGGGATCTTTCTGCCAGAGACTGTGGTCCACGTTAGGAATGCCTCCTGGCTGAAAAGGTTTGCAAACACAGCATGTCACCGCAATGGCCCTGATCCAGCCTCTGCACTTCAACAAAGACTTAAATTTAGTGGCTTCCTTCGGATTTAATCTCTAAGCAATTTGCAGAACAGGGATGTAATGAACCATACGCTGAACTGCTTTGCTGCGTGAAAGCAAATCCACCGAGCACGCTGCCGGTCATTAGCCGGGACAGATTTGGGCTCTGCTGTACAAGACCCTTACCGGGGGGAGCTACCCTGCCACCACAGGCATCTTATTTGCCTTTTACCATTTGGGGTTTAAATCTCAGCGTGTGCCACCGTGCGGCAACTCGCCCCCTTCAGCAGATGGGGAACCCCCCAAAAGCCAGCGCAGGGGCCAAACGCTCTCACCGTCGGTGATCTCCATCTCGTAGGGAGAGGGTCTCCTCTTCACCCGGTTGCTGCCGTACATAGAGAAGGAGTCCGGTTCGCCGAAAAACCCGCTGCGAACGAAAGGCAGAGAGAGGCCGTCAGGACCCACCGGCATCCTCCCGCCGCGGCCCCCGGCCCCCCCGCGTGGGAGGGCTGGGAAGCGCCCGGGGCCGGTGGGAAGCCGAGCTGCTCCGTGACCTCGGAGGGAGCTCAGGGCTCACGAAACCGAGCCCGGGGTCGTGCGGCCACACGACACGCGGCCGCCCGGGGGACAGGCACCGAGGGACGCCAGCCCCGCGTGGGCAGGGGGATGCGGGCGGCGTGGGGCACCCAGGCTAGCGGCTCCCGGGCAAAACTCATCCCCCTCCCCGCGACTTTTTGTCCCTCAGCCTGGCGGGCACGGACGCCCACCCGGGCCGGGTCCGCAGCGCAGCCTCCCCCCGGGAGTGGAGATGGCTGCGGGGAGCGCGGGTGGGCTCCGGCCCGTGGGGGCTGCGCTCTGCCCCTGCGAGACCGTTGCCTGGCCCTGGCGCTTATTTGCGGCACTCATCGGAGGAAAGAGCGAGCTCCGAGGCTCTAAATCAGCTCTCGACTAGCACCGCGTTTACTGACAGCCCCCTTGCTCTGCCCGGGGCATTTCTACCGCGATTGTTTGTTTTTTTTTTTTCCCTGGGAACGACAATTTTTCGTTTCGTTGGTTTGGTTTGGTTTTTTTTTTCCCCCCTCCCTTTCTTCTTTTTGCGAAGTTGCATGCAAACCCGCGATGACTAAGCGCCGAGCCCCGCGCGGTGGAAGGGACTCTGCTGCCGCTGCCGTTCCCCCCGCCTCCTTCTCCTTCCCACCCCGGCACCCCTCGGGGAGCCGCTCCGAGGGTCCCCCCGCCGGGGTTGGGGTCGGGAAAACCACGGACCTGTTGATGGTGGCCAGCGGCTGGCCCAGGTTGTAGAGCATGGCCCTGCCGGGGGGCTGCAGCGGGAGAGCGGGGGGGCTCAGCTGCACCATGCGGGCCTCGCAGGCGGCCTCGGCGGCGCGGCACGGCTCGGCTCCCGGCGCCCTCTGCATCGCCTCCCCCGCCGCCTCCCGGCTTTTTATGTCCAGGGAGCCCCCCCGGCGCACCAGCTCGATGACGGGCACGGGGGCGGCGGGGGGCCCGGGGGAGGGCCGGCCCGCCTCCTTGGACGCCCCGTTGAGCAGCAGCTGGGGGTCCGCCGGCGCCTCCATGCCCCCGCGGCTGCTCTCCGGCTCGTTCGTGCTCTCCGCTTCCGAGTCGTGCCGCCGGGGGGGGCGGGCATCGCGGGGGTCACTGGGGGGCGGCGGGGCGGGCGGCCTGTCCATCGTCCTGCGGAGAGAGGCAGCGGTGAGGGGCGGCCCCGGCTGGAGGGGGGGGTACCCCCCTTCCACGGGCACCGCCCCGACGGGGAGAGTGGGGCGGGGGGGGGACACGACACGCTTCGGGACTGGGGCTTCGCCGGCGAGAAGTGGGGGGAGCCGGGGGGGGGGGGGGCAGGGGAGGCACGAATCGCCCCAACCCGATTGGAGTTTGCCGGCGGGACGGGCCCCGTCGCCACACCGAGAGGGGCCGGGGGTCCGCGGGGCCACGCCGCCGAGCCGTGCGGTGACGTCACGAGGCGCCCCGGCCCCCCGCCGTGACGTCACGGAGCCCCCGCGGAACGGTGCGGCGCTGTGGCGGCGGCGTGCAGCCTCCCGGCCCCGCACGACGCACCGCGCAGGGAGCGGCCCGGCCGGACACACACCCCCCCCAGCCCCAAACACACCCCCCCCCCCAGCCCCCCACTCCGCAGCCCGGCGCCCCGCGGGGAATTTACGCCGCCCCACGCGGAGGGCTGACAGCAGCATCGCGGCGGCTAACGCAGCCCCAGGGGCTCGGCCAGCGCCCGGGGGCTAAATTCTGCAGCCAAAATTTCGTGGGCGGGAGGAGGTTCAGCCCTTCTTCCCCCCTCCCCTCCGCCTTTGGGGGAATTTCTCCCCATTTTGGGGTCCCCCGTGGTGTTTGCGGCCCGGCTTGCCGGCAGCGGCCTCAGCCTCACGGGCGACCGCCTCCCCTCCCATTTTAATTTTTTGTATTATTATTTTTTTAAAACACACGCCAAGCCACATTTTGGGGGAGAGGGGGTTAAGCCAGCCCGTAACGGACTCAATCCCCCCCGCAGGAAGGAGGCAGGGGCCCGGCGCGGAGCAGCCCTCCCTCCGCGGCCGCGCACCGGCATTGTCCCCCTTCTCCCACAGAACGACTACTGTCGCGACAGGGCACCTCGCGCCGAGGGCAGGCAGCGATATCGCCATTATTGCCATGCTATTTCTCCCCCCCCCCCCCGCCCTCGTTCGGGTTTGTTTTTTGGGTTTTTTTGGTTTTTTGGGTTTTTTCCTATAAATAAGGAGCTTCGCGGAGCAGAGAGCTGCCACACGCTGGGTGTCCTCCCCATCCTTCTCGCTCCTTTGCCTTGGGTAATTTTTTTTTTCCGTTCTGTTGGGTTGAATTGCGAGAGACACCCCCCCCCCCTTTTTTTTTTTTTTGGCCATATCTCACCATCTCTCTTGGAAAAAAAAAAACAACAATAAAAACAAAAGCAACCACCCAACCTAAAGCACAAGCCCTCTCTTCCCTCCAGCCCCTTCCCCGCCAGCCCTCTAGAAAGAAAAATCTAATTGCCTATTCCGATATTGTATAGGAAGAGATTACTCACATGTGTCATATTTAAGTAGGGACACCGCAAGTCTCTCCTGTTTCAACAAAAGCGCTCTCAGTGTCAGGCTGAATTTACTCCTCCCACCTCAAGGTACTTACGACTTTACAGAGAGGAAGGACACCCGCATCGGGATAAAACTGCTAAATCCTGGGAGGAAGAGAAGGGGGGGGGGGGAGAAAAAGAGGAGAGGGTGGATCTCGTGGGCCCGGATTGCCAGAGAGCAGCGGAGAGAGGGGTGCAGGGGAGAGGCAAGGAGGGGACGGCACCCTGGGGCGGCCCCTGTTAGAGGGGACAGCCGGCCACCCCCGCGTGTCCCCGTCCGTCCCCCGTGTGTCCCCCCACGGCTCGTCCCCGCCGCGCAGCCGGGAGCCGCCGCCTCGCACACGGGGCCACGGCCCGGCGTGGAAAAAATAAACAGATAAAAAAACGAGGAGGGAGGAAAAAAAAAAAAAACCCACGCAAAAAAATAAGCCCTATATTTGGGGCGAATTGGGCCGTTTTTTGGACACATTGCAAGCCCGGTCTCCCCGGGAGGAAATCCCAGACGGGGCCGGAGAAGGAGTTGTTTTTCTCCCGCTGGGCTCGCAAAGAGCGGCGGCCGCCTTTCTCCTTCGCCCGGCTGGAAAAATTTAATTTCTAAAGGGGTAAATTGAATTCCTAAAGGGGCCGGTTACCGGCAGCGCTCCCGCCCGAGGTGCCGCGACGACCGGGGCCGGGCCGCCGGTGGGGTGAGCCCGCTCCCCGCCGCGGATCAACAGGAAGGCGAGGACGGCTGCCCCCCCCCCCCCCAACGAAATCAGGAAAAATAAGGTTTTCCCCTTCGTAAAAAAAGAAATTATCCCGATGGCGTCCTCTCCCGCTTTCGTTAAAAACGAAATACACAAACCCGCAAAAATACCCGCAGTGTTTTGCCTTCATTTGGGGGTGATTTCGCTTTGAAAAATGGGGGGGGGGGGGGGAGCATTAATTCCCCGCCCGCTGGTTTCTGGTCCGCAAAATCCTTTTGTTTTCCAGCAGCGGATCGGCAGGAAATTTCCAGCCTAGAAATGCACCTCTCCCGCGGGCTTTTTTTGTAGGGAAATTGCCCCAAAGCGGAGGGGCGGGAGGGCGCGGTATATGGGGGGACACCCCCCCCCCCAATATCCCAGGAACAAGCCAACAGGCCCTGGCCGTCGGCTGGGCCGGGTCCTGGTCCCCCCCTCTCTCCGGGAGGGGCTGGGGGAAGCCGGGCCCGGTGGGCGCTTCGCCCCCGCGGCCGGTCCCAGCCGGGGGTCCCGGCGGCCGAGGGCGGGGGGCAAAGGGGGGGGGGGAAAGAAGCGCACCCCACAGTTTCAAAGGAGAAAGCATCTTCTCCTCCTCACCCACCCCGCATCAAAGAAGGGAAAAAGATTAAAACCCAACCGCGGAAGAGACTTGGGTTTTTTTTCTCCCCCCCCTTGCCTATCTCTTACATGGGGCCGAAGCCCCCCAAGCCCCCCTGGCTGCTCCTTGACGCCCCCCCCCAAAACCCCCAGCCCACCAGAGCCACCGCCCCGGCCCGCTGCAGGGCCGGATCCCTCTCTACTCACCATTTGCTTTTCATTGGGAAAAGTGAGTGGAGCCATTTTGTGGCCTACGCATCGCGGCTATATTTGTAGTAAGTGTTGGGTGGCTTCAGCTGGGTAGGCTCTAATTCCACATCACGTCCAGTTTCCTATTTAGTATGGAGAGCGGAACACTACTGCAATGTGGCCGAGAGAGATAAAACCCCAGCAGTGGCCCGCCTGCCCTGATAAGCTTCTAAACCCATTATTTATGAAATGATTCATTATTATTTGGCAATTTTATCGAAGGAAAGCGGAAAATTATTGCAGGGATATGCATAGGAATAACTCCGGAATGCATGCCTTCTAGCTTTTTATGTGTGTGTGCTTAGATGCTCTTAAAAAGACACTGCAAAAAAAAAAAAAAAAAAAAGAGTAATAAAAAATTGCACTGTGCCTGCCCGCATCTGAATAGCAATTCTTTATTTTAGTCCTCTTGGAGGTTATTATGCCCCTGATTTCCCCCCCCCCCTTTTTTTTTTTTTATTAAATATGGAACACCTACTCCGTTCTTAATTAAATTTAATGAGCCAAAATAAATTGTTGGAGATGCTGAGAGAGAGGGAAGGGGTGTGGGCTGCTTTGGGACAAGAGGAGGTAAATAAAGCACATCGACAGGAGACGTTTTGGAGAGAAGTGGCCCCATCCCCAGCCTTCCTCGCCCCACAATGTGTGTTTTCGCTGAAGGGCTAAATTGGGGGGCGAGCTCCTTCTCTCATCTCCCGTGCTGGGGCGTTGGGGGAGGCCGAGCATCCCTGCCGGGGCTGGGGGATGCCGGGGAACGGGGAGCGGAGCGGGTACCGAGCCGGGAAATTTGGGATGTGAGCGGAGGTGAGAGCTCGGCGTGGGGGTCAGGGCCGACCCTGGAGGGAGAGGGGCCTGGGGAAGGGGAGAAAGGGCCCTTGGTCGCCCCGGAGTGGAGCGGGGAAGCCAACGGGGCTCGGGGACCGGGACCGGCTGCGCGCCCCGTCGGGGCTGGGGCTCAGCCCGGCCGCGGAGGGCTCCGGCCCCGGGGCGGGGGGACGACGGGGAGACCCCCGGCCCTTGCCAAAGCCGCCTTGCGAAACCGGAGCGGCTGCTGGGGGACGGGGAACCGGGCGGGTGAAGGGGGTCGGCTGCCCAACGGGGCTCTTGCCAAGGCACGGGAGGCGTCCGAAACCCTCCCCAAATTGCCAGAAGGCTCCCGGCAGAGGAAGGGGAGGGCGGCGGGGACGGCTGGAGGGTCCCGGGTCCGTTTCTCCGGACAGCCGCGGGTAAAGCCGTCCTCAAGACAGCGGCGGGGAGCGGTTTTCGATACGGCTCGGGAGGTCGGCCTTGCCCCGGGCAGCCGAAAATCAACGAAATCTCCACCGGAGCGGGGCGGGGAGGAGGGAGCCGGGGCTGAGCACCTCCCGGGCCGCCCCCCGGTCCCCACTGCGGGGCTGGGGCGAGGTTGGGGACCCCGGGCCGAGGGGGAGAAGCTCAACCGGGGAGGACCGGCCGCACCTGCCCGGCGGAGGGGGGACACACACGGGACGACGGCGGGGCTGGGGGTGCGGGGGTGTCTATTGTGTCCCCGCCACCTGCACGGCCTCCCGCAGGGGGAAATGCCGGAGCTGTTATTCTTCCTTTCACTCCTTCCCTTCAACGTCCCGCTCTTGGACGCGGCCGTGGGAGAGGTTTCCACAAACCCTCCCCGGCTCCCTCCCAGCCCCCCGGGGTGGGGTGCCGGCAGGCGGGAGCCCCGCACGATGCCGGCAGCGTGCGTGGGGCGGCGGGGCAGGGGACGGTCACGACGCGGTGGAGAGCCCGTCGTGCCTCCCGCCAGGAAACACGACCATTTTCAAGCCGGCTCCTCTAACCAACAGGAAGCGTTAAAGATAGAACAGCCGGGGCTGGGCGGGGGAGATTAGGAAGCCGAGCATCTTCTGTGCACCGAAAGCTGCTGTGGGGGCAATTCCCACCCGTGCCTGCCCCCGGTGGGGTGGGAGCCGTGGCCGCGGTTCACCCATCTCGGCCGGCGCAGCTGCCCCTCGCTGGGCACCCCAACCCCGAGCCTAAGAGGGACCCTGGGGTGGCAGGTAACGGGCACCTTTCCTCGGCACTGCCCTGCCAAGGGTGGGCTTCCCGGTCACACCGAGCAAGCTGGGGCTCGCCCCCTCTCCAGGCTTTCACGAGGCGAAGAGGGAGCAAGGTCTGCCGTGCGGAGCACCAAAATTATAGGGAATAATGAGGCCAGTGATGCTCCAAGCAGGCCCAAGACCTTTTGAGCAAGCACTATAAACCTCTTCCTTTAACTATAATAAAAGATAGCTAGAAACAACAGAAGCAAAAAAAAAAAAAAAAAGAAAAAAGAAAAAAAACAACAATAAAGCCTTAAACCGTGCTGCCCCTCCACACGTGTCATCGCCTGAGCAGGCAATCGAGCCAGCGCTTGAGTTTGGTCCCCGTTGCTCAGAGTTAACAAAGCCAGACCTGGCTCTCCGGGTGTTTTTGACTCCAAGCTGCAGTAGATGCTTCAGGAAAAAAATCCGGGCATCTTGAAATTACTCAGCACTACACCATGAAAGGAAAAATGCCGCTTTAGGGAAGGGTGGTTTTTTGTTGTTTTGGTCAAGTGAATTAGTATTTCACTCGCTCAGAGGTTGCTGTCCAGGACTGTATGATTTGTGTAACTTGATAAAACACCACACCCTTGTCCTGAGCTGTGTGCAAGTAGTTTGGCTTTTGTTTTCAAATTGTTTCTAGCCCTTCAGCATTTGAAGAAAGTCTTCAAAATATTAACCAATACAACTGTCATCTTCCTGTGTTTCCAGACATTTTACAATAGGAAACAAAGAACAAAACCCTACAACAATAGCTCAGAGGTATGAATTGCCTCATTCATCTCACTGGAATGTTCAAAAACATTAACTATTTTTTGACTGATTCAGCAGAAAATGTGCTGCCAGATAATAAGCTTGTGCCTGATCCAGGGGAGATTCAGAGACTGAGAAAGGTTTTATTTTTCAGCACAGCAAAGTAGCACCTTTCCTGAAAGGAAGCAAATATTCTTGTTGATGGAAGAGGCTGCGTGAGAGGAGAAATTCTGACACGGCTTGAAGGGAGCTGCTGCCTTCCTCTCCGTACTGGCTCTGAAATAGCAAATGGCTTATCTCACCCCCATTCTTAATCCACAAAGGCCCACAAGGGTGGTAGATGCTGGAAAAGACTCCTGTGTCCTTGTAATAAGTTAATTAGCAGTTAGTTCATGGTATGTTTGAGTGGGCACTAACAGTGCAGTCCTTTAGATTTGAATGAGAAGGGCCTGGGACTTCAGTGTGGGGTGTTTTAATCTCTAGTTTAACACTCTTAGAGCAGGAAAGACAAGGTCAGCACCATAGGCTGAACTTCTGTTGGGACAATGCCATCATTAAAACAAAGTTTGCTCAAACTCACATTAAAGCACATTGATGCGGTCCGGCCAGTGAGAAAACAGATGGCTCGACCGACATTCAGCACTGTTCTCCCGTCAGAAACGGTGGGAATGGGAATGAATTGCTGCTTCCAGTGCCAGTATCTCATTTCCAAGACCAAGAGGTCAGGACAGAGGTGCGCTACACCACAGCCATGCTCGCCGAGCTGTATCCTCAGATGTACTGTCAAACGCAGGCAGAGCTGCCACGGCCAGCATAGGGCACCTGGGGTTGCCAGCACCAGCAGGTTACTATGTAGCTGACACCACACAGTAACCACAAAAACACTTACTACACCAAAAAAAAAAATCGAACAAAAAAGTCAAAAGTCTTAATAGAAATGGAATTGTTAAACAATAAATAACTGAATTCTTCAACTTGTGGAATATTATCATCACAGGGTTACAGAAAAGGGCTGCTTCACTAATAGACTGTAGCACTTGATGACAGAATATTTGTATGTTAATACAGAACAAAGGAAATAATTTAGTTTTGCTAACCCCACCACCTACTATCGGAATTTTTGAAGAGTTCAGTAGCAAGTGACACCCTCACCCTTCCAGTTAGCCATTCTAAACGATGGATGGAAGGTAGCATATGTCTTAAATAAAGGCTACATCAGACAACTGAAGATTTTTTTTTTTTAATGGAACCTTTGACCTTTATGAGCAATATGTACTTCTTAAATAAATAGAAAACATTCATTCAGAAAAAAAAAAAATCACAAAAGTTTTAAAAGTGCTAGTTTTTCCAATTTCCTTCCATGATTTCATGATACAGAGAGTTACATGTGCCATTTTGGCTGAATTCAAAATAATCTGACGCAAAGTAAAGCCACGGTTATACTTCCCTTCCCCCCAGACACAACCCCTCCCCAGTAATCCAACCATTTCAGCAACTTTCTAGAAATTAGTGCTTTAGCTCTGTTACCCCTGCTCTGCCACACACAGTATCGATGGCTCACAGTTGGCACAAACATGTAAGAGTCAGTGTTTTAAAAAAAGTCAACAGAAGAACATTTAAATAAGCATCATTGTCAAAAGTGTATTTAGAGTACATTTCAGGCTCAAGTTGATTCACCTTTTAGATACTTTAAAATCACGCCTAACTGTAAACAAAGTGCACACATACTTCAATGCTGATCAGCACCGATTCAAACCAGGCATTTAGAGGTGGCTGACCCCAACCTGGGCCAAAAACTCAGTTCTGCAAGTTTTACATTGTTACAACAGAGTGACCTCTTCAAAGACAATTTAATCCTTAGTTTCCTATAGTCTTTTACTGAGGTGTCCCTCTCAGGTTTGTAACAGTGGTTGCCAGCCATCTCGGGGGATGTTCAGAACAACTTTGGCAACTGCCTAAGTTGTTTCACATCAAGAATGGTGCCAATAGAATTGATGCTGTTTGACTGGTTTAATGTTTCAAGGGCTGGAGTATGCAGATTTCCAGGGAAGACCTGAATGTCTCCTTCGTCTTTCCTACCAGGTTGTTCAGTGAATTCAACCCTCCCAGGTAACAATTTGGGTTTTGATTTTAAATCCTTTAAAATCTGAACGGAGTTTTCATCTGCTTGATCTGCTCTGGGAGGAAAAATTTCATTTGTAATATTTCTTAATACAGGGCTGTTTAGTTCTGGTGGAGAGGCATTAGTAGTCAACTCTCTGCTGTGACTCTTTAGATGAATTGGAAGTCTTCCATCAGTTCTTTTGGATAATTCAGTCTGGTGATTGAAGCCATCCAACACAGGGGTACAGTTTTTGTCCAGCATGCTTTTGACAGTGCCAGAATTGCCATCTTGAACCTGCAGTTCCTCTTCATCTTCACTACTGTCATTGCCCTGTATCAGCCCATATCGCTTCATGTACTTCTTGGTTGCAAAAGACATATTGTTTGGTGAAATTAAGCTAAAACCCACCATGCTCTTGTCCATATTTGTATGCAAGATGTCTTGGAAAGAGAAATCTACAGGAGGATTTTGGCCTGAGCGACTGAAAGAAAGTCGAGATAACTGATTTTCACTGAGATACTTGAGTGCTATAGCGTTCGCTTCCATGCTCAGATCAACAACATTAGGAGTTAAGCCACACATGCTGACATTGGCAAATGACATATAATTTAGTCCAGGAACAACTGCTTCAGGATTTATGCACGCTAAGATGCTGAAATAAAGCATCAAAAAGTTAGTTTAGCATTACAGGAAAAGTATGCATTTTACAATATAATCTCATAATTTCATCTTGCTTGCTGTACTAAATTCTCCTTCCTTCTGAACACCACAGCTCAATCAGGTTGTTCAGTGCCGAGATCATACGTTCTGCACGTACTAAAAAGCAGCTCTCCAGCTACTCGCACCGATGGTATTCAAACACTGGGTTAGAGAATTGATGATACTCCCTTCTGATTTGATCTTAACCACAACCCTCGTATCAAGAAGAACCCGCCTCTAGCAGGTTTCAGAGCTGGTTTTGTTTTTAAAGCAGGTTTGAGCTTTTGGTCTATTCTCACCAGTGAAATGTGACATTATATGTCCCTGATGCTGAGACTCTAGAATCAAATTTTGGGTTAGATGGCAGTATCTAGACAGAAGATACAAGCCCAATGACAGAGACCAAGAACATCTCTTCCTTCCCAGTGCATGCCAATTCCCGGATTTTTACAGAATCTGTTTCCAGAAGCCTGCAAGTTTCTAGTTTTTCTGTCCTTCGGTAAGGGAAACGTTCATTTGTTCTGTTGTTTGGTACACCAATTTCTTGTATACATTAGGTGTTTAAAGACTGAAAGGACAAGCTCTGGTACACTGGTAGTGGTTATAAACCAGTGCACTTAATACATGCATCATATACTAGTTCATAAACCCAAACTCTTTGTGTTGAGAGTTAAGAGTCTTCCTATTCCACTGAGCACACATCCTGAAGTTTGCTTAAGGAGAACAAACTCCTGGCTCAGACGAACAACCACAAATTATGCTATGGAGTTGCACTGTTGTTTCCTTCTCTACTGATTGGTAGACCTTTTCTCAGAATTGTTTATATCAGTCATGAAAGTGGCAGAAGGAAGAATGCCACCCTGCTCCCCAGGTTTGAAGAAAAAACACCAAGAATTCCAGTTTTGTCTCATGTCAATAATATGCTAATAATTGAACCCATTAAAAGAACACTGACAGACTGTCCAGCCAGGAAGGTAGCCCAAAAATTCCAGAAAAATGCCTGAAGAAATTCAAGTGAAAAGGAGAGAAAAGAGCTTAGAAACTGTATGACTGGAAACAGCTTTTGATACATAGCTGAAGAGAAGATTAAGTAGGAGATGGTTAGATTTTTTTGTTTACTAACAGTTATATACTAGTATCAAGAAGACAATAAGAATGAAAGCAAAGCTGTGCCAGGCAGTCAGCCTATGCCTAAGCAGCTACATAAGTAAATTCCCGTGCCTCAAACACTTTCTTCAGAAATTACTGCTGTTCCTTCTCCTGTTTCATCAAGGCTGTTTCCCTCCCCAGCCACTGCACCCTCCCTGTTTCAAGTCAAAGCACTCAGAATCAGTTTTGATTATATATCAAAGCCTTGATAACAATGTCACTTATACTGGTGAAGTGCAAGGCAAGGGTTAAGAAACAGTGATGAAAATATATAGCTGCTTAACATTCAGCCTCCCAAGTCCAGTGTTTCTCTGGAATACCTTGACATAGCCCAAAGGACTGAATTTACTCAAGCAGCTTTGTTATTATTCTAGGGAATTGTGTGCTACTGCATGCACAATACTTTAAGAATCACCAGATGCTTTAACAGCTAGAGCTACTTGTGTTATATTTAAATAATCTGAGTTTTGCTAGCAGAGCTCTTAAACCTCTCTGAAATACCCATAGCATGAGCCAGTGTTTCATCTTTGCAGGAAATGTGGATCAAGTTGCCAAACAAATCCCCAGTGACAATGAACACAGTCCCTTCTCTTTGCTCATTGATCCAATCTTCATTTTTGGTTGGATTTACAAATTACTACTCAAAACAACTAGTATTTTACCTGGCATTCTCCACTTTGTGTGTGTTTGTCTTCATTTTGCCAGGCGAGTCAATTGTCACTCCAAGACTCTTCAGCTGTTTGAGCGTAGCACTAATCACACTCTCCTTATCCACCACTCCCGTGTCAGTCTCTGAAGCCATTTCTGTTTTATTGTCAATATCCTGATACTTAGGACCATCATCATTAACAAATCCTGATTTTACAGACAAGTGATCTTGCTCTTCTGAGGACCTTAAGAGGTGGTTTACTTGGCCCTATAGGAAAAGGGAGCAGGGGACAGACCACATGGACAAAAACATCATGACATGCAGCAATTGTCAAAATCCAAAATCCGGGTTTATTCTTATGCAACTTAAAATACAACTAGATGGGTTAACAGCTTATTCTGACAAAGGAGCCAAATTCAGATTCGGTTCAGGTGCAGTCACGTAAACTCCCAGCAGTGTAGTCAAACACTGGAATATCTTACATTTCAAACTTTCTGCAAGAGTTTGCTCTGAATTTAAACACATCACATACTGATATTCTTCAAGATTTAATGTACCTGCCCTTTAAGGGACTTGAAGGTAAAATGCTGTGCTATTATAAAGGGCACTAATTTGGGAAGTTATCAACTGACATTATCTTTGAACTAAAAAATTATTATTTTTTTAGACAGTACTCCATGTATGCATGGAAGGGTGAAGTACAGAATAACCACTTAAACCTTAAAAAATGAAAAACCACAAACTTGGAACCTTTCTGTAGAGCATAACATGTGAATTTGAAAACCGCACACAGTTTTCATTCATGCCAATACCACATCGTAACTTCAGCAGTGTGCTGTTTTGACTGTTGCATTCAGGGCAGAATATCAAATTTACATGAATTACCAGTAAGTCCTGGTAAAGCTTCTGATCCTCTGATGGATGCCGAGGCAGCAACGAGGCAGGTGGCTCCGAGTTTGGCTCCCTTGTTACCACCAAGTGGTTGCTGGCTCCCTCTGTTGGCTCTTTCTGTAAAGACACGCTAATACTTTCTTCCAAGGATGAACTGTGAACAAGTGCTTGGGAAACGTTTCCGCTTTTGAAAGAGAACAAAGAGATAGCTAGATATTTCCTTGAAACAGAAAAAACACAAGTATTTCTATGCGTACCTTATCTTTTCACGAACACAAGAGGAGAAAAATCGAGTACTGGAAACAGATCCTAACCACTTCTTGGTTTGTCTACTGCTTGAGGCTTTGCTCCTTTCTGCAGTCATTTTCTTTCAAAAGTCATTTGAGGACTGAGGAAATACACCTCACGGTGTGAAACTACAACAGCCTGACTAGTTTTTCAAAAGATGATTTGAAAATGACAATGGCTTCTCTGGACTAGTCAAAACTCAATGACTATGTCTTAACCTTAAAGCAGATGAAATTGAAGTTATTAACAATCTCGAGTTTGTCTTACGTTTTCAGCATTTTTATGGACACTTAAAAGCCTTTAGGAGCAACTATCTTCCATACGTTCTGAAACATGACTTATTCAAAAAGCCATTTTTACCAAGGTAACTGATAACAAGATTCCTGTTGTATTTTAAAAACGCTTTAAAAACTTCAACAACACTGTTACAAGTACACACATACACAATGCACTGAGTATCATGAGCTGATAACAAACACCTAGTTGAAATACTTCTCGATAGCAGATGTGAAAGGGGAACCATGATCTATCCTGAAGTTTCCAGATAAAAAGGGTAAATGTTCTAGAATGAGTTACAACGTGATGCTCCGCATCCCCTTCAGCTAGCTGGTATGTGCGTCGCATAAACCGTTTGAGACCAGACATATCAATAGTACTATCATCCCGAGGAGATCCCTAAGTGACCCTCCTCCCCCTTCCTGTTCCTCCTCAGAAGACAACTGTAAGATAAGGGAATTTCAGAACTCAACTGATCAATTGCCTGTGTTGAAAGCGATAAGATTTAAATCACGTGACATACTAGATAGTCAATGTAGGTTATCAGTTACTGTTACACTAGCAATTATTCATCATTCCCAAAAATGTTTCCCTCCTCCTCAAAGAAATCTGGGTGGTGCTCTACATTCTTATTATAAGATACTTATACAGCTATTTTACAGGTTTAAGGTTCTCTTCAACTTAGATTCATAAGATGGCATCTCTCTCAAATACAGCGTTCAAAAAACTGATTTGAATCAGTAACATTTATGGTAGCAGTATATGTTTGCAGATAATACTTTAATCAAGGACTATGAATATTTAAGTTATAGCTTAATTATCATCTCTTTCCCAATATGATTATTTTAAAAACCTAATTTAACTGGAAGGGTATTCCCCCTCCTTTGGCTTTTTATACTTAGAGAATATTAGATCATTAAAAGTGCTAAATTGTTGAGCTATTCCCTGTGTAAAAATAACATCCATATAGATAATTAAAAATATTTTTAAAATCGCTTCCCAAATTAGTCTGAGATTAGTCACTGCACTATAAAGAATCTGAGCTTAAAAATAATTAAACAGCAGTGAAGTTGGTACCTGCATTCACTACACACAAAGCAATTAGATGTAAAAGGTAGAGAAATTCAGGGAACAGTCATATAATCATAAACTCCTCATCCTAAGCCCCTCAGAACTGAAAGGGTTCTGAAAGCTGCTGACAGGGGAAAGCCAATGTAGAAAAACAACTGACTACAGCAGTGTCCCTTTCCCCCCTCAGGATTTAAGGTAAGAAAGGGAATGCTGCCAGCACTGTACATGCTTTTACAAGTTAAAGGCTTTTGCCATCAGCTGCTGCTGATAGGTAGGCTAGCTAAACGTGCATGACCGATAAATGCAGACTCTAAAGGCAACTGTGTTTTGGTAAGCTGTACAATTTGAAGCATAATTAAAAAACAAAGAAGTGAAAGAACACAACAACTGAAGTCAGGTGACCATTTATAATTCCTGAAGAAAATAACTATGAAAGTAGTAACTTATGAAAGGCAGTTCAGCTTCTTATGTGAACAACAGATATTTCTGGCTACTTACTGGAGAGTGTTCTGATTAGTTCCTTCTTCCACAAGATGAATACTGTCTACAAAGCTGGGCATGTCAACCACCTTTAAGGAAGAAGCAATACTTGTATTACTTGCATCTTGTTCAGCATTAATTGAAATGCTTATGTCTTCCTTAGAAATCTCTCCATCCTCTTTTTTTCCTTGTGGTATGGAGTCATCTTGTTTTTCTGAGGCTGTATTCCAAAATAAGCTAGCACCTAGAAGAGAACGAGAGATTTATCCATTTAAGGAAAGTTATTACTATCTTCTGAGACCCTCTGGTTTCATAAAGCTAGAGGAATCATTTCGTCACATTCAGGTTTTTTCCACCATTTTAGAAGTGATTTAGTGTTTAGAACAGCTAAGAGTTGCCAAAACATCATTCAAGTCCTAGTTTCTTCCAAAGTGTACTTGATGAAAATAAATAGTTGTATTAAAGCATTTTAATGCATTGACCTTGAGCCAGTTCAAAATTTTCTTCCAGACTAATCACAATATTTCCATGGATTTAATATTCCCACAGATTAACAGGAACCATTAATATGTAACTTTACAGACACAGCTGCCTAACTTGCTAAAATCAAAGCTAATACAGTCTCCTCTCCACGCATGTAAATGCATGCCTTCCAAAAACCATCAATAATATATTTAATAGAACACCAGATGGGATAGAAGCTATTACTTTTCAAAACAGTGTATTAATTCAGAAAGACATGTGGATTTTTTTCTTTCAATAAGGTACAATTTAAAATAGAAGACCTTGCTAAGGCTATTGGAAAAAGAATTCTTCCAGTGATGGCAATCACTGCCATTGCAGCCCAAAGACAAAAGCAGCTCCAGCCTAAACTTGCAAAAACACCTACAGAACTTAGCTATCTTTGTGTATCTAGGTGCATGTTTGCATACATTCAGCGTTTCTGCAAAACATTTCCCCCCATGCCCAAACAAATCACAGAAACATCCAGAAAAAGCAATGCCAGCCTATTTTTAAAGAATAAAGCGTTACCTGTGCTCACAGCAATGCTCACACTTTTCCTCATGGGGGAACCTGGTGAGGACTGTGTTTCCATAGAAACAAGGTCCCCTTGCTTCTCAGGCTGCGGAGCATGGCCAGCTGCAGCTGGTTCAGAGGAACAAGCCTGATGAGCCTGTGCTTCCAATAAGCGTTGGATCTGTAACGGTTATCAGACAGTTATAATTTGTACAATAAAAAAATAAAGTATAATAGGCAAAAGTGAATTACTAAATTAGGCCCCTCTAAGATCTGGATTCGGATCCAGGCTGCATTGCCACAGAAGTCTGATAACCTTCCAGTTCTCAGCAGTGCATGCAGCATAAATCAAAACATCAATTCTGATATTGGCAGAGCTAGCGAAGAAAAGGTTTTAAGCATGCTGGCAGAACTACACCAAGACAACTTGAGTAAAGCCTATTTGCACTACACTTGTTGGAAGTATTCTCTGCCCCTTTCATTCACATACAAAGCCTATTACCGACTTACCAGCCAAGCATTTATATGCCAACTGTCCCTCCACCATGCTAAACCAACTTTGTATTAATTACAAAACTAAGCACTTAAATGATAAAATTAAGGTTGCCCAGGCGATCTTCACTCTAGTATTTGCATCCACCCTGTGCACTGATTAGTTCACAGCTCCATGGAGAAATATCATAACAGTGAAGGCTGCATTTATGCAATAAGGAGAGGTTTCCCTCTGTCATGCACAGCCCATGCTTTAAGAGCTTGATTTTACATACAGGAACTATATCTAAAGCATATTTCAGGTGTAATTTTCTAGTTTAAGCGGGAAAAATATGTATTGTGAGCAACTTTCCTACTCGTATCATTCATCACCAGCAGCAAAATTTAAACTCTTGCTCTTCAGCCCCAAATCATACCCTGCAAAATACAGGGCCCACATGCTAACTCAGGAGGCTGCTATTTTGAAGAAACTTAACCTGGTATCAAAACCTAATTTAGCAAGACCACCAAAGCCCAAATTTCCAGTGCAGCAACAAACACCTGATGAATCCTGCCAGTCTGCTGCAAACAGACAACTGAAATTTTCAAAGCAACAGCCTCAACGGCTCAGGAATCTGCAGGCTTGAAGGCGGGCAAAGCAACACATGAGAACATTCTGTGCTTCACCTGTATGCTTACAACAATTCCAAAGTTTATAGCCTATGCAGCAAGTTTTTTTACATAGACAAGCATATGTATATGAAAGTATTTATACAGAAGGCATATTGGTTTGCATTATAAACAGCCTGCTAAAAGGGAAACCTTCATGTTATAGAAATACGATAAAAATAAACTCAAAATTTAATCAGGCAAGAGTCAAATAGTTTTCATTTAAGGGACAGCAATTAGCAGAGGTAATCAGGACCCCACTCCATCCCCAAACTGCAGCTGGTATGACAGGCTCTCTTGTTCCAACAAGGATAGACAACAGTTAATTTAATTCCTTTGGCAGGGGAACTATCAAAGCATAATCACTAAGAGGGCAGAGGAGAAAGCTGCCATTTCCACAAACCTGAGCTTGAAGTAATTTGAGTTGTCTATCTTGTTCTGTAAGAACCCGGTATGCATCTGGAGATAATCCCATCATTCCATTATCTGATCCTGCTTTAGAAGCAAGCATGTGCAGGCACGGTGAGTGGGCTGCACAAAACTGCGGACTAGAGGGGCTTGCACTTGAAGGCAGTCTTATTCCAGGTGATAAGCTATTGTCGAGAGAACAGTTCCCCATTTTCCCGTGATATCCCACGCTTATAGGGCTGCTTGTGGTATACCCTGGATTGCAGCAAATATTTGGGCAAATGATATTTTGATGGAGCACTGTACATGGATTCTGTTGAGCCATCTCTGATTGGATTTCTGCTCCATGTTTGGGGCTCATTCTACCGATTCCTTGCCATGAGTTTATTGGATTATATTGGACAGAAGCAGGAAACTGACAGTTGCATGCACTGGCTGGACAGCAAGGTGGCACTTGAACTGGCACCTGCAGTTCTGGTGGTCTTCTGCAGCTCTGTGGTGAAAAAGCAGAGTTGTAGAGGACTGGCTGCTTAACAGCAGGAAGCTGCTTGGCACAGGATATTGATGTTCTTCTACTTGGAGGCTCTCCCTGCTGTGCGACTCCATCGGGATTTAACACAAGTCTTTCTGACGGCTTTCTGGGGTGATGCACAGATGTATCCGGGGAAGGCCCACTACAAGGGGTTGAAGAAGAAGAAGATCCAGAACTTTTTCTTGATTGAGGGCAAGCTTTCTTACAGTGCAGCTGTTGCTGTAGTAGAGCTTGCTTTCCTCTGGAAGGCCTTGAAGTCAGAATTTTCTGGTTTAAATGGTTTGGTAATTGCCTCAAAGAGGGATCTCCCGTATTAGCAGAAAAGTTTTGCTTGTCTTCAGAGTGCTGTGTGGGGTAATATGTAGATCCCAAGCACCATTTCTTTTTAATAGGCTGATGCAGTGCTGAGGGTAGACTTTTAGCATTTGAAGTCCCCATAGGCTTAGATGATTGTCCTGATTCTATGAAACTCCCATCCAAAACAAGTGACAGTTCAGGAACTGAAGGAAAGATCCTGGTAACCTGAAGTGACAATTACACAAGCAAGTTTAAGATAATTTTAAAATACTGTCTTTCAGCTCTTCACATACAGAATTTCAAAGAAAATGTTTTCATTTAAAATCAATATATGACCACTACCAGCTCCAAACCAACTACACATTGAATGGTTTTCTAAAGATTGGAGAATTCAGATACAGAAAAAGCAGCAAGATCTCTAGGAGCATTCTTAGAAGACAAAATTGCTTTCATGTGGCATAATAGTAATTTCTACCAAAGGAATGCTCCATGTCATCCTATAGCGCATTTCAGAGTATGGATCTTTCCCCTTCAAGAAGTGGACTACATGTTCCCTCTTACTATTCCTAGACCCCATAGATATGTGCAACAGAACATATTTTATAATCCACAACTGTCACATCCTTCTAGACCTATGCTGTACGAGGGCTGCTATTTCATTATATTTGTATACCTTTCAGTAAAAATGGGCAGACCAGCAGATCTTAATTTCATTTACCCAGGAATACACAAGAAAGTTTGCTGCCTCTGTCTTTGCCTCAGACACCACGGCTCTTCCATTTAATGGTAGCAAGATTCCCAAAGTAGAACCTACTATCTCTGTTCCCAAATCCTAGCATATACAGGAATTTAAGTGTCTATAACAGTGGAAAGAAAGACAGGCTAACTAGAGCAGGAGTTGGGACTCTTGGCCCATTTCTTCAGTCCTGTTTTCCCCTGCTAGCTTTGAGACAGTAGCTTTACACTCTCCAGTCCCCTTACAAAGAGTTTTGCTGCTCTAAGTGTGACATCTGAGATGCCTAGAACAGTTATTTACTTAGTTACCTGTTGACTTGCTGGGTGAGGACTCGGAATTGGCCTGGGGGATAAATCCTCATCTTCTACACCAGAGTCGTGATCGCTTGCTGACAACTTACTGGGTGAACAGCCCTGGGAAGGACTAAAACCAACATAAATCAAACTAAAAATGTTTGCTTGTCAGATTTGGCAGCAATAACATGAATCTTCATGTTTTTCACTGTGCCATCTACAGTGCAATATCAGCATCATTTTTTCAAGAAGCAGTTGCTATGTATCTCCTCTGTGGTTAGCTAGGGAGTTCACACAGCAAACAGTTTTAAGATCAAACAGTGAAAATGCAAATGATGCTTTTGGGCAAAAAGATACTAACCCTCCCTCCCTGCACCCTCAGACATATACACCTTTTAAGTGACATTCTAACAGCAAAACACTGATTTTTATTAGGAAGATAGGGAGTGCTACAGTAAAGATTGTAACATTGTTTAAAGGAAAATAAAGGCCATTTTACAGTCATAGATAAAAATTTGATGGATAAGTCAGGTTCTTAAAAATCCCTAAGTTTCAACCTATCCAGGTCTCGCAGCTCTGAAAAGTTGGAAGGAAAAAGGAATTTTTACCAACTTAAGTAAATTTCAGTTAAGAGATTTGCTCACAGGACAGATCTCACAGAAAGCTTAATACAGTGAACTAAGCTCCATCAGCAAGTAAGCCTTTTTAGAAACATCCACTGTATAAACAACAACCACGAGTATCAAGAGTAGAACTACGAGTAGTTTCTCTTGCAATACGGTCAGCTTGACCATCTTACTTGAAGAATATTAACTCTAGGAATAAACAAAAGCACATACACAGATTTTAATGCAAGAAGATCACTGAATGCACAGCTAAAGTGACAGCTGCCACAGCAGAGGCCAAAAAACCTCATCCAATAAACATTTAGTTTTTGTTTATAAATGACATATCAAAGATTTACCTTCTGATAGGAAGTTTCTTGCAAACTCTGCTGAAGAACTCAGTTTCTGCATTTTGGTTTTCTGCACTCAACTCAAACTGGATAGGGCTCTTGCCTGAAGGTTCAACATTCTGGAATGAAATTCATTGTGAATACTGTGAAGCATGAAACTTTCAACTTTTAATCACTGAGGTACTACCCCCAGAGAAATAGTTTTAGGGACATTTATATCTGATTATTTGCTGCTTGTCCTCTACTTTCAATTCTCAATTCTTTCACCACTACAAAGAGGCAGGCAACTTCCCTTCCTGTTTAACACTGTTCCCCCTGCTACTCTGTAAAGTAGCTGGCCTAATTATAGCCATGTGCAGATGCTTCCTTGCTCTAACTGCTTAGATACTCTTCCACAAGCCTTCACCACTATAGGAAACAGCAACTGTTCCTATACTGTTTCACACACCACAGCTGGGCAAGTCCTGGAGACAACAGAAATGAGCCTCTGTTAAGAAGCTTGTTGTCTTCAGAGAGCTAAGCCGTACCTAGGCTAAAGATGGAAGGCAGTCCTGAATAGGGAAATTTAATCGCACAGAGAACAGAGTAAACAGCCCAGGACACACATTACATTAGTTGCTTCTCTGCCAGAGCATAGGAGCATTTATCGAGCAGATTAACAATTCTACTTCAGGTTCTGTACAGGCCTAGGAAATCAAGTGAGAAACTGATATTTCCTAGAATTTCCTCAAACCTTATTAGTTATCTCCCAGACATTGTATCAAATTCTTTCAAAGAGTTACTCTGCACAAAGATAAAATTGTTCCTGCCTTGTTACTGTAGCGCAGCAAGAGATCTGAAGATTAGTAGCTACTGAATTCCCATTTGCATTCAACTTCAAACAAAGCACAAATACCTAGCTTTGCTCTCCAGAAAGCACCAATGTGCATCGCCCATAGCAGTTCTCAGACGCATCCAGCATGCACATTAGCACACAGCATACCACATTAACAAATGCTATAGGAAATCAGAATCTCTGCTCCTAAAGCCAAAAGATCACTAGTAAGAAGAAGCACTAACCAAGTCCAGCACAGCAGAGTACATTTTAAAAGACAGATTCTAAATGCTGTTTGGAGGTCATCTCTCAATTTGAGAGACAAACTGAATTTACAGTAATCACTGTAAAAAGATAGCTTTATAGAGCTACATCATTTTCAAACACTGCAGTTCCATTTGGGTCACATTATAGTGACCCCTTCTTTAAGTACTTACACTAGAAGTCAAATTTTAAAGTACCATGATGCGGTAGGAAACCAAGCCACTTACTTTGAAGAGGTGTACTGTTTCATTGCAAGTTAAAATCTGAAACCCTAGTTCAGTCTGTCCACTGCATGGAACGCACTCATAAAACTCTGGTTCCTTGTGTGTCAGTGAATAAAGCACAATAAGAAAACTCTGAGATTCCGAAAAAACCCTAAAATAGAAAAAAACCACATCTTAAAAAAACCATAAGAAACAGGAAGAAGGCCCTTAGTTTCTCAACATACCGAGCAAACTATCACACAGTTTAGCAAACTGGTGAATCACTGCATTTTGAGTGGTACTGAGCTATAGATGAAGCAGATGGACTTATGACTGATGCCACATGCAAGAATCTAAGCAAAGTAGAGAAATAGGAATAATTCATCTACTTTCTAGCTCAAACCTTTAGGATCACTTAGTATTTTAAATGAATTCCTGGAAGACTTCAATCATAGCATAGAAGAAAACATCTGTAAAAATGATAATGTGATTTATTTTTTTTTAAATAATTCAGTTGAAGAAGCATTATAAAGACACTTAGCATTTCAGTTATCCCTAAACATTCCAAAAATGCTCATTGGCAAACAGATATTTTTTTTTTTTTTGAAGAAAAATTGTACTGAAGTTTTTCCTACAGCAACAACAGTCAACATTTAACACAAAAGAGCAAAGATAATGAAAATAACGTGCGTTTCCAGAAAAAGGTAGTACTACTTTCAGAACAATTTTTCTTTTTATAGCACTTGTAATACACTTGTTTGGGGGGGCGGGGGGTGTTTGTTTTTTCTTTAAATAATACATGTGATAGAGAAAACAGTAGGAACAAGGTGCTTGAAAAACTCATTCACACACAACTTTAAAATTATACTTACAACTTAAGAGTTAAAAATATATGATGCACAGATTAAGTGGTTAGTCAGCAGAGGTTAATTCTGTTTGCATGGTTCATCAAATCTGCCTAATCCACTTCCAAGATGGAATCAGTGAAAGTTAATGAGAGTCAAGCATCTCACTTGCTTATCTAATAATCTAATTGGGCTCTTATCTGTATTTGAGCATATTTAAATTGTTAAGGGAAAGAAGTCTATTCTGTAATTACAGACACATCTGTTCACCAAATGTGGTTTTGTTTCATAATTTAAAAGCAAGTGTGGTTGAACAGAATAAATTCTTACACATACAGCATATTTTGAAGTTTGATTTACCTGAAGACCAATTTTAAACTATATACACCTGAACTCCCTCCCAGCTTCCGTATAATTAGAACTTGGCAAACATTACAAGTGAAAAGATGTAGAGAATGAGGAATGATTATCTACTAACACCACAATGAAAAAAAAAGTCAGAATGCATAAACTATAAGAACAGAATATTTAGCAGGAAGTCATAAAAAGACAGTATTAGCTGCAAATCAATATGCTTCAGTATGTTGGTCAGATACAAGTGGGGAGAAGGCTTATGTCAAAGAAAACACCCATGAGAAAAGTTCAAAACCAAAACCCCACCACTGTTTAAACTACTGTTTCCTGCTTACTGCTTCTTATTTAAACTAAAATGCAGTGACCTTAATGATATTAATGTTTACCCTCTTCTGTCTTTGAGGTATCAGCCCAGCTTTCTAACACTTCGGTCATACAAGATTTGTGAAGCAGAAGTCAAAACCAGAAAGAACAATTAAAACAGACAGCCTTACCTCCTATATAATATATAAAACACAGAATTCCCTCAAATATCTTTGAACAGAGCCCATGCTGCCATGCATTTCTGTGGAATATATTTTTAGGCAGCCAATAGCTTCTATATTTTATCTATAAAAGTGACTTGCCTTTCTTGAATTGAAGAACTGAATAAATATCGCAAGCAACAGGCCCAGACTTGAGGACTACAGATATGAGTAACTCCACTCAGCCAACTAGAAGTAAGAAGAAATATCCAATTAGAGACAGTTCCATTACCAAGTTTCCACTACGTAACCCCTCAAATACATCTCAAATAAATATGTGTATTAATCTATACAAACAGAACCAAACACTTACACTCCAACTAACGGCAGAGCATAAGCTTTGGGATCAGACTCAAGCAGCAAAAGCAATTTTCGTGTCTGGTCCATGGTAAGGTAGCTGAAAGAAAGCAGAAGTTGGGGTTTTTTAGTATTTTGGAAGGCAGTCTTTCAGAAAAAAATCCTGAAGAGATAAATACAAGTTTAGAAAATACTGTAAGAAAAAAAGTTCAGGGAAAAGAAACCAAAACAAAACCCCACATTCTTCCTCCATACTTACAGCAACTCCTCAGCTTTCATCAATTCCCTTTACATCAAAGAATTATTAAGGACAAAATGTGCTTAGTATTATGGTATTCACAACAAATCCAGAAGGGCAAGTCATGTGACATTTGAAGACTAACTTTCAGAGAGGCATTCACAAAGTCTGTTCAAATAAAATGTCATTCAGTTGCTTCAAATTATTTCCCTGATATATTCTTATTCACCCTACTAAATTAGTTATCAGTCAGAATGACGATTCCCCAATACCATCTTATAAGCATGATTAACAGAAAAAGCTTTGGTTCACATTCATCTGATTTTCATTCTAGGGCAAGCACTGATATTGTTTAAAAAGCTGAATGCTGTTTATATTTATTATGTTAACTAGAGGAGTGTCCCCCTGCCCCAGTAGGAAGATCCTTCACCTGAAGTCAAAAGCAAGAAGAACTCCTACTGAACTAGTTAAGGTTTTTGCCCCACCCCATTTCTTGTTCCTTGTTTAAAACGTTTTAAATTTTTCCAAGTCCAAGAAGTTATGTTATTTTTATGCCGGTTATTTTACTAAAAAGTAAAGCACTGGTTGAGGTCTCGCATACCTACCTGCTTTAGGAAACGCAACAAACTGTCAGGCAACTTCAATAGCTTTAGCATCACCCTTTACTCACCCACATTTATAAGTTCCTTGAACTTGTGCAATATTCATAGGACTGTTCAAATTTCTTGCTAGAGCTGTGGGAATAATTGGGACAGACTTCACGGGGGTGTATTCCAAAATATTTGCTGCAGTAATAGAAGCCCAGTGAAAATTAAAATGTAGATTATCCAGGTTTTCTGTGAAAACAATGTGAGCTCTAACACTGAGCAGTTTAGAAAGATCCAGTGATTCTTTACTGCACAGACTGTGCTGCAGACCCTGGAAGTAGAGAAAAGAGAAGAGAGTTAAATACACTAAATTGTCTTCATATGACTACCATGATTCAAGTTGTATTACACTAGGAACTCAAATCATTCATCGTAGCTACTATTGTAGTAGGCACTGTATAAAAAGCCATTAAGCCAGGTCTCCAAAACTCATGGCTATAATGAATAACATAAAATACACTTGAAATTAAGCTATGCATATCTTAGCATTGTTTTATGATGTGGTAAAAAACCTGAGGTTACTTACATTGTATAAAAATTAATAAAATAACAGGCAACTGGAAGGCTCAAGGTGATCTGTCAAAGTTTTCTTACTTGCATTCAAGAAATTTGTATTTTAACATCTGGATGTATCATCATGAGAAAGTTTACATGTGAAGTAAGCACTATTTGTATTATGAAATACACACAACTACAGGCAAACATTTACAGGAATAGAAGGTGTATTTACTAGATTATAAGTCTACAGCAGACCACAGAAGCAACAGGCACACATTTCAGCTCTAACTACTAACGTACATAGACTTTACATGCTTTCTTGCAAGTCATTTGCCTAGCAATACTGTATCAACAATTGCACAAATACTGCAAGTCATTCATGATAGACATGAAAGAAAAAGCTGGTTTTTCTTGTTTAAGTAAGTTTGCTGCAATCACTGTTGTCTTGCTGGTTTTGGTGGTCAGACCAGCTGAAAACCTTTGGTCAGACAGCAATATTTTAGTCCAAGATTAAAGACTGTGTGATCCTTAAACACCTGTGAAGACTACCTGATTTTAATAGTTTCCGATACACTTTTCAGTGACACTCGAGCAGCTCATTTCACATAACCAGCTAAATAGTCTTGCTTCAGCCACAACTTTGCTGTGTTTGAAATGAATGGCAGCTGGAAATCAAGCCCTGTGCATAGTCTAGGCTCTAGCCTAGAGGACAGTTATTAAGAGACTCAAAAGTTGCCAAGAGCAGCCTACCTTGAAAGCCAAGCTGATATCTTCAGCACTGTGCACTATAATACTGTCTGAAGAAAGTCCCCAGGCATTAACTGTACATGGAATCAAAAAGTCTCCAGGAAGAGATGCAGTTGGAATTTTGCCCGATCCACCAGCAACTTCTCGACCAGGATCAAAGCGGTCTATTGTTAGCGTTATGCCTTCCCCATCTTTACGATAAATAAATAAAGAAAGTTAGAGTCCAAGAGCAACTCAGGCTCCTTGATAACAGCTTGCTCAACCAACCAATACTGTGTGTCTACCTGATGTTTAAAGTTACCTTCATCTACTGCAAGAGTCCCAAGCAAAAAACAGGAAAATAATTTCTTTTCGCTCTGCTTAGCATGGCGATAGGCAAGTCGCAAGGTTTTCTCCACCATAGATAACTTTGGGTTTCTAAAAAAGAGACAATAAGCAAGTTTCAGACCCAAATTATTTTTAATGCTTTTTAAAAAAGTATTTATTGTATCGCAATAGCTTCCACTCTTTTTTCTTTCCTTTAAAAAGAAAATACTCAGAAATAGCCCAAAGCTCTAAACAACAAAAAGGTCAGAATTTTAGCTCCTGTTCTGTGCATCACCCCAACTATTCATATTCAAGCAAGACGTATTTTAACTGGAGCAGCTTCAAAGAATACTCTCTATGATCATCTCAACAAGAGTATTTTGGCTTGACTAGTCCAGCAAACCAGCATCAGAGGGGAAGCAGTTTTTCCTACGGAGAATAAATGGGAAAGAGAGAGAAGAGCTTTTTTCTCTGGAGAATAAGCAACAAGGAGCGGGAAAAGCTTTTTCATCTGAAGGGCAACATTGTCACAAGAACTAGAGATGAACACAACTGAATTATTTTAATAGAAGGTGGATAAAGTTAGAAACACTAAAACCAAAACAGAGAACCTCTAAAAAGTCTCCTAAGTTTAAAGAGCAGAATAGGCCAAAAAGCTTAACTGATTCTGATGCAGTGTTCTCTCATTTTAGCACAATACTTAGTGTGCATACTTACAGCAGCAGCAGACTGGGCTCAATGACACAGGAATGCAAGTACGGACAAAGATTAGGTAATTATAAAATCACTATTTAGTGAAAAAAAAAGGTAGTAGGTTTGGAATCTAGGACAGTAAATATATCAACATTATTTTAGCTTGAGACAGCTTATCTGATTTTGACTTGGAAAGAGGTCAAAGTTGAAAGTGAAGCTACTGGTTTATGTGAATACTGTGGTGATGGCTCCTATCCCACCTGCTCAAGACTAACTAAGTTTAGTGCCTCCATAAAAATAAAAGCAATTTATTTTAAACTTTGTTAAAACTTGAAGGTTTTAATATTAACTCAAAGAAGATTATGTGGCAAGTACAAGTGGAGGCCCCTCTGACCTGTATGTAAGAGCTGTCCACCCTTATATGCACACATATGCATATACTTGGTCTAATAATTACAGTACGAGCTTTGTAACATACCCATTTAAGTAACAAGAATCAATTTTTACTCTCCATTTGTTTTACAAGTCAGGTTTGGAATACCCTGCCCTAGAAATTCACAAGTGCTTCAGCTTTGCCTCTAGACGCATTCTAAACAAACAAACAAAAAAAATCAAAACTTTTGGCATTTTAATCCAGATTCCTGAAGCAAGCAAAATGCTTAGTTTTGAGTTTTACTTGAAGCTCCTATCTGTATCCAGTTTGTCAAAAACATTTTTTTCTCTGTAAATATTTAGAGACAAGGAAAAACATGTTAAAGAAAACTACAAATATGCAGTTACTTCTACACCTTTCCACATGGGAAGGAAACTGAAAGAAATTGTAAGTTCCTTTAGACTGAGGCACCTCCAACCCACTTGACTGCATTACACCACAGAAAGGAAAATTCTCAAGTCTTTGCAACGAAAATCCCTACTTACTTATAACGAACACACCGGTTGCTTCTTTTTCCTTTGTGCCTTGTCATAGACTAGACTCAGAAGATAAAATGAGGCTTTGAATCATATAATTCTTAATTTATTTTAACCTTTAGCCACTTAAAAAAGGTTATTCATACCTGTAATAGGTAATATGTGAGCCAATGACATCACCCATAGGGACTGGGTCCCAAAGTGCACACTTTGACAGAGGGAAACTGAAAGGGACCATCCTTTCGGGAACAAATCTAGGAAGATCACAGAGATAAGAAAGGAGAATGGATTAAGCTTAGTACTTTCAAACATCATTTATAAGAAGGAACAAAGGAGTAACACTGTAAGAAAAACAACAAATAGGATACATAAGCTGTCAGTACTTTTTTTGTTTCAAGTCTAGGCCAATGAAGCAGAAACTTTTGCTGTGAAGTTGCCAAGGATATGAACTACAAAGTCAACACAAAACTCTCATTTTCCACCGACGGTGCCTTCATGTAATCTTGGAAGATGTGTAGGCCAAAATATAAGTTTGCAGATAAAGCTCAAGAAAAAGTTGCTCTGGATATACTGTAGGAAAGGAAAAGGATATCAGTCATTAGACACTCCCACGGCACACAGAAAATCTTAATTTAGCAAACTTAACATTGGGTCAGCTTCCAAAAGCCCTGTTTTAGTCACTTTTTAAAGTCAGCATTCAATCCACTTAAGCTTTGAAGACTTCTGAAGTAAAGCCTTAGCTTAACTGAAATAATATAGTGCAAAATTTGCATTCAGCCTTCAAAGAGGCCTGAAGAAATTAGTATCCAATCACATAAACATATTTACACAAGCAGAATTACTTTTTTTAAGAGTTGCCTAAACCGAGTATATTAAGTGAAATACAAAACATTTGACAGTCCACATAATTCGGCAAATATCTCAACACTTTTTAACAAGAACTCCCTTCGTAGTTATTCGAAGTGTCAAACTTCGCCACTTTGCATTTCCTTCAGTTCCCAGGAAAGAACTTTCTCTGTTTTTAAGGCGGTCCCCTAAGCAACTCGCCTACCTCTCATGTTTTCAGCGACGGTTAATTGATTCCCATTAAAAGCTAAGCGCCCATCAAAATAAGTCCCAAATTTAGGCTTGTAAAAGGGAAAACTTTTTTTAAAGCCCTACTGTTTCACGAGTTTTTGGCAAGCACGGATGAGAAACACACCCCCCTAGCTCTCTATAACCCGAGCCGCACTCCCAGAGCGGCATCGGGCCCAGCGGGTGCCCCGACGGGCTGGGGGGACACGACGCACCACCCCCCCCCCCACTTCGCGAGGAAGGGTACGGCGGACCCTCCCAGGGCGGGAGGGTGTACCTCAGATCTGGGCCGGGCAGAACGGGGTCCACGCAGGGCGGTGGCAGCTCTGCCCCCTCCTCTTCACCCTGCCGCGGGGCGCCGGCGTGGGGCAGAACCCAGGAGCGGGGCCCGCCCGCAACAGCCCCTCCCTCAGGCGGGCAGCGGAGGGGGCCTGCCAGCGTCCCCTGAGGGAGGAGGGGAGCGGCCACTGACACCCCCTCCCCAAGGCCTGACTACCGCCGCACTCCCTGCGGGGAGGCACCAGGAACCGCCTCGGCCTCCCGGCGCGGCAGGACCAGGACCAGGACCAGGACCAGGACCAGGACCAGGACCAGGACCAGGACCAGGACCAGGACCGGGCCCGTCCCCTCCCGCCCCGCTCCAGCGCCTTCCTCAGCCCACCACCGACCCCTCGTTCCCCGCCGCCGCCAGCCGCCGGCCAATCAGAAGGCAAAACCGGCCGCGCTCCCGCCCCCCGCTCCTTACTCCGACCCAATCGGCGCACAGGTGGGGGGAAACGGCTCGCTCGACCAATCAAAGCGTACCCGGGGGAACCAACCGCCAGCGCGCGCGCAGGGGATTTAAAAACGCCAGCGGGCTCACAAACGGTCAGCGGGGAGGGACGCGCAGGCGCAGTGCGGCGCGGTTGCTATGGCAGCGCGAAGGCGCCGCCGCCGCCATCGCTCGGACCGGGCCGTGAGGGAAAGGACCGGGTTATTTCAAAATAAACCCGACGCAACCGTCCTGCCCCGGTCCTGCTGGGGGGGTCGCCCCGGTCCTGCTGGAGGGTCGCTCCGGCCTTGGCCTTTCCCCGCCGGTGTCCCGGAGCGTAAGCCACCCACAGCGCCCGGGGCTCCGTTAGGGCCTGCCCCGGTCACAGGCTTGTGGCAACCGGCGGGGCTCGGTGGCTGGTTGGGGGTGCGGCAGGTCCCTCACGGGGCAGCCCCCCGGGCGGCAGCGGTACGGCCCGGTTGCTTCGCCCCGATCCCGGCGGTCAGGCGCTGCCCAGGCCGAGCGTTCACCGGAGGACGGTGCGTCGCCCGGTTGCGCACCGGAGCGGGTTGGGAGGAGAAGCGCACGGCGGGCGGGAGAGGGGGGGAACGTCGGACCGGATGGTTGAGCGGCGGCTGGCGGCCCTCGCGCGCACATGCCCGCCCCGCCCCTCCCGGTCGGCGCGCGCCGCCGGGGACCCGGAAGCACTTTCCCTCGGCGGGGACAGCTCAGCAGCGGCAGCTGCGGCGGCGGCTCTGCCTCAGCTCCATCCCCAGCCCTGGCCTCGGTGCCCGCCGCTCCCTGCCCGCTCCACGGCCGCCCCTTGGCCGCCGCCCCGCCGCCTCTGTCGTCCTGCTGCTTCTCCGCCGCCGCCTCCTTCTCCTCATGAAGCCCGTCGTCGTCTTCGTCCTCGGCGGGCCCGGGGCGGGCAAGGGGACGCAGTGCGCTCGTATCGTGGAGGTGAGGGCAGCGGACCCGCCGCCGGGGATGGGGGGAGTGAGTGTGTGTGTGTGGGGGGGGGGGGTACGGGACTACGCGTCCCGGCGTGCCGCGGGGCTCCGGCTGCGGGGGGCTGTGCGGGCGGGGGCGCGGGGCACGCTGGGAGTTGTAGGCCCGGCCGGGGGTGGGGGGTGTCTGCCTCTCCTCGGGGTGGTCGCTTGCGGGGAGCGCGTCCCCCTTCGCCCGGCGGCGGGCCCCGCACCTCCCTTGCGGTCTGGGCTTTTGTCTAGCCTCGGAGGCGATCAAATAAAAATAACTGACCCACATCTCCCCCTCAGGCGGTGAAGCAGCGGGGGCAGCCCCCGGTCCAGCCCCCCTCCCCGTTCCCCTTCCAGCCCCTGTCAGGCAGGCTGGTTAAGGGCAGGCCTTTGTCCTCCTTCTGCCTTTTATTCCCTCAGCCCCCCGGGGATCCCCACTGCGCGGGTGGGTCTGCCTGCGCTGGCATCATCCGCCCTGGGCGGTGGGACACCTGCTTGGGGTTTGGAGGCCGTGGCATTTTCGGGCGCTGTGCCTTGGCGGAGGGGCAGGAGCGTGGCTCTCCAGAAGTTGCGGGCCGCCTGGGCGGTGGTGCGGTGTCAGGGCGGCCGTGCAGCCCAGCCCGAGTGGGTGGCTCTGTACACGTCTGCCTGGCCACGTAGGTGATTGCGGGGCTGCCACCCACACGCCTCCAGCCTGCCGGTTTTGTGGCCTGGGAATGGAGGCGGTGTGGTTTACAGTGGTTGGGAATACATTGACTTCAAATGTGTGGGATCAAGGTCTATGTCTTCTGAAGCCTGCCCCTTAAATGTAAGAGCTGGTACGATAGACATTGCAGGGTGTTGGCTTTCTGATCCGGTGCCATTTCTGTAAGATGTGAAAGTAAAATGTTTAAAATAGAACTAAAGTTTTGTTCTACCACAGAATATGGTAGAGGTCAAAGGATGTCCTGACCTCATAGATGGTTAATCTTCTCCTCTCTTTTCAAAGAGCCTAAAACTGATGGTATAGGTTGAGAAGACTTTCTGCTATATATTTCTTATTTTCAGTTTTCCAAATACGTTTTTACAGCCCTTTGAGATAGGACAAGTATCTAAGAAAGAACGGTGAATGCTGCGTGGTGTAGTACCATCCTTTTAAAAACCAAAAAAACAGAGGGATAAGTGCACTGTATCCAGGTGAATAATTACAGAAGTAGTTAAGGCTGAGTGCTTCCAAGCGTGTATGTTGGATTTGAAACAGCTTCTTTTTTTTCTTTTTTTTTTTCCCCTGAGCAGTTGTATATATTTTTCTTGTTAAAAGCCATATAGGATCAAAGTTTATCCATACCTGCACCAAAAGGAATGTCTAAGAACTGTAGCAATGCCCATGTTTCTGAAACTATTGGTGGAAAAAACCCCCGCAACTCCTGGCACGGGCACATTTTGTGTGTTGTCTATTCTGGTGATGCCCTGGCAGTGCTGTTGCAGTTTATCCACGCTGCCATTATATCCCAGTCCTCAGTGTTGTATAACTAAGTTATGCAAATTTGGTCCAGACTGAAAAATGCCGTTATGACTTCGTTCTGAAGGATTTTAACCACAAATTGCAGACTCTCATTCAAACCAGCTTATTCATTAAATTAAATTGTGGAATGAAAGGTTCGTAGTGCTCATAAAGCCTTTTTGGTAAGGTCAAATTCTGCCCCTGGCACATAGCAAACAAATGAGCTTAAACTGCAGGGGAATCTTGTAGGCTGTCATTAATGGCTTTCACCAAACCATTAATGTAGCCTCAGGGCTGAAGTACCTTGTGTGGCCGCTGGCCTATGTTTAGAAGTATAAATGCCTTTGGCTTGATAGGTTAATATAATTGGATAAAGACCACTTTATTAGGAGGAGTTCAAATGAGTCATTGCTACTCGAATTGTATTTGCAGCTCAAAATGAAAGAAGAAAGTTAACTTTGCTTGTACTGTATTTATTTTCTTTTCTAAGCCTGGAAAGGGAAGTCCAAATACTAATAAATGTAAATTTGCTTTAATTCTGCTAATCCTGTTCATTGCATGGAAAGAAGTTTATTGAAGTCAGTGGGCTGACAATAGAAAGCACTCGGACTCGCCGTCTGCAATGGTTGGCCTTCCTGCTCGCTCGGACACCTCTACAGGAGCTGCTGGCTAAATTTTGAGGGAGAGAGGGTCTGAGGTGGTTGAAGGGAGAGTTGGACTGATGCAAGCCTGCTAGAAAACTTTCGAAAAAGGGGACATGAACAGGGAAGTGTGGATGAAACACAGCAGACGTACTGGAGAGCAGCACCTCTTTTAAGCACACGTCCTTGGCCTGGCCCCTAGCAGCCCCCCAGAGAGCCCTGGTGCAGGCGGTTGAATAGCCTGTATGCAGTCAATGTTGCCTTTAGGTTGAAGGTGTATTTTTGTTAGGATTTTAAACCCTGTTGGCAGCTTGCCACAGAGAAAAGGGTCTGTAGCTGAGTAATAATAAACCTCATTCATCCTTGTTGTAAACGGACTGAATAATATTAGCTTACATTTGGAATGAATCTGACTCAGTATCTTGCTGTAAATCTGAAGTGTGTGCTGAACAAAAAGTCAGTATGGGCTATAATTATTTCTCAGTTGCTATTCATACTGGAGATTTGGGACAGAGCACATCACACATGTGGAAGAAGTCTCACTTTGCTGAGGTGAGATCTTGTATGCTTTTAGCGTTAAACGATTTTATTAACAAACCAAGGATATCTGTGTTTTGTAAAGCAGGTATTACGTACTACCTGGGAATGATTTCTCAAAGTAGTGTTGTAATTGTTTTGCTGACTATGCTCTACATTCTCAGAAAAGGGAGATGGCTATCACATGTTGTAGGCGAAATATGTATTTTTTAAGTAGTAACCTAAATCATAACGGCTCAATATGTGTGTGCTGGAGTCCCTCATTCTGGAGAAGGCATGTATGCATACCAAATTTGGACCAAAATGGAGAAATTATTTGAGGGAAGAAGACGCAATAACAAGTGGAAATGGGTATTGACACGGTGTACGAAAGGGAACAGCAGGTAAGCGATTAGGTTTCTTTATCTTCACAGATAAGGTTGGAGGAGACAGCTGAACCAGGCTGGTTTTCTCCGATATGGAAGAAAGACTCGTGTACATTCCACAAACTCACAGAATTGTCACTGAAATGCACATGCAGCAAAACTGCTGCTCTGGACCATTTCCCCCTGTTTAGGAAGGGATGAAGCAGAATTCCCTCTTAAGTTCGTATCCAGCTCTGCAGATTAACTCCTGAAATCTTCCACAGCTCTGTTAGGTGGAGCTTGCCATCATCTGGGACTGTTGCACAGCTGTCATGTGAGGCAGAATATTTGAGCAGGTAGTTGAATGATGTCACTTGAATGCGGGTTCTTGCAATAACCTTCATGCTTTCCACAGTGTTTGTATTTTCTGTGACTGTGAGGTTATTATGTGTGTGTAGGGCAAAATGAATGTGTTTTATTGCTGACTTCTGAACTTTGCTCATGAAATGGTTATGGTGAAGTCAAGGCAAAAAATGCATTCTTCAAATCTGCACAAAATATGCTTTCATGTACTTAAATTTCAAATCCTTATAACCTTTGCCTGAAATGCAAAGCTCTTTGGTTGGTGGGAAGAATAATAACTAAACCATTTGTCTGTGTTCCAAGCAAGATTTGAGTTGTATTTTGTTTGTTTGTTTTGGCAAGGTGATTCTGTAGGGATTTGGAGTATGCAAGACATCCCTCTCTGTGTACCTAAAATGTAATTCACCTCCACCACAGCCTGATCCTGTATGTTTGTGGTTAAATCTAAAATTAATTCCACGAGGTGGGATGCTGAAGCCTTCTCCTTTTATAAGAGCGTAAGTTAATATCCAAATGGAAAAAGCTGTTAAGTTGCTTTGGGATATATGATAAGGAGATTTCCTAGGGTGAAGAAAACAATGCAAAGAAGAACTCATTGTATCAGAAACACTCCTCTGAAAGTAGCAGTGGATTTAGGTTTTGCTGTTGTGTGTTAATTGTCTTCTGGAAGTTGGTTGAGAGACAGTGTTAACTTCCTTGAAATAAAAACGTTTTTAAAATTGTTTACTTTAAACTCAACTTTTGAAATCTCTTTCAAGAGTGCCAAGTATTAGTATTCTACTTAGCCTTAAGTTCTCATAGTTGTTTTTGATGAAAATAAGTTTATATTTCTGAACTTTGGAGCTTTTTTTAAAACATGGTGAGTGATCGTTTAAACCTACCCCCTGAAGATTTATCCCTATACGCTTCCATTTTGCAGAACACTGGGCTTTGGGAAAGTCCAAAATTCAAACTTACTGGGTGCCTTTTATTGAGCTCAGCATTCCTGAAGCACTGGGGTGCTCTGTTTGCCCCCCCTTCCCTGGGGGTGCTGTCAGCGGGATCTCCTTTGTGCGTTTTGTTTTGTTAATGTGGGGTTTTTTGTTTGTTTTTCCTCCCCCAGAGGCAAGAACATATTTCAAACTAAGAAAATGTCTTCAATTTTTTTTTTATTGGAATAAGGAGACAGAAGGTCTATTACTGCATTATAGTTTATACCCCAAAGTTTTAATTCCATGTGCTAATTGCTAATAGGACAAACAAAAGCTTTTTTAGGTAAAAAAAAAAACAAAACAAACAAACCAAAAAACCCCCCACAAAAACAAAATGAAGGCTGCAGGCTTTACTCAGTTCTATTTCTAACTAGTTCTTGAATGGTGTATGGAGCAAATTTCGGCTGTTTATTAAGGTTGCCCAAGATATGACAGGTCAGAACTAGGGCAATAAAAGTTTGTGTTTTATTTGTTTAGATCTTAAGACCTGTGACTTTCATTTTCAGAGTAACAATGATAAGCCAAGATGGGAGTCAAGGTCAAAGTAGTAATTTGTGTTTTTCTTGCTTTTTCTTGGCTTCTGCTCACTTAAGGAAGTCTCAAGCTGTGTGTTTAGTGGAGAGATGTGTTGCTGGACCACACAGGGCTGAATCAGAAATAAACTTTGTGCCCCTCGAAAGCTGGCTGTGTAAGGAGTCCCAGCAGCAGCTGCTGCACACTACTGATCCTTTCTTACTGCCTCAAGAAGATTGCTAGGGCAGACTCCACCCTATTAAAGTGTGACACAGATATGACTCATGTATTTTCAGTTGTATTCATCTATTTTTTTTGTTTTACTGAAAACAAAGCATGTTCTGTCTGCGGAGTGGAAGTCGCAAATCCTGGTTGACAGAAGAAAGATGGAAGTGGCTACAGGGCAGGGGAGAGAAGGGCATCCCAGGGAGGCTGCAGTCTCGGCTTGTAATTTGGAGATGTGGAGCCTATAGGTTGCATGTCCCTGTTTGTCCTGCTGAATGGGGACTGATTTACAAGGCCACTGTGAGACAAACGAGCGAGCAATATTTTGCTCTGCTCTATACAGTACTCTTAAGTGCTGTTCTGAGTAACACCTCTGTAGTTGGATTGATGGAAACTTGAGTTTGCCTTCCCACATCCCTGTGATTTTTTTTTTTTTTTTTAATGCAAAGGAGGAAGATGTCTACAGTGGTGCTGAAGACAGCTGATTTTCATCTTTTTCATTCACAGTTAATTTTCAGAAGAGATTTGGATTATGGTTCTCCAAATATAAAAATAGTTTTAAAAATAATGAGAACTTGTGTAGTAGCAACTTATTCATTTAATCTTTTTTTCTTCTTATAGAACAGCATTCCAGTCTGCTAGCATAGCAGAAAGCATTATCTCTGAAAGAAGTTTTAGAGTAGTTAACTCTGTATTTTCTTTTTTCTTCTCTGTAATCTAAAAATTTGTCCAATACTTGGCAGCCAAATGTTTGGAAAAATTTTTTAACCCAGTTTCTATTTCAAGTCTCCTTTCAGTCTGACTTTATGAATCTGGCATATATGCATCCTTCAAGAACTGGAGAAACTGCTTTTTCATTGTTTGGCAGCCACAGTCCTGCTCCCTTTCCGATTTCGGAGGAGAAGAATTAGGCAGTAGTTGCAACAAGTCACGTTCTGGGGATTGCATCAAGATGTACTTGGCACTGCTGGAAAGTCATGCTGGCACAGGGCGAACCCTGGCAAGACGCGAGAGTGTTTTGCCCTGGTTTTTGCGCAGTTACATCACAGTCTCTTTTGCGAGCTCTTGGGGATGTGACGATTTGCTCCAATTCAGGACGCTTGCTGAGGGTTTATCTTGCCTAAGATGAAAGAAAACTTTGTGCCCTGCACGCATTGATTAAAACTGGCAAGAGTAGTGTGAGCACTGCATCTCTGAAGCCTTCTGTGTATGGAGCAGCAGCCAAGCCTTTCTCTGTGCTTGTTTGCATTGTTTAAACCGACATGTTTTCTTTGGCTCTTGGCTCGGTACAGTTAATAAATAGATGTTTTGGCCCTGAAGGAGAGGTTTGTTTTTCTTATTGCTTGATTAATCCATTCTGAAGGTTACTCTAGAATACAATTTACTATTATCTAAAACAAGTCTATTTATACAACAGCACTTTAAAACACTTCTATCTTTTACTTTCCTGTTCAGCCATTAAAAACTATTTTAGTTTGCTGTTGCAAAAGTCAGAGATTCCAAAAATTGTCTGACTCAATTTTGTTTTCATGCATGAAAAGGGAAGTGCCAAGGAAAATTAAATGGCTTGGTAATCCTCTAAAACCGAAGGGATTATATTTTCCTCCTGTTTTCTTCTTTGTAGAAACTTGATGTTAAAAATATCATCATTCTTTAACGTTAGCAAGAAGAAGTACATGTTAATTTAGGGTTCAGCAGAGTAAGGTTTCTTGCTTATAGGAAAGATTTATTCTGGTTTATGGCTTCTGTAGTTCATAGTTAATATTTAGATTTGCAATTAAATACGCATATCCAAATGCAATGCACATTAAAGCAGGAATACAGTGAGCTTATAGAGGATGTCTGTGGAGCTTTTTCTTCACAGTTATTTAGAGCAAAATCTTGCTTCCTTTTTTTGCCAGCTGTGTAGAGTTTTGGAGATTTAGGTAATTATATCCCTTCTTAAATTATGACTATGGCAGAACTAACTTTCCACGCTTTTGTGGGTGAAATTGGAAAGCAACTGAAATGTTTTTAAAGTCACTTAGTGGGTTGTGTAATATTTCTGTTGTACTTAGTCCAGTAGCCAAGTTTTTAAATCCCAAGTTCACAGCCTTAAAAAGTGTGTAGTCATATTATTATGCTGCTCGGACACCTTTTTTGAAAATTGCTTTGGATGTTGCTGCAGCCAAGCTGATAACCCTGAAGTTTTTTGCTGCTGCTTTTGTTTTGTGTAAAAAGTTTAGGATGAGTTTGTATAGGTGTACTGTTTTGGGTGTATAGCTAGCTTAGGTAATCACCAAGGAGATGTCTTTATTGCCTATTTTTATGGACTATATTTGGTGAAGGAGCATAGTACACTTGGTTAGTTGTCTTGTGGTGTTAAATGAGCTGAGAAAATGATTGTTTTGTGCTCTGAAATTTCCTTTATAACAATGTATTTCTCTTTGGTAAGCATGTATTTGTATGTTTGCACTAGGTGTCTGTTTATGATGGTAAATGCCTGAGAAATACTTTTCATTGGTATTTTGCATTAGTAACTTTTTTTAGGTGCAGTTTGAGGTGAAAGAAGAGAGTAATGGTGTCTGCTGTTTTCCTGCGTACCGGTAACAAGTCGATAGATTTGGACCGGATCTCTCTGCCTTCTTTCTGTTTACTCTACATGGTGTGACATAGGGTGGCACCAGTGTAGCTGTTTACCTTCATCTGCCACATCATCGTTAGGAGAAGGCACTAGACTCCCCGAAGGGCTGCCCTCCGAGTTTGTCACGTTCATCCCAGGGAAAGAGGTAGCAGGGGCAGGCATGCAGGGCTGGGTTTAGAGGAGTGCATGTGTAGCACCGTTTGTGTAGCTGCGATGTTAGATGCAGAGTTATAAGTGATTTGACCAAGGCAGAGGAGGAAGTTGGTGCCAGAACCACAACGGGAATGTAAGGATTCCTGACTGATGCTGTGCTCGAAACATTCTTCCAGCTCCAAAGGACCTGGAATCACCTCATGTGCTTTTCTTTAAGTAGGTAATGAGATAAAATTACAAACCTATTGTGTAAACGTAGCAAGGAAAGACACTATCGCAACTTTTCACTTTCTAAGTCAAGACTTGACCCAGTAACTGATAACCACTTAAAATTTTTAAGTAGTTGAACCATTAGGATGGGGTATAGCTTGTATCTAATTTAGTGATTGTTAAATATCTGATTGCACAGTGTAACGTTTCAGGAAGTGCCTTGGGGACTTTGAGATGGTCTTGTTTCCAAACATGACAAAATTACCTTTGAAAACGGTACACAAACGCCTGACCAAAGCCCTGTCGAGCATTTTACCCAAGAATCTCTCTACAGCTGTGGTTTCTGTGCATGCAGAATATGCTGTATTGTCAGATTACACACTGAAGATGGAATAGATCTGTCACTAGCAAGATGATCTGTCACTAGCAAGATGCTATTCCCTGTATTCTTCTGTTGCAATGCAAAGATAAATGTGGCTGACACTGCTGACTGATGTGAACTTTGCACATGTACTAATTGAAGGGAGTCTATGCCTGTTTGTTTTGCATGTTTCAGAAATACGGCTACACGCACCTTTCTGCTGGTGACCTCCTTCGAGATGAACGAAAAAGGCCAGGCTCACAGTATGGAGAACTCATTGAGAGCTACATTAAGGAGGGAGAAATTGTACCGGTTGAAATAACAATCAGCTTGCTGAAGAGGGTAAGGAAAGGGCTATCTCCTTGCTGGTTCACTCTTGCAGACTAAGCAACAAAATGGTGGCTGTGTTCTGGAAGAATTGCCTTTCTTCTGGTGTGAGTAGTGTGAAATGGCAGACACGCAGGTGCACATCACCTACTGGGCTTCTCTTGGCAATTACTCATGTTTCTTTCTGGCTTGTTGGAGGGAAGTAGGTGATAGCCTCTGATACCTGGGGATCTGTGAGAATGGGATTTTTATTTTTTATTTCTTTTTTAGTAGCTCTAAGGAAATTGGTGAAACTCTGTATTTCTTATTTCCCTTAACTAGCTTTTGGACTTCTTGGTCAGCTCAGTCATATTTGACTGCAGGTTAGAGGCCTTAAAGGTACTAAGTTTCTGTAAGTTTTATCAAAATAGATAGCCAGGTGAGGAAAAGCACCTGCTAATGTTGCTGTGGAAGGAAAAGCTCCAGCCTTTATCCTTATTAGGTGTTCAGGAAAACCAGAGTATCTCCTTTAAGACAGAGAAGGCTTCTGTTGCTCATGGCACTCTAAATTTATCTAGAGTTTTTCTCTTAGAATTAACTCTAGATCAGGGATGTTTTGGCATCTTACTGTGTAACAGCACTTTCCAGTATCTTGTAGAAAATCAACTTTAAAGCTGGAATTGTGTGTTATGAGATTTTGAGCTTTATGAAATAGTGAATTCAGTTTGAAAGAAGGCTATATTGGTGCATCAGTGAATTAATTAGCATGCATTGAAGGTGAAACAAAAATACATTTTGTAAATCTGCAATAATCCTAAAATAAATGCTTCTCCATTTATCATGTCAACATTTTGAGGGTAATTTAGTAAGTAGATAAATGATTGTATGTGCAGGAGATCATGAGTTGAATTCTCTTTTATCAGGCTATGGATCAAACAATGGCTGCCAATTCCCAGAAGAACAAGTTCTTGATTGATGGATTTCCCAGGAATGAAGATAATCTTCAAGGCTGGAATAAAACTATGGATGGAAAGGCGGATGTTTCTTTTGTTCTCTTTTTTGATTGTGACAATGAGGTAATGAAGTGTGTTATTCTGTCACCTCCTTTCTTGCTATATTGTGAGAATCATTCAAGAAGAACAATAAAACTCTGTCAGGTAGTGAATGGACTAGTGTAAGAGTAGAAGGAAAACTTTGTCTGTGACTTTCAAGGATTTTTTGGCAACTTGTTTTTGCAGATGAAAAACTGCGTGTTTTTGAAATAGCAGGCAGCTAATTGCACTTGGTATAACCGTGCGAATAAATTATACTGAAGAAGTACTGCAGGCAATTGCATTCTTAAGGAAAATTTATAAAAACTTTAAATACGTTATACAAAACTATTTGGTTAATTTCCAGAAAACATTACTCAGTTTACTCTTAGTAACTGTTTAGTCCAAAATGAACTTGATAGCAATGTCTGCTTTAATTCTGAAGTGCTGGCAGCAGCAGTCTTTATTTTCATAGTTATGAGATGTGCTATAGGATAGCCAGTAATCAACATTTTATTCAGCAAGTCATTAGATTACAAGGGCATTTTGACAGTGATACATTATATTCATTTAACAAGTGCCATGATATGCTGTCTTTTTAATATGTCAGTGCCCTTGAGGCATAAAAACGGATATGAGAATCCCAGCACCTTAAATTGACTTTCTTCGTTTTACCCTTTTCCCCAATTCCCTGAGAAATTTTGTTACTTTTTTTTATTAATTGCAATTATTTTTTAATCTCAAAGAACAAGTGAGGGGTTATTTTTTTCTATTTAAAAACTTAAATAAAATCAATTTTTTCACTTGGTGGAGTGTTAATTTTGGTTCTGATTTGTTTACTAGACAAATACTAGACAAAAAATAGACAACAATGCCTCATGATCTTCTGGATTTTTTTTACTATGGGTGTACTTTGTAGGAAAAAATAACTTTTAACCATTGCCCTCTTGCAGGAGTAGGATAAATGTATTCATGAACTGCACATGTGTCAGCACTGCTTACTCAACTTCATGGTTCAAAACTTAGTTCGTTGGGCAGCTTTTAACTATGGTTAGTTCTTCAGTTTTTACTTAGATTTTGATTTTTAAGTCTTTGTTATAACAATGTCAAGTAAGAACATTTTAACTTACAATAACTTAGTATGTAGCCTTACAAAATTCTTGAGAGAACACGCAGCAACTTTCTTTCAGTGCAGGCATATATTAGTAGTCTAATTTGACATGCTTTTCAGAAAGTCTGAACACATCCTTGAAAATCAGGTAATTTTCTTCTTTAAATGTCTCAAGTCGGAGTCCCAGTCGAACCGCAGAGCTTGATGTCGCTTTTACTTCCACTGACCCCTGTCCCATTTTAAGAGCCCCCATTTTAATAAACTGGTGAAGTGTGAAGCTATCGTCCTTTTTCTCTGGAAGAATCTAACTTTCCATGTGAATTCTGGTTACATCCACCAGATCTGGACAGTATTTTGTGTGTCTGGCCTATTTAGATTTTTCAGGATTATTGTTTTGTTCCTGCTTTCAAGATAGCACCTTGTGTTCTTGGTTGTGATCATTCTTTTGATGTTTTTTGTAGATATGTATTGGCCGCTGTCTTGAAAGAGGCAAGAGCAGTGGTAGGAGTGATGATAATCGGGAGAGTCTGGAAAAGAGGTACCATCTTCAAAGCTTTTCAGTTCCCTTCTGTTTATATTTTGCTATGTAATGCTTTTTTCCCCCTGTGTTTTCTCCTAGAATTCATACGTATCTGCAGTCTACTAAGCCTATAATAGATTTGTATGAGAGAATGGGAAAAGTCAGAAAAGTGGATGCTTCTAAGTCTGTTGATGAAGTAAGTATATAAGCCAAAAAACCACGGGGGTGACAGTGGCAGGGTACATAGTTTTGGCATTCTTCTGAGATGTGTGTGCGTGTGGTTAGTGTGCTAATCGAGCACTGATGTGTATTACTGAGGGAGGTTGTGGAACTCTCATTTTGACCCTTGAAGAACTGATTAAGATGTGAATAACTTTAAGAAATCAATTAGTTCTGCTTGAACATGAGCTGAACTAAAGAACTTTTCAGCGTTTCTGTGTTTAACAGTGTCTTGTCTTTTTCACTTTCATGAGCTTTTGCTTTTCTGAAGTTGTATTGCTCTTCTGTCTCAGTTTCCCAGAATTGATGCCAATTTCACTATTAGAGAATTAGTGAATGTTTTAAGAAAAACCTATATATTTTTTAAAATACTCTCAATTATTGTGTATGCTGGTTTAAGTTGAAGTAACTGTTTGACTAACACTTCATAAAATGAGTATTACTCTCTCTCTTTGTAGGTTTTTGAAAAAGTTGTACAAATTTTCGACAAAGAAGGCTAATTCCCAGCTTGAAAGTTCATTTAAACTTGTGCTTGAATCTTGCTTGAATAGCTGCTACTGCAGTCCACTCTTTGTAATTGTTTTAAAAGATTTTTTTATTGTTTTTCACATATCTAATGATGATTGGAAAAGCAGTTAATTACAAATGGATCTGTTTTTTAAATAAGAAATCATTTCTTGTGGCTACAGCATACAAATTTCAGGGTTCTGCATTAGTACAAGTTCAGTTACTGACATGGTGAAACCACAGTTGAAGTATCTCTCTGAAGAGACTATTTATTCTGTCACAGTTCTGTGCCTGTCGTGGGCAGCCCTTCTTACTCCTTATTGCCATATACTTTTTTTTTTTTTTTTAAAGGATCAACTAAACAGCAGCATTAAGCAATGAGGGACCCATGTGCCCTTGTTTGTTTTTTGGATGCTTGGACCAAATTTAGCAGAGATTTTTTTCAGATAACAATTTTGTCACAAAGTTCCCTGTTATTCCCAAAACCAAATTCTTTAAGTCAAGCTACAGTTAGTATGAGAATCTGTTCTAGCAGGTCTCACAAAACTATATAATATGCTGTTCAGGAGTAGACATACAAAGTACTTCATGGAAAGTGGTGCTTTCTTATGACTCTGGATGTAAACTGTCTTGTAAGTTCTTGAGTACCTGGATGACATGGCCCTGGGCTTTACCTTGTCTTCATTTGCAAAAGGTTAAGAATATAATTTCAAAGTCAGGTCAGTATTTCCATACTCATTTATTTTAAACGATGTTTATATTCTTAATTACAGCATGGTCTTCACAAGATGGCAAAACTCTTAAATAGCGTACAATAAGCAAAATCTTCTAACAGTTCTGTCTTTTGTAACAAGTGTAAGGGAATTTCTGTATTATTATTATTATTATTGAAATACTGTATTACTGAATGCTTTAAGGTTTGGTACCTGGGGAAATACTTTTATGGTTAAACTAGTGAATTTGTTTCCCTAAAATTGTATAATTTTAATAGCTGTTTGTTTGAAAATATTGTAAATTATTGCACTTTTGTTGTTACGTGGTCAGCTGAAGGGAAGATACCTGCAGAAAAAAGTACCATTCCCTTAAACAAATTGGGTCTTGCTTCATCACGTTCTCTTGAATTAGCCAAGTACAGTCATCAGCAATAGTTGGGATAAGCAGATAACTGGTTGAAACAAACTGGTTTAAATGTTTGCACAGATGTGGTGTAATTCTGCCTTTTGTTTAAAGTAACCTTTTCTCTCTTCTATATAGTATGCATAGGTATGTGGGGCCCCAACCATGCATTCCTTGCATGCCCTGAGCTTTCACTGAAGAAGGCTCCAGAAGGCTTGAAGATGAGTGTTTTTAACTAATTTTAGTGGTAGACTGTTCTTCCTACATTAACTGACACTGTAATTGGTTTGTGATATGCTAATAGATGTTGCAAATTACAGGCAATTGCAATTTGGAAATCTTGGGGCTCAGCTTTTCTTTATTGGTGACTTTATTTAAGGAAAAACTTTAAATTAAGCCTAGCTTCTAATTAGAATCAGACGTGTTGGTACTCATCCTGCAGCATGATCTGTGCGGCCAGATTTGTATTTGTATGAATTCTCTTCTTGCTGAGGTTCTTGAGGCTGCTGGACTGGGGAAGAGATGGGTCAGAAAGAAAGGGTAAACTACAGTATCTTTTCCTGTATGGTAGGAGTTCAAACAGTGGACTGAGCACAAATAGCTGTTTGCTACTGCAGAATATATGGACCATGACTACTTTTGTGAGTGTGGGAGGCTAATGCTTTTGCTTTAGGAATTTCCCCTTAAAAAAAAATCATGGAATTAAATTCTTATTGTATAAGTATGCTGACATAGGATAGGATCCAGCGAAACTGCATGTTTTGATATGAAGGTTAGAATCAGGGTTTTTCCAAAAAGACTTCAAACAGGATTCTTTTAATCTAATTAGAGAGATTTAATTATCTTTTGTTTCTACGTTACTGGTTTTTACAAGTTCTGTTCAGAATAGAGTATCTGTTTTCTCCCATCATATACTTTTCTGTGTATTTAATTGCTGAAACAAAGAAAAAAAAACCTTTGGAGCAAGTTTTTAGAAAAAAACAATGTTTTGGCAATATTGAATTTGGAGTGGATTGTAATGTGTCTGTGCAAAGACTAGATTTTTTTTGTCATTTTATTTATTGAAGATGCCATTAAATGTGTTACCAATTCTTTCAAGTTGGACTTATGATTGAAATAAAGATTAAAGGCAATATGCCAATGTGTTGTGTCTGTTTAGCAGCAAAACTGTTTAAAGAATTTGAGGAGATCTAATAAACTTTGTTCTGTGGCTTAACACGAGTGCTTGGTTTACAGTAATCCATCACAAGGGATATTTTTCATATGTATCTATCTCTATAAAGTGTGTATTTGTTAGTGTTAGATACCTTGCATGGCTGCATACACAAAGGTATGTGTATAAAAGTTCAGTTTTCACCATCAGAACTGAGGTCCTGAAGACCCTGGTAGGCACAGCATAAGATCAGGCAAATGCCTGTGGAATTGGTACCTTTCCTTGATTATGTAGGTTTATCAGATTACTCTATTTGTATAGTTGTGCGGTGATAATTCATTTGGCCCATCGGTGAAAGAAAGGGGACCTGAAGTAGACTAGAAAACACAAACCTATTGTGCAGCTGCTGTTGGAGACACTTTTTCTCTTGATTTCTCATGCTTCCTTGCTCAATCACCAGCTGATTTCCCGAATGCCATTCTGCTGCTTTGCAGCACACGCCTACGTGCTTTATTTGAGACTGTGTTCTTAAAGGAGATTGGCACAGCATAATATTCTTCATAGAAGAAACGGAGAGGTTGCCAGACATATTTTAAAATAAGTCTTCATGTTTTGTGTAAAGGTTTGACACAAAATGGGTTATTTATTCACATGTAGGTTTCAGTAAACAACATATTGAACTTGAAACCTTACTCTGGAAACATTTGCAGAGCCAGCCTGAAAGAGGTGGGAAAAGCAGGGGATTTTCCAGCAGTGGTAGGTATCTTTCTGCTGGTAAAACTGTATAGACCGACCTGTTTTGCTGAAACCTCACCCTGACGTTGTAGCCTCTCCTCGAGGACTGACTGGCAGGGGCAAGGCTCTGGTAGCTTTCCCCAAAGCAAGCTTCCCACTCCCAAAAGTGGGAGACCTGAACAGAAAATTCCTGCCCAAAAGGTTCCAAGTTGATGGAGCGGGGGCAGGCGGAGAAGACCATAAGCATGCAGTTGAGGATTGCCTCAGTGGAAGATATTCCCCACTAGCAACATTTGTCCTTAATAAGAAGAGATGGTTCATGAGGGCGTTCCAAGGTCTTGTGCAAAATGCTGTGTCTTATAACAGTGGGTGCTGCCCAGGCTGAACTGGGGAGAATGGGAGAGTTAAATGGAAAAAACAAAAACCTCAGTTCAGACCGGAGCTGCCAACTGTCGTTACCGGTTGGCAGTTTCTAGCTGCCAGCATTTAGGAAAGTTGCAGCTTAGGGGATTACTTTTCTGCTTAGTTTGAAGTTCAGAACCAGTTTGGTCCCTGTTGTGATACAGATGTCTCTGGAAGCTATGATGTGTGACTACTCAGCTGGCCTTCTGCTCGGGGGGGCCAGCACTGGGCACGATCGGGTTATTTCTTCAAGGCACGGAACAGTAGGACTTGGAGACTGGGCACCTGGGGCTGTGCGCTCGCCACAGTCCAAAGATCCCAGGGTTAACAGCTAATAATGAAAACTGCAAGACGATGCAAAGAGGATTCAGCTAATCAGGTAACAAAGGAGACAGTAACAAAAATATTAAGACTTTTGGTTTCATATAGTAGCAGTTCTCACACTCTTTTGATCTGCAGACCTTTATAAGTCTTCCAGTGGAGATAGGGGGGCACAGATGAATTTAATCTTGCAGCTCTGCTATTTTTCATGGATTGCTTAGTTTAAGATGAAGGTTTTCAGCCTGTGGTCTGTAGAGTGTTTCTGTTGGTAACAATAGGCGCCCTTATTGAGTCTTCTAATCTGCTCAGCTGATGTATTCTCTATCCTCTTTGCTTTCTGCCTTTTAACATCTTTTCCTTACCTTTCTGAATTGCAGATGCTCTTTGGGATGGGGAAGCGGGTGCTCTTACCAATCTCTGTGTGCCTTGCAAAAGAAACAAAATCTTTAAATACCTTCAGCTGGAACAATCAGAACCCGTTTCTGCCAATGAACTTGGTACATAATCTGTTACAAAACTGATGTAAAGCACATTGTGCTTTTTTTTTTTTTTCAACTACGGAAAATCTCAATGTAGTACCTCTGTCTTTTCTCCTATATGGGTGAGATCAGATGTGTCTGTCTTGCTTCAGCACAGTGCTTAGCAGTAGTTGCATGAAAAAAACTCCTCAATCACTAGATGTTAAACTAGCAATGACTTGTTATACTTCAATAGAAGCAAGCGAGATGATTGAGGAGGGGAGGAAAGACGCTTAAAAGAAGCTGTCAATTCTGCTTCACTAGTCAGACTTCAGCTTTAGATACATATCTCTTCTGCACAGCAGTGATGCCTCTATTTAGTCTAGCTATTTCATGATTATGCTGTATAGAGATTTAGGCAAAAGCCCAGAACTTGCCTGTCTCCCCTCATTGACTCTGCCACCTTGAATTCCAGAGGTTGTGGAGACAGGAATTTGTCTTTAGGGTAAAGCTGTAGAAGCTAAACTGGGCAGGATGAAGACAAATGAAGCTGTGCTTGTGAAGAACAAGATGCACAGCTTATTTCACTGTGGGCAACAATGCCAGGCTATTTTGTCATCCTGGTTTGTAACTGCATTCAGATGGCAAAGCAGAAATTTTCTCTTCCCCTCAAATGTTTGGCAGAAAGCTCGCTTTTGTCTAAAATGCTTCTTAAGCACTGTGCGAACCATTCAGTCCTAAACCAAATACCAGTTTGAGTTGTGCTTTTTCTTTCTAATTTACAAATAGGAGGGTTTGGTTAAGTTTCTTGTAATAGCTGCTGCAGCGAGACAACTCTTGGAAAATACAAGGCGCCATCCCAAAAGATATTATCTGCTTTATTCTGGAGGGCTTTTTAGCACAATGCAGTTTCTTCATGGTAAAAAATGGCAGATTGTTGTGCGACTACCAAAGTGTAACGACATGCGGATGGTACATGGAAGTGGTATCTTGTACAACTTTTGTGCTCAGCACACACTTTCATTTAGTGCCCTGAGATGTGAAGAGAGATTTTATGATACATTCTTAATTGGATCATCTTAGGAGTGAAGCTTAATGTATCGTGGAGATCTTCAGGGACTATCAGGCTCTATCAAGGTGTTTGGGGATGTAATATGTGGTGGTCCTCTTTCCTGACTGAACATAAAACTATCTCTTTAGGTTGCTGTTTGGGGCGTTACTACTGTTGTCGTCTTAAACCAGAACGAGCTGAAGTCCCCAGCTGTGGTCACCAAGTATGCCGAGGTCCATGTTATGTTCTAAGCCAAATACCTCTGTTCTTGTCTGAATACCTCCTCTGGTTTCATTTGGATATGATGGAAATCATCAGCGTCTTTATTTCAGGGGGAGGGCTGGCACAGGCCAAAGTCAAGCTGCTGCCCCACCTCATACTTCTCCCACACAAACTTCTGTGAGAGGGAGATGCTCTCTGGGAGCTGTAGTGGCTTCCTTGCTTCCATTTTCCTTTCCAGGCCATGCATCCTGGATTTCCCAAGGTGTAGTAGTATCTCCCTACCCCAAGAGCGGAGATGGTAGCCGGACCACGGGAGAAGCCCTTGGGCATAGAAGACAACAGTGGCATGAAACATCCTGGATGCATTTTTCAAATGAAAGTATAATCAGCAGCCACATTTTTGCTGGGTAATCAAAGTGTCCATGGCAAATAGAAACAGGGATAATTTTACCATGTTCTTTCTAATTTAAAATTTTCTGCAGAAAGAAAGTGGATTTGACCGCTTCCTTGCAACAGAGAGCTCAGGATTTTAAGTGCTGTTCCTGAAGCAAGCATTACATTTGGCTTACCATGTGTGACTTCTTGTGAAGCTTCCCTGGGCTCTTGGATGCTGTTCTTGCCAGCAAAAGCGGATTGCTTCCAGCAATAAACATCCCACAAAATTATGTATGTTCTTTAAGAAAAGTACCAAGATTTTCTGCTAATTGCAAAAATACATAATGGATGCCTCCAGCATCTGTTATTTATTCTCTAACCAGCTTTCATCCAAAAGTAACCTTTAAACAAACATTAAGATTGGGTAGTGTAACTGTTCCACTGTGTCACACGGATCTACACCCCCCACTTTAATTATGTTTGAAACACGTGCTTATAGTTGACTTCTAGTGAGAGGGAGAAGTTGTTTATATCTCTAACCGGGAGACGTTCACAACCTGGAGAGGACGATGCCCGGTGCCAGAGCTGAAAGCCTGTCTCGGGTGTTTAGCTGTGCTCTTTTTGGAAGAAAAAAACCCAGCAGAGAGGATTTTGCTCACACGACAGTTGCTTCAATCTACCACAAGGAGGGGTGCCAGGCTCGCAGAGAGGAGGATGCAGCTTGAAAGTATCATTATTAAGCTGTACAGTATTTCCCGTATATTGAAAGACCTGATTTTTAATAAAAAAAAGCATGCTTTTTTAAAATGGTGTAACTTAAAAAAAAAAATCCCCGTAAAGAAACAGATATTTTTGGGTGGATTTTTTGTTGCACTGAGATCCGCTAATATTGGTTACTTGGCAACAGTGAACGCCGTGGGGTTTTGTCAGTTTATTTAATTGCATCTATTGAGAACAACTAGATGGGGCCAACTTAGTTATTGCGGCTGTTCTGTGCCACTGCATTCATGATAGGTTTGTCATTGCCATCCTGAACTAACTAGGCAACTTTCCGAGATTAGCTTGGGTGAAAGCTTTCCATTAGTGAAGGAGTCGCATACCTGGTACGGTGGCAGAGAAGCATTCCTGGTGTCTCTCCATCCCCAAGTGCTTCAGAAGCGAGATCTGTCCTGGGCTGGCAGAGGGAGCACTAGAAGTGAAGCTGCTGGGAAAAGCTGGGTGGTAAGCACCCGATTCCCTTTCACAGGGGAATTTTAGAGGGAAATGACTGTAGCTACAGTTGTTTTGTCTGTTGATTGATGGTTTTTGGCAAAATCTCCTAGTTGCCCTTCCGCCCTATTATTTCTTCCAAATGACTGTGATGGAAAAACATGGACTTGTTTACGCCTTTAGCCACGGCTGTGCGGATACTACCTGGGCATCCTCCAGCAATAACAGCCCCATGCTTCCCCAAAGGACCTCAGGGTAGGGCAATAGGAAGAGGCAGGATGGGGTTGGCATCTTGGCTGGTGGAGAGCAGAGAAGAGGAGATGCCAGCAGGGTTACATTGACAAAGCCTCGTGCTGGGGCATGGCCAGTAATTCTGAGCATGGGGCACGAGCAGGACCGGTACTGGCAGCAGTCCCCTACGTAGGCTCAGCATCTCCTGCTATTCCAGCGACATCTGGGTCTTGTGTCACTTCACTGGCAGACAGCAGAGCAGCACTGTTGGGGACCGAGCACTAGTGACTTTGCAGCTCCTTTGCAGTAGATCTCCTATTCCTCTATGCTTAGATGCATTCCCATTTTCTAAGCAACCTGTATTACAGATGGGAAAATTAATTCGCAAAGGGACTCTGAAACTCAGCAAAAGCACAGCCCAAATGAGTGGCAAAAGGAGAAACAGCCTTTGCTTGCAAAGAGCAGCTGCTCAGTTTTGACCAAAGAAGCTCCTAACTCAGTGCAGTTAACAGGACGTGGTCCCTTAGGAAGAACAGGCTTACTGCGGTTTGGGAGAATTCACTGCATCAGTTCAATGAGTCAAGAGTCATTTACCCACAAAGTTATTCCGGGTGCTTAGATCAGGATGATAAACAAGTTCTGCTGTTTGTCCAAAGTATTGAGAGGAGGTATTTTTCTTCAGGGAAGTTCATCGGTGCCATTTTTTAGGGCACCTGCTCACGCTGGTAGAGAAGTTCCTCAAGAACAAGTTAACATAGTTACAAGCAGAGTCTGAGAACCACAACCAGTTTGGGAGTCCAGCCCTCCTTGACAGATGTGACATCTCTCAGCAGTTGCATCCAACCTGCTAATGTCCATCTCCTCCACACAGTAAAAGACTAGATAATTACGCTTCAGATGACACACATTTTTAAAAGTTAAGACCATCAGTAAATTAAAATGATAAGGCACAAGTGGCCTTAATAGTAATAATAATAAAAAAGGTGATAACCTTAATTTTGAAAACTGTGAAAAAATGACTCGCCCATTAACTGACACTGTGATAGGGATTACTCTGGAGAAGGGAGATTTTGAGTCCCTTGGGGAGAGCAGGTAGGTTTCTGCTGTCTGAGTAGGCACAGAGTCACCACAGCAGCTAACGACAAGAGGCACATGCAGAACCTTAATTAGCTTGGTTGTTATTCTGTCTTATCTGCCCTCTCTCTAAACTGCACAATCCCACAAAAATATGAGCTCTGGGGGAAAAGGATAAAAGCGGGGAGACAAGAGCTCCCCCAAACAGCCAAGGAAATGCTGAAGGGGACAGAAATATGTAAGGTCTTTGGCAAATAGCCACATGTGGCAGTCCTTGGTACAAATGCAGAGTAACCCTCATGTGCTACTAATTGGTCTAATTAGTTCCAGCAGGGAACCCAGCCCAGATGGGTGAGGACAGGCACTTGCTAACTGGACTCCTGCTGGTCCCCAGAAGTTAGTGCAGAATTGCTGACCGGAGCCCAGGATTTCATGCCCAGGAAAAGAAATGCTGGTCCTTACAGCCCCTGTTTTGGGATCCAGGGAAGGAGCGGAGGTGAGAGCTCTGGGTTTAGTTATTACTGCATTGGTTTGCTCAGGGGCAAAGCTGTTGGCTCCTTTGGACTGTCTGAGAGGGGCTGGGGGTGTTTTAGAGCAGTGCCAAGGACATATGGCTGAATAGCTTCCTTGTATTTCATCGGGTGTTGCTGGAGGCAGAGCAGGGACCTGAACACAAAACTGTGGGAACCCTTGGGCAGAGGTCTCTGTCGGGCACAGGTCTTTCCTGTGCCGCTGGTCCCTTTTCTCAACAGTAAATGCCCTAAAGCTCCCAAGTTGCTGAGGAGTTTGATGTTACTCAAGGGGATTTTTGTGCCCTAAAGCCTGTGTGACTGGAAAGCCTGCCAGGCACTTAGAGAGCATGAAATTTGGTTAGAAACCATCTGAAGCTTGTATTTTTTTTTATTTTGCTTTCTGATTTCCCTTTTTTTGGTTAGTTTGTTTCTGTCCAACAACCACAAGGCATAGGAAAGCTGTTTTTTCTTTTTAAAGCAGACTCAGATTTCTGTATCATCTCTCAGAGCTTTATTTAAAGGAAAAAAATATCCTACCCAACTCCCTCCAATTCTGGTATTGCAAGGCTTAAGAAAGCACTGCTAGCTCCACTCGCTGTAGTACCTGCGAAAACTTCCCATGCTGTCTCTGTACTGCAGAGTTTAAACTTAAACTGAGAAAATGAGCAAAGGACCAGAGGTGAAAGAGAAACACTGAAGGTTAAATGAGCTGCCAGACACGCCAGCAAGTCAGTGAACTGGAGGAGCTCCCCTGGTTTCTCAGACTGATGGCAAGCTCTGCCTGCCAGGGCTCAGCCCTGCCTGCAGATCAGCATGTGTGATGCTGAGAAGTTGGGATACTTGGTCTTTTTTTGGCTCAGTTTTAAGTCAGAACAAGCTCTAAGTAATGGGCAAGTGAGCTGTATGAGTAAACCCTGACCTCCCCTCTGCAGGAGATGGAGGTGAGACGGAAAGACCGTGACCCTGTATTGTCCCCTGCCCACAGCAGCAGTAGCCTTGCTCTCTGTCTCGTGGGCAGGTGATGCCGTTATGGCTTTTCTGCCTCAAAAAGATGTTTTTAACACCTGAGAGGCATGACAGAAATGAGAACTGTTTGCCATGGTGCTGAGCTGCTGCTGTGCCTGGCTGTGGGGACAGACCCTCTGTTCCCCAGCAAACTCGCAAGCCCAGGCTTGATCCTTCGTGCTTTTAAGCCTGTAACGGTGTGAGCAGAGGAAATGGGCTGTTTGTGTGTTTAAAATTAAGTTTCCACCAAAAAGCGCCTGTGACTGGTGGGTATGTGGAAAGGAGAAGTTGTGCTGCTGCTGGCAGCCACGGGCAGAGAGGCTGCATCAGTCTGACCCTCCTGTACGACATGTACACGGGGGGGAGGACAGGACACCAGTGGGGTGGCAGTACTGGGCTGTGTCTTGTAGGTGTGAGAGCCTGTCTGGGGGGTGGGTTCATCAGGTGGGTATCTGTGGGGACATGGGACCCCTGTCTGGGCTCTGCACACCCCATCCCTGCACATACAGACACTGGTGGTCCCCAAAACCCACTTCTTTAGGGGTGACACTACCAGCATCCCATGAGGTCCCTGGGGGTGAAGCCACCACCAGCAGAGTGAAAAGGCCTTTCTGAAGGTAAATAAAGCCCCAAGCTGTCCTATTATTTTAAAGAAGCTGCCTCCCATGTGTGACCTTGGGGTGCGTGTTGATGGGTACATGCCGCAAGGGTTTAGTCTGAATCCAAATCCCCTCTCCCTCTGCCTTTCTCCACTGAAATGGGAGCTGTCATCATGCTGCTCAATCTTTTAAGTCGGCCTGAATGCCGGTTGTCTCTCTTCTTTAATAAAAAGAAAAAGTCTCTGGGATGCTGCACGAGGCCGTTGCTCTGTTTCAAGGTGCGTTCTCGCTCGGTCTTTAGTATTTGCCTGGTCTGCTCTGCCTTGTGACTGGAGTGAAGGCGCATTCCTGATGAAAGGTTTGTTTTAGTGAAAGTGGGGGAGACGGCAGGGCCTGCAGGTCTGTGAATAGACTGTTGTTGAGGCCGCTGTGGTCTCTTAAATTGAGCACCCGTTAGTAGGGAGGGGAGGAATGATAGGCATCCAGGACGGCTGCAGGTGCCCTTTGCTCTGCGGGTGAGAGGAGCCCCTGAGGTCACCCCTACCTCCTGGGTGAGAGCACAGCTGTGGGCTGGATGAAGGTGAGGCAGGCAGAAATCAGGGTCTTGCTGGCCTCTGATAGAAAACACAACCGTGAAACTGCTTGAAATACCCATCATAAGTAACACAAACCCATCAGTAGCTGCCAGGAGGCGGTTGGCGATGGACAAGCGGTGGGATGTTTGCTGCTGAGCCCTGGCTGGAGAGCATCGATCCGATCTGATGGGGAGACGTATATCTCAGGTGAGACGTAATCCCTCTGTCAGGGATGGAATAAGCTCTCACAGCAGGTACCTTTCCCTGCTGAGCTGTGGTCTTTTCCCTTTTTGGCCCCAGACCGCAGCCTACTTGACGGGGACGTCTTTAAGCAAGTCAATCAAAGGGCAGTGGAGAAGAGAAGGCAAACACGAAGGGCACGGTGGAAGGGCAAGTTTCAGAGTGCCCTGATGCCGGGTTGGGGACACGAATCGCTGGAGCGTGCGTGAAATGAATGGCTCCAGCAATGACGTGGTCAATCTTTCAATGAACACGAGGAGTGGGAAACCGTCTGGCTCCAGGACAATATCTGGCGACTTGTGTAGAGGAAGAGCCCTGGCACCAACCGATGCGTGAGGTTGATGAGAGGTGATCTGGGCAGGTCATTCAGAAAATCTGGGTTGCTGGCCCAGGGAGGACGTAATCGCCTTGGCCTGATGTTATCTGGGAGGCTGGGTGGCGAGGAGGAGGCAGCGAAACAGGCAGGCAAGCAGGAACCTCTGGCTCAGAGTCAAGCCCTGGGGTCCCGAGGAAGGCTGGTGCCCGGTGGGAAAGGGGATGAGCTTTGCTGGTGCTGGAGTGGGATGCGAGGGATCAGAGAGGAGCTGGCGTGAGGCTGAGCGCTGGCTTGCCTGAGTCTGGTTTAAGCTGACTCAACTTTATCTATGTCCTCCCTGACGCCGGGTGCAATAGTTTCCAGACCTGTTTCTAAGCATGTTGGTTTAATGTGGTTGGTACTTGAGTCTCCCTCCCCAAGAATGAAATTTCAGCAAAATCTGTAATTCTTAAGAAAAGTTTCAGGTTTTATCCATATGCACACCTTAGAAACCAGAGATTAACATGACACGGATCCTGGCTGGGTGAGGGAGAGGGCTCCGGACATCACTGCATGGTGAGGTGGTCCCAAATCCCACAAGATCCCCAAATGTGCATCTCTTTAGGAGTTAGGCATCAGCTCCTGATATGTTGAGCTGAAGTGACTTTCCCAAGGGTTCTGGGGCATAAAAGACAGAGGACCCCAAATCTCCCTGCCAGTGTTAAACTACCAAAGCATTTTTCTTCCCTCTTTAGTCTACCTTAACAGGCAACAAACTCACGGTACCTATTAGTGTAAAACTTTGTCCGTATTGGTTGGTTTAACGCTGAAATCGGTGTATTTCTATGGTAATCACAAAAATGCGTTGGTTTATTATTTTCAATGACATTCTTCTGTTCATGACGTTGCCATCTGAAAATAAGGGACCTGCTGAATAAACAGCCATTGCCTTTCTTTGTGAAGAGATTATGTTTTGTTGTGCTTGCAGAAATGACTTCTGCTGCCATGCGTTGCCCTTTAAAAGCAAAAGAATAATAAATAAGCAACAAAAAGCATCTCACTTAGATACGGTGCCTGTTTGGAAGGAAAAATCAGGTTTGGTATCGTGCGTGTCGTTCAATTTCTTTTATATTAATTTGATCTTTTTTTTTTTTTTTTTTAGTGCAGCCTGATTAATTCCACATGTTTTCCCCCAAGGTTTGGACAGTAAAACTGCTTGTCTGAGTCATCAACTAGATAAATAATTGGCAACTTCAAGGGCCCATCTCCTAAATCATTCCACAGTTGCTTGTGGCCCTAGCAGAGCTTGGTTGCTTGTGCGTTCGAGTCAGCCGTAAAGTCTAATCTGGGCTTTCAATGGCCCCGGGAGACCAACAAACTGCCGATTACGGAGCCTCACGTCGGCTTGTCTTGGCACATCTGCTGGAAGAACGCAGCGAGCCGCTGGGGAACGTGCGGTCGGGGCTGATATTTATAGCCAGGGCGGAGGAGCCTTCCTGAAACGGGCACCCTGGGGTGCACACCTGGCAGCTGTGCCACCCCTCCTGCAAGGAGCTGGCGCGATCCCCTGCGTGGAGGTGGTGGGGCTTGTCCTTCCCGGTGGGTTTTCTGAGCCCGTGGCTCAGGAGGTGCTGACCTGCCACGTAGGGATGCCCGGGGCTGCCACGCTGGCCTCTGCGATATAACAGCCTGATCCTGAAATTGGTCCACCAGAGCATCTTCTCCAAATGCAGGTATCGGTCCCAGGTCCAGTTGGCCTAAATATAACCCCCGCTCGTGGGTCCTGCAGAGTAGTCCACGTGGTGGAAAATGGGAAGCACAGCCACGTGGGCTGCGCAAATACGGTTCTGTACAGCCCCCTCCTTGCCAGGCTCCGGCCACGTGTGAGTATTGGGAGATTTAAGATGGACATGTACCTGCTGCTTCATACATGGTGGTTGTCTGGTTTCTGAGAGAGACCTGAGTCCCTCTACTTTTACAGGAGAGATGTCGGACTTCGCTTCTTCTGTCCCAGTGGGTTATTTCTAGCTTGGCTTATATTTTAGGGGTGCCACTTGGGTCCTGTGGAAATCGGATCCAAAGTGTAACCCCACTGCGGTTGGAGAAGCTGTGCTGCTGTCCTGGGAATGCAAGAGGCACTGAACTGGATGCTGGATATGGATATGATTTGGGGGGGGGCTGATTGCAGTTTAAAATGCAAGAAGGTGCCAAAAGCAAGATGAGAGACAGCTCAGCGATGATCTCTGAGCTTAAGGAAAAATAGTGTAAATCTGGAACAGACCCATCGTCTTCAGAGCTGGCTCCAGGCTTCTCAGCAGGAGAGGCACAGCTTCTGCTGGATTGGAAAAATAAAGCAGCCCAAATGCCTCTCGTGAGAGGTCCTGGCCCCTTGGCTTCTAACAGGCGTGTTTGAAGCAAGCCTGGTGCCTTGGGAGGGATGCCACTGAGCCCCAAGGTGATCACTGGGGGTGGTGGGCACGGGGGGAACAGAGCCCTCCCCTCCTTCAGATGGTGTCAAGGCATTAAAGGTAAGTGATGTTGAAGGAGAATGAATGGATTATGCTTTGCTGGAAAAAAAGGTCACATTAACATGCTGCAATGTGTGGGAGTGACACCAGTGAAGGTTAAATCAACTCATTGAGTTAAAGCTGAACAAATCAGTGTGCTTTTGTGTATGTGTCCCCATGGTGATTAGAGCTACCTTGGCTTTCGTGGTGGCAATTTTGGACATGGCCATCCGAAGCCCACTCAAGTCCTCATTTGACTGGTACCTGGGTTGGATGCTGGGTGCAGACAACAGCCGACAGCACGGACACCAGCTCAGCTGGGGAGCTGACAGATCTTGTGGTGGTGCTAAGCAGGAACCATAGTGTAATCCTCCTGTTTAATGCCTACCTTATTTCCCAATTAATACAATGATGAGAAAGCCAATGGGCAACTTCTTGCGGGCACTAACCCCTGGTCTGCGATGGTCTGCCTTTGGTCCTCTTCGTGCTTCCTCTTTTTTCTCAGGGAAAGAATTGTTTGTGCAGCTGAGTGCTTTATTTTGGTAGGCCTTGCTCTCGTTTTTCTTAACAAGATTTTTCCGCTTGAGGAATAGTTTCGAAAGAGAGCACACTATGTCGATGTACAGTGTGTATCGTGAGGTGTCAGCATGGAGCTGGGGGTGAGATTTACCCCGATCCTGGGGGTGTCTGGGGGCTCCCAAGAGCTCATCAGCCATTCTGTGCAAGGGGAAAGGAGCTGAGCCAGCCCCTTTGCTGATGGATATTTCCCATGCAAAGTTAACAACCCTGTCCAGCCAATTCAGAGGCAGCCACCAGGTCTCATTCTCTTCCCTAACCATCCTCTTGTACTTAATAGAGGCTTTCTTCCCTCTGCCCCCCCTCTTAATATTTGGATTTGGGTCTAGGACTAGCTTTTGCAGAGAACAGCTCTCCTCCATGGGTGCTCAGCCCCTTCTCCTCCTCCTCCTCTTTCAGCCCAGGAAGGACCGGGCTTGTACCTGAGCTCCTTGTGGAGCTAGAGGGTCCCTCTGTGTACAGTGAATATTCGGTGGCGGAGAAGGGTAAAAAGCAGCAGAGGACCGGAAGAAGCATTTTGGCAGTCAATGCCACTGGCCGAGTTGAATTACATGTTCAAGTTTGCCAGTTGTCGGTGTGTTGAGTATTTTGTAGCATTATAAGATTTTAGGAGTCCCAATGCAGATTTTCTATATTTTGTTTGTTGAAGTTTGTGTGTGTTTTCTTGTAGAAAGAAAAGTTGCCTGGCAATTTGCTGCATGCGTTTATGCCTTTTTTTAATGTGAAGTGGAAGCAAGCATCTGAAATCATTCTTCTCCTTCTGACAGCAACATCTGTAAAACCTTAACGCTGGAAGGAGGCAGGAACCAAGAGATTTATAACCCCCTGCTGAAATATTGGAACGACCTTATTTCCCGGCAATTAGCTTTGCTCAAAACATTTTTGTTTCCTATTAGAAGCAATCTACTAACATTTACATTGATGTGTTTAATAGTTGTTGGCCATCTATGAATTCAAGCAGGCAAGGCAGGAGGAGGGGAGGAACATGCTTTGTAAACTGTGAAAGAATTTGTGTTGCATCGTGTGTTGTGTTTGTTGATAGTGGTGAAAACATCCATCATGCTATGCTCCAGAACGGGGAATGACATCTTTTGGGAAAGGGAAGAGAACTGGTGTTTGGCCAAAGCTTCTCTACCACTGCAGCGTATCAGGACTAGCTCCAGTGCCTTTGCTGGAGAGTGGATCTTGATTCAGCTGAAACTCATGAAGAGCGGAGACGTGAGGAGAGAAGAAGATGGAGCGGCACCTCTACATAAGCTGCTGCAGGAATGAGTAAGGGCTCTGAAGGTCAAGTAGGCTTAAGGAGTGGGTGGCTGGGTGGATCGTTCCCCTTCTCTGGTGGATGCAGCAATCTCCAGCAGAGCGAGGAGCTGGTGACAGCAGCTCCTGAGACCTCTCTGGGGCAGTCTGGGAGAGAAAGTTTCTCACAGCCCTCAACAAGAAGTGGATTTTTGGTTAGGTGGTTGGTTTTGATTTTTTTTTTTTTTTTTTTTTAATATGTTGAGAGTGTGATGTAATGGGATGAAACTGAGAATCAGGTATTTTAGGCTGAGTTGCAATGTGAGGAAAGCCTGATGTCTGAATGTAGTGATGGCCAGGGTTGGAAGCAGCAGCGGACATTGCGACAGTGTTGTCTTGTAGGAGCAGAAGAAATGCCTGTTTTCTTCTTGGCTTTGAGATCAGGAAGATAAATATTGTATCTAGATAAGGTCCTGAGTGGATCTGAAAAAGATTAATTGTTTAATTGTTGAAAAAACGCAGTTCTAGGAATGTTGAAACAAAGTTGAACTTGAAATATTGGGGATGTTTAAGGACAGTGTCTTGTTTCTTTGTTTTGAAATTATTAACGTGCCTTGAAAATTGAAAGAACAAAAAAATGATGTTTTTGGATATTGTTAACTGGCTGTGGGATGTCCCTGTGATGTACAGTGTGGAGGAGAAGTTTTCTGGGGAAATGCTGTAGCCCTGCAGGTGATGGATGGTCACCCTTGGCATTCTACAGGATTTTGCTGTCTGTTTGTTTTCTGGAGGTTTCTTTTACCATGAGACACCATTTTGGAAGTTTGCTCCAGGATGGGCAGCAGATGGTGTCAACTCAGTTTCATTTAAGTCATAGATGATTCACTTACTTTGGCTGAAAATGGGCTTTTCCTGACCCACCTGCTCTTCCAGCTGTGCCATAGTTCCCCATCCCCTGCGCTATGCTGCAGTTGTAACTGTTTTCTAAGGCTGAGCAGTTAGCTGGATGACCAAATGGTCCGGGTTAAAAACTAATCCCTTTTGGAGAGGCAGCAGTGAGCTGTGGCATGGAGCTGCAGGCATCGAGGATGGCAATTTTGTAACCTGGTTTTGCCTTGGGAGCCAAGGCTTTATGTAGTTAGACAAGAATTTTCAGCCATTCAGATCATGTCTCCCCACAAATCATCCTGGTAGCTCAGATGCTTTCCTCAGTCATGTACGTGCTGAAACAGTCGCTCACTAGCAAAGCCTAGAGATGCACCGCAGGTGAAGAGGGTCTTTCGACAACCTTGGAGAGCAAAGATGTGTGCCCCAAACTGGCAATGGTTACCTGCCCTCCCTGCTGCCCTGGGGCCACTGGCTGGGTTCTCCCTCAGTGGGGTTGTGGACCTCTGCTGAATCTGCTTGGCGGCGTTGGAGGTTGATAGACCTCTTTGAGGTGTCACAGCAAAGTCCACCCGGTCTATTAGTCTCCGTAGATGGCTGGAGCATGACAACACAGGCTGAGGACCGGGACGCCGAGCCTCCACTGCCGTGTGGAGACACCAGGGGCCCAAATGAACATGCTTCTGCGGCTCTTTGCCACGAGCTCGCCGCAACGCCTGCCCTGCTAAAGGGAGGGTGCTGCTGTCAGTCATCGGCCCATCTCGCTGCAGGCATTCCTGGCACAAGTCTCTTCAGGTTCGCCTCTTTGTGCACAGTCTAATTCCTCCTCCGAGGAGCTTATTTGTCTTTTCTTTTTCTTTCTGAGGGGCCAGGGCAGCTCCCTGCTCCCCATCCTTCCCTCCTGAGACACAGGCTGAGAAATTCCCCTCCTCTTCAGCTGCAGGCAGGGTCCCTGGCACATGCCTTGGGCTGCCCTGGATGCCCCCTGCCCAGCCAGCCCCCTGCACCCGCAGAAACACCACGTCCAACATCCAAGCACCAGCAGGAGCAACGCTGCGGCTGAACACCGAGGGAGAGGAGGAAGAGGAGGAGGAGGACTGTTTAGGAATGATGTCAGTTCCCCTCAAAAGGGATAAACTGGCCATGGATCGACTTTTAGCAGCAGGAGCAGGTGAAGCGCTGAAGCCAGTTAACGTAGAAACTGGTGGGAGGCAAAAGCTCAAGTGAGTTTTATGGTGAAGGTCGGTGCGTTTCTGAAAGGGGTGAGTTGCCCTAAGAGGCCCTTCAATATATCTCTCCCCGTGGACTTATTTCCACAGTATCCACCCTGGACAGACCACCTCCCCCCTTAAACAGTGTTGTGGTTAGAGGAGCACCATGGGGACCTTTTTCCTGAGGACCACGACTGTATGTTCCCTTTCATCACCCAGACTGTGAATGTTATCCCTGTGATGTGCTGCTGGGCGGTGGGAGGACCAAGGCAAGGTTGGACTGGACTCTGGTGGGTTGTTTGGTTTGGTCCTTGTTGCCAGAGCATCATCTAGGAGAAACGATGCAGAGAGGCAAACTGGTCCCCACACTTAAATAGCTGGTGGGATTTGGGGAAGCCAATGCCTTCATTTCACATGTGGCACCAAGGATTCATCCCATGCAAAGCTGTTTTGCTCACAGCTGGCCTGGGACAGCTTCCATATGTCCCCCTCGAGATGGAGGGTGCCATGCCTCACTCCCCATCCACTGGACAAAGAGGCTTTGGGGGTTCTTTTGTGCCAGAAACTGTCACACAGTGTGTGGGGAACATCTCTTTTCTCTTTTCTCGAAGGGCAGGTTTCTTTTTACCCCCCAGCTCTAGGCAGGCTCAGCACACAGATTTATTCGGGGCCAGGGATGTATGTGTGCACATGTTTGGGGAGGTTTGGGGGTTTTGTGTTAGTTTTGGGGTTTTTTTTGTGTTGGTTTTTTTTTTTTTTTTGAAAGAACAATGTTGCGGCGGCCAGCAGCTAATCCTAAATTTGGGATACCTGACATCGTAATGAGAAAACAAACCTTCCTGCACTTAAAATGAGTGACAGGCCAGGTTTGGCCCTAGCAACCTTCAGAACTGATTTGACCTTGCAACCAGACCTCCTGGGCTGACTGACAGATTTTTACAGCCGCATTAGAGTTGAGCTGACCTTGTTTATCTGGGGATTCACCTGGGAGACAGCAGACATGTCCAGGGATATTAAGTCTCAAGCTGAAAATGTTTGCTCAGGTATTAGGGGGAGAGTTAATTTAGACTGAATGCCTCCTATGTGGCACCAGCTACTGCTCTGAGGGACAATGTGCCCCTCGGCCGATGACAGTTGGTTTAGACTTTCTTTAGAAATTGGAGTCTCCTTCGAGTGGAGCCATGCAGAGTACTTCAACTCACTCTGAATTTCCCTGCACATTTAATATTTTGGGGCGTTTGGTAAAAAAGAGCCCAGGTGAAGGTACAGGTTAGTGTCCCTGCAGAGGGGTCCTGCTGCTGGCACCGGGAGAAGTGTGTTGGACTGGGTCGATTCACTTTTCTTTTATAAAATGTGACACACGTGAGCTGACATCTGTCCCAAGCAGCACTGGGCTGGTGTCCCCTTTCCCCGATACCCACCGAGCCCTTCCTTCCCGCGTGGGGGGACGTGCTTTCCCTGCTGCAGCAACTAAGGAGAGGGCTGGGGACCAGCAGTTCTTCCCCTTCCCTTGTGTGGACCCCGAACGAGAGGACCAAGCCCTGGAGCTGCCCCCCTCCCGCACTCCGAGGATGGGCAAAAAGGGGCACCCAGCAGCGGGTGCTCAGCCTGTCTGCCCAGTCGGGAGCATCCAAGGGATGCTGCCTGAAGCCTGATCCCCCTCGAGGTCATCCAGGGAACTAAGTCATTTCAGCAAAATAATTTCATCTGCTGTGCGGGTGGTTGAAACTCTGATTTACACTGGCATACGTGTGCCCTGGGCAGGTGGTACAGCCCTCCTGCAGCATCTCTGGGCTTGGGGGGAGACGATTTAGGATTCAGGGAGAGAGATGATTCGGAATTCAGGAAGACCTTGGGATTTTATTTTTTTTTAATTCTTTCTTTGGGCTTGCAGATAACTAACAGCCCCCAATATGTGTATGACCACATGGGTGGTCCTGGCTGCATCCCATCCCTGGGGAGGACCAAGTATCGCTGTTCCGCGGGGTCAGGCAGGCACCTTTGCTGCTGGTCTTCCCCAGGTTTTCCTCAGCTGCTTTTTGTGTTGAATCACTACCAGTCCCTCTCTTTTGAGATTCCTCTGAAAAGCTTCTTTTCCTCCACTGGGACCATAATCGCTTTTCAGGAGTGAAGGTTTCACATGCTGGGATCCCATGTGTGGGTGTCTGGTCTCTGCTGGATGGGGCTGGGCTCATGGGAGAGAGGCAGAGGGTGGCTTGGGGGAAATCTGGAGCTGATTTCTGGGGAGAAAGCAGATGTCCGTGGTGTGACACCCCTCACAGATGGAAGCCCTTCCCTGGTGTTGAAGGAAAGATTTTATTTAGTTAATTCTTTCCCATTTTCCCTGCTGGTATTCCCTGGTATCGCCTCCTTCATCTCCTTTTCTGCTCAGGTTTTGCTGCTGCCCTCCCTCTCCCCTCACATATGCCTGTTTGGAAATGTGGGGGTAATTGTTCATTCTCTGTATTGCTCGCTTTCACCTTGGCACTGTGTTTTTGGGCCCCAGCCAAGGTAAAAAGTTAAAATGCCTGACTGATGCATGAGAGACAACCTTGTTAGGATCCTCACAGAAGCAGGAGAAACTGAAATCTCCTGAAAGCAGCTTTCTCTGCAGTTTGTAGAGGCATGGCAAGGGATGCTTTTCTTTGACTGTCTCATACTTTCGCAGAAGTTTTGAGACCAGATGGGACAATTTGAAATCCTTCGTTATAGGCTTGACTTCATTCAAATATCACACGTTGTGCTTAAGGATGAAGTTAGCTGCTGCTCTGCAGAGGGACAACCAGCAGCCAGCCACTGAGCATCCTGCCTGGGGCGCAGCACGAGAGCTGTGTCCCTTTCCCCTGCATCGCTTCTGTCTAGCTCGGGGTCTCGGGTCCCTGAGGAGCCTCCCCTGAGATACCTGAAGACCCTCTCCTGAGGTCCCCAATGCCCCCACAGTCACAGATGCTGCCTGGATGAGGGAGGGAGGAAGGCACAGATGAAAAGCTCCCAGGGAGGAGGAAGAGGTAGTGGTGCATCCCATAACTGGAGAAAGAACAAGACGCCCACTGGGTTATGCAAGTTCCCCAAATCCTGAATATTTGTTTCTCTTCCTGACCCACCCTGCTTTGCCTTCCCCTATGTTGAGGTCTGGCAGGTCTCTAAAGGCAGTAAGTTCCCAAGGGCAGGAAAAGCCCTTCGTGCCAACACGGGAAGGATGCCCGTGCTAATTGATGTTCCTACACCTCCCTCCTGGGACCTGGTGGGAAATGTGAGCTGAAAGTGCCCTCTGGATGTGTGGATCCTCAGCACAGTGTGGGCACTGCTGTCGGTCCCCCCTGAGCTGGTCCACCTTTGGTAATGAGCCCAGCAAAGAGGGGAAGCGTTGAAGCAGTTTGGCCTGGAGGGCTGGAAATGCGGCTGCTGCAGCGTGAACCCTCCCTGTGCCGGGGGAGGCTGGGATCCTGCTGCTGAGCTATTTATTTAAGAAAAAAAATATTATCATTTCAGGCGTTGGCAGTGTGGGGTGTATCGGCCATTGTATCAAAGATGTGGTTTTAATGCACTTTCCTCCGCTTAAATGCTATTTGCCTTCTCCTTCAGGCAATTGAATTTAAGAAAACTCTGGTTGCCCAGGTTTTGTTGAACAAATTGGCCCCTCCGCGCACAATTCCCAGGAGGAGCCAGCTCTGCAGAAACTCTGGGAGCTGTCACTTCAGTGCATGGCTGGGATGGGCTGAACGGATTACCCAGCTCTGCATCGTCTGCTCTTTTATCTGTCTCAAAGCAATGGGAAGCCAGGAATAACCCCCCAGGGTTCCTCTGAGCCTGGCGGTTTCTGGAGCCCGGGGTCAGATGACTGTTATTGTAGCTAAAGGTGTTTAACCCCAATTGATTTTGACAAGCCCTATTAGCAGATCCCCCAATTACTTATCGGGTTTTGAGAGGAACCTTGTCGATTTAAGGCTGGATGCTCTAACCTGAGCGGTGCTGACAGGATGCAACAGGTACCAAAGCTGCTTCTGCAGGAGTCGATGGGAAAAACTCCCCATCAATCTTCAGGGCCAAATTCTGACCCTTCCGCAGGGCCTGGCAGCTCTCAAGGGTCTCAGAGTCAGCCCTGGAGAGCAACGGGCTGGAACGAGGTATACGAAGCCTCCCACCCTGCAAAGCACCGAGCATCCTCGGAGCAGCCCTGGGTTGGGCTTAAAGCCCAGGTGACTTGTTTGCAGGGCAGCTGCCTGCGTCCCGACACTGGGGAATGGTGCAGGAGCCGTGGGACCTGATGCAAAGCATAGGACAGTCCCTGAAGAACTGCCCAAAACAGCTGGAGGGTTGTTTCTGCTCCCCTTCAAAACCGATCTGTCCCCCAGCTGGGTCCTGGCTGCTGGGGAAGGGAGCTGAGGGTGCCTGGTACCAGTGGCTGCAGGAGAGAAAGGAGATTGCTCTGCATTTTTGCATGCTCAGAACCAATGTTTATCCCATGGGGTTGAATTCAGACCCCCAAAGCCCCGCAGGCTGGAGCCGCTGCTGGGCGGGCAGAGAAACTGCAGGGAGACTTGTGTCCGCAAGACGTATCAAGCAACGAGCTCTCTCTGAGGCTCGTATCCCAAAGACAGCTGAGATCATTTGGACGTGAATGGGACTTATGTGTCTAAGTAATCTCAGAGGGTCTGGGCTTAACAGCGTTGCTGATTTTTAAATTATTTTTTTAATAATACAGCAACTGGGAAATAAAAGCATCATCTCAGGAAGGAAATCACTGCATTAGCCTAATGTTTTAATGAATGTGCTGTATTGCCGTGCAGGTCAGATGTAGGTGTTTGCAGGTGACAGGCAGCAGCCTGCTTGTCACCCACCCTGGGCAGGGAAATGTGGCCGTTCCATGTGCAAATACAGTTTAGTCCAAAAGTTGCTTTTGGGCAGCAAAACAAACAGCCTTTTGGAAGCCCTGCAAGTTTCACACTTGCTTTTGCATCTTGGTTGCTCAGGGAGAGGACTCACCCTGCTCGGGGAAAACAAACAGCCGGCATCGCCTGCTTGGCTGGGGGCTTGCGTGGGTTTTACTTGAGCCTAGTGAGCGACTGGAGCTGCTGTGAGACTGTGCTGAGTCCTCTGGGAGGTTTTGTAACAAACACCTTGTAAAATGCAAATATTTGAATAGCGACGTTCACAAGTAATGTGCCAGGGTGAGGAACAACTGCTCACGGTTTTTTGCCGGTTGTGTGAAACTTAAGGATGAACTTAAGGATTTTCCAGAGACAAAGGTGTTGAATACACTGTTTACAACCAATACTCAGTAGAGTTTATGAGGTTTATGAGGTTTATGAGCCATTTATTTAAAAGAGAAGAGACCCTAGTTAATCAGCAGTCTATTTATTGTTTCTTAATAATTTGACAGCAATTCATAACTGTGCCTTGTTTTCTATTATGGGCACAATTGCATTAAGTGTGCTTGTTCCCCATGTACTATCTCTGAAATTAATTTTCACTTTGAAAACTGCTCATATTCTTCCAAATAAAGAATCATAATTAAATGGAAATACTTCTTTCAGATGATTGTTTTCAAAAGAACCAGTTCCTTGCCCTGTTTTGGGTTATTAAAGGTTTTTGTTTTGTTTTATTGCAGGCATTTTTAGCTCAGCCTCCAGAAAATTGGGCAACGTAGGAGGCTGCTGTAGGCGTTGGAAAGCAGTTGGGGGTGACTTTGGCGGTCAACGTGCTGTGTAACCTTGGTCAGGTCACTGGACACCTAACGGTAAGGAGGCCCTTTATGTTGATTTTTTGGGGGGTATGAGTTATCTGACAGTGTGTCTCTGGTCTCTCTGTCTGTCTGGGGGGGGGACTGAATAAAGGCTGAAGGAGCTGTGTTGCTCCCAGCCCCAGCAGCCTGCTCCGTGGTCTGGTGGGCTCCAAGCCTGACTGAAGGCACTGGACGATTCCATCTCCATACTGGAGCTCATTGACTTCCAGCAGAGATCTCATGCCCCAACCTGCTCAGCTAGCATCCTGCTTTTCACCCAGAGATCCCAAACCACGGAGCGGCTTATATCCCTCCACGGGCACAGAAGTCACTCCTCCTTCTCCAGGCACTCAGCTGACCTCAGGGCTCTTGATTTATGGCCACGCAAGTGCCAGGAGAATGGGGCTTTGCCGCTGCCAAGCAGGCAACAGAATGTCGAGGCACCGGCGTAGCCAGGGAGCCGTTTATGGGGTGCTCAGTAACATCCTGCTGACTTCTCGGGGGCTCAGCACCAGCTTGAATCAGACCATTAAAGTGACCTGCAAAGCTTTATCTTAAGTGTTATCTCTTCTCCCACCAACTGCAATATTCAGGGGAATGCTGATATCGATGAGAAAACTCCTGGTGATGGCTGGGGCAGAAACAAATTACTTTCCCACTAGGGAAAGGTCATCTGTGAAATTTCACGGACAGTCCCCCATTCGCTAAACACCCCCTTCCCCTGGCTTTTTTTTTTTTTTTAATTTTATTATTATTATTTTTTTGTGTGTGTAATTGCGTGTCAGACCAAGTGCACTCAGAATGTGAGCAGGGTCTGATACAAGGAGGGTGAAATGAGATAATCCATGTTTTCATCATCCATAGGCCTCTCTTTTCACGGGCCGTGGGCCGTACTTTATTAGGCTGAGCAGCTCTGGGCCTGCAAGAAAGAGGAGCCCTTTCTCATCCCGATGAGAATAGTGCAGTGAATGGATTCCAAGTGTTTACTCAGCATTTGTCTCGTGGTTTATCAAAGGAATGAGGAGGAGGTGCCGACAGACCTTTTGTCCCACTGATGTGTTATGACAATGTTCCATGAATATGCAGAATGGCAGAAGGGATTAGAGCCAGTACAATTCCCCTCCGGCGCTTTTTTCTTTTTTTTTTCTTTTTTTTTTTTCTTTTTTTTTTTTGCCTGGGATGTTCAGGGGTTTAAGAGTGACCTGCTCACAGTCAGGGCACTAAACATCAGATTTTCCTGTAGATAGGGGTGTAAAAATCCCACACTTGTCCAAAGCTGTTAGCATCTGACTTGAAGGTTGGGCTATCTTAGTCACTAGCTGCTCTTTATGAAATTTTGGCTGGCAGGAACTGCCTGGCTGAAAGCTTTGTGTTTTGGGAGACGTGGAGATACTGGTGCATAATTAAAACTTGAGTTAATCAGTGACACATGAAGCCCAGGCCAGTGGTGATGTGACCGCTGCTCTCCGGTCTGCCGCTGTTGGTGTAGGCTGGCAGTGGTACCTTGCTGTGTTTTTTCTGCTGCTTCCCAGAGTCCTGGTCCAGCAGTTTGAGTGTGATTCAGTAAACGGTGCTGACATCGGGCACGGATGCTCTTCATGCTCTGTGTGCCATTTTGGATGGACAGGTTAATGAGTTAACCCTTGCGGCACACCTCTGAGGCAGGTGATGAACATTATCTCTGGTTTTAATATGGGGAGACTGCAGTAGGGTGGTGAGGGCAGGCACATCGCTCCACACCACCAGAGCACTGGTGTTTCTGACCTTCCATCTCCAAGTAACTCTGCTGAGCAATGGTCAGCAGCTATCAACCCATTATCAAGGCTGGTAATGCGTTTCTCCTATGTCATTGAGCAAAGATATCCCACCTGAGAAATTATCCTCCATTGGTTTCCTAGATCCCAAGAATCTTTTCTGTCTGGCTCCCCAGATGGTCTGGGGGGGAGCTCTCCAGACACATAAGGGGAATGATGGCTTTGGGTCCAGCTTGGGTCTTACCCTAGGAAGAAGGGTGTTGGGCATGCTCAGCACTGGTCTAATTCTGCTCCCGTCCAAGTCAACAGATCAAAGCGCTGCTAAGAGCTCTTAAATCCACCTGAAATCTCCCCCGCCCCAACCCGAAAGATGAAACTAGCCTGTTCCACCCTTGCCGCATATGGGTAAACTGTTTGTCTAGAGCCTTTCCAGCGTGTCCTGCCTTTCTGTTCAGGATTTTGGTTGCTCTGTGGAGGATCTGGAGGACATTTGTTCTGGGTCAGATGAGAGGTGGGGCATAGTCTGCTCTCATCAAGCTTATGGGGATCTCCCTGGCTGTGATGACCGCAGCATCTGCTGTGAGGACATCCAGCAAAGGCAGCCACAAGAGGGGAGAAATGGCCATCAGCTCCTCCTTTGCAGGGACATTTGTGCAGCAATGCTCTGAAGGTGGCCAAGGACACCAGGTTGCACAGGGCTTCTCTGCTCCTGCTCCGTGGCATACGTGGTGTGCAGGGCTCTGGTCTGGATCCTGCATAGAGCATCCCATGGCAGGCTTGGCCACCGTCGCCACTGTTTTTCCCCAGAATGGGTAGAAATGGGGGGGGTGGGTCCACAAACATAAGCCTGAACAAGGCCTGTGAGCCCCTCTGGGGCATCGAGTCTCTGTTTGCAGAATGAGGCGCTTGCTGAGCATGGAGTTGTCAAGTTTGTGTATGTAGGGAAAAATAGTGAAGAAAGAGGCAGAGGTTCCTTGCAAGTCCTAGCGCTGGCTGTGTGGAGGTACTGCCTGCTATTGTGGCGTGTTTATTCTGCTTGCTGAAGTCCCTCTCCACCCACCCGGTAACACTAGCAATAATTAGGTTAATGAATTTGGGTACAGTTATCCCAAGCCCAGCTCTTGGCTGGTGGCCCCATGAGAGCAGTTGGCAATGGCTTTTGCTGACGGAGGGCACGTGCTGCGATTTGCTCCCCAGGGAGGTTCTCAGCTGGTCTTGGCTTTGGTGGAGAAGTGACTTCCTATCTCCAGAGGCCGAGGACCATTGCCCAGCCGGTGCTGACATTCCCTCCATGGGGTCTGCTCAGCACTGGGATGTGTTCCTGGCAGCTGATGATGGGGGACCCGAAGCACCTCAGGCTTGGTGCTTAGGCCAGCCAAATTCTTGAGACTGGATTAAAGAGAAAAAAGTGTATTTTTCACCGTCTGCCTGTTTTCACCGCCATCAGCAATGCTGGATCTTCCTTTGCCCCCTGGGGGTGTGCATGAAGGATCACTGTTTTCATGTTGTCATTTGCAATTGGGACTCCTCAGCTGTGGTGTAACGATAAAAAAGGAATTAAATGGGAATAAATGCTTCCCGCTCTGAGAAACCTGTGATGAAAACACAAGAGTTGGCAGCCCTGGGAAGGAGGCCAACCTTGGACCCACAGGACACTTAGAGCACAGACACCTGACTATTGAAAATCCTTCCATCCTTCTTTGCTCATCTTTTATCCTCTGGGATTTTGTTGACTGCCGGAGGCTGCGTCTGGCCCCCTTTTCCTTAGGGGGAGACTAAGCAGTGGAAGAACAAGTCCACGGCAGCTGCCAACCTCTGAGTTTTGTGGCTATACAAGGCAAAGCCTTTAGGACCTATTTGCAACCAACTCATTCTGGGGTGGAAGCTGCTGAACTCTCCGGTGGGTGCTGGCATGCTGCTGGCTACTCGCTGGGGCTCCTCTTAACCCCTTCAGACCTGTGGTTAAGTACATATCTCAAATATCTCAGTGTCGATGTGCTGTTCATCTGGGACTTGAGACAGTTGTTTTGGCTTCCACTCTGCCTGAACATGTTTGTGCCTCTTAGGACTGCTTTTTGTTGCTGCTGATTTTTTTTTTTTTTTCTTTAAAAAATTTATGGCAGGACGCAAGTTCTCATTGGTTTGGATGGGAGCTGGGTTCCTAAATTGCTCTTACAAACCTCTCTCAGACTCTTTATGATGGAAAAATGATGACCAGATCCTGACATTTTTCTTTTTTGACCCACTCTCAGGCTTGCTCCAGGTTTCCTGTACACCTCCCTCTGCCTCAGTTTCCCTCCCTGTGTGGTGGGGGACAAGCTGCCCATTTTTGATCTTTTAGGTCTTTGAAGATATGCCATGCCTACTGAGAGAGACACAAGGCAGGAATATTTGTGTAAAGTGTGTGCACTCCAAGTTTGGTGGAGAGAAAATAGATAATATTCAATCATCTGAGCATCTTCCAAAGAAGAGTATGTAGTACAGCAAACTAACCGAGAAAAGAGAAGGGAGCAGTTGATGCTCAGTTTTGTCTCCTGACTTTTCCTGGGCTTGCAGAACTCTGTATCAGGCCTGCCTGCCCCTGTTACCTCCTGGAGACCTTCAACTGTTGTTTTCTAGCTGATGATTTCGTGCCATTTTGACGAGATTTTCTTCCCACAGCACTGAGGGCCACCACCTCCCTTCCAGTCTGGCTCCCATCATGAAGCTCTGCTGAAGTATTTCATTGAACGTTTCTTCTGCAAGAACAAAGCATCCTCTTGGTCATCCCCGGGAGAGAAATCCCTCCCTTCCCCTGGCATCTCAGCATCTGGGGTCCCAGCAGGCCTGCCATGCTTCACAGATGGCCTCCTCGCCACCGACCCCTCTCCTCTCAAAGCCCATCAGATGCAGCAGGTGGAGAAAAAGGCAAGACAAATCCTGAAGTTTTGACTGCAGTGGAAAAAGAAGGATCTTGTGCTCTTCTACCACAGGTTTTTCATTCAGGAAACTCCACCACAGAGTCTGTTATTCACCCATTCCTATTCAAAAGCTAAATTATGAAGGTTCAGAGGAAACTTAGCCTGTATGATTAAGCCATCATCTCCATCCTAGAGAGTCATGGTAAAAATGTATTTCATGCAAACAAAACCTAAATGCATGCAATATATGCAGTGTAAATCAAACAACATGATGTATGTGGGAAAAGCTTCCAGAGATGCTAATTAGATGCATGAGTAAGATTCTTGGTTCCATCAGAGAGCATTTGGACTGTGGTCCTGATTATGCCTCTGGCTTGCTGCTTTACTCCGTATGAATCAGTCCTTTATGCTCTACTTGCTGTCTCCATTTAGAAATGAGCAAAATAATTTCTGACCTTTCCCCAAGGACATACTGTATTGGATGTTTTTAAAGAAGGGTGTTTGAGGTTGACATCATGTGGTCTCTGATCCATGCTCATGGGCCCTCCTTGAGGCTGAGATGTATTGCAGGCTGAGCTCTCTTCCATGCTCAGCTGGTAAGGGAGGTCAATGTCCTGTCTTGCACCTATCCTGCTGGGTAACCAGGATCCAAGCCAGGTTTCAAGTCCAAATCCATCTCCCTCATTGTTTATACTCAAGGTGGCACTGCCAGATGGAGTTGGCCTTATCGCCAACCTTCTAGATGAACCCTGAGACCTCTTCAGCCTGCTATGGTATCAAAAGCTGCAGTTCCTCTCAAGCATCATATTGACCCTTCTGGTCCAGGCTACAATGTGGCTTTGAGCTGGCAACATGAACAGAGAAGAGGCAGGAGCAGGAGTGGGCGTGCTTTGGACCTCTCTCAAGTCCACCGCTGCGTGGACCGGCGGGGTTTTCTGACGCAAGATGGGCAAACCAGTGAGCTGTGTCACAGTGCCTGGGGTGAGGACTGTGAGCAGGGAAAGTGAGTGGCAGGACAACCCCGGGAGCTGTGGGCACGAAGGCAAGAGAAAGAGGTGTGAGAGGGGCTTGGAGCCCCAGCAGAGAGGCCGGGGTTGCCACAGCTCACGCTGCTTGGAGGGGCCGGGGAGGTACGAGTGCTGCTTTTGGGGGAACCAACCTCCCTAAGCCATAGAGCTGGCCCAAATATGCTGCTGACTGGCATCAACTGTTTCTCATCCAAACAGAAGCACTTTGCCAAAGGCCATGTCTTGCCTAGCCGGGATGCAGCTGGGATGCCACTGCAGAAACAGAAGTGATGTGATGTGGTCTTCCAGAACGGCTGCTCCAGAGCAAGCGGTGATGGATGAACCACAAACGCTCTCCCCAGGCACTCAGCTCTGACAGAAACTGCCCAGGACCTGGATGCTGGTGCCAGCTGCCTACCTGCATCAAACACTGCTGTGATATGGAGATTCCTGACTCAGCTGGAGGACCCCGGTGTCCACAGCACTTCAGAGGTGGCAGATGGAAATGAATTAACTGGATTTCTGTGGACCCCTAAAATAAAGAAATGTCTGGGTTGATTCTCCCAGCCCCAAGCAGCACCAGGCAGGAATGGTTTTGGCTCGGAGGAATGTGAGACAAACACTGTGATTCATACTTGTCCAGTCTGATTTGAGTCTGAATCATCTCTCTCGCCTTCTCACGAGGAAATGATGTGATGAACACTGGCCTGTCATGGCTGGAGACCCTTTTCCTGCACCACATGCGCTTTGAAGTCGTTGCAAGAAATTTTACTTATTGGTCATTTGTGGAGCGATCTCAAAGGCACATGAGGTCTTCCCAACCTTAACCTAGTGGTCTCCCCTCCAGACAGCCGACTTCTCCACCAACACAGACACGTGGCGAGATGACCCCGTTTGGGGCAGAAGGGCTGGGCAGTGGCCAGGCCACCCCCTCTATGCCTGGGAGACGTGAAGGTGGGTGTCTTGCTCCTGGACTTGCCTCTTCTCTTGCCAGGCTTTAGGATGCCCAGCAGAGGTCTTGTTGGCTGCCAGCCCCTGGATCCCCATCGGCGCCGTGGGCCTTGGAGACCCCTCTCCAGGCTAGGAAGTGAGCGTGTGGGCTGGGTGGGAGGATCTCTGCTCTTCATCCCCCCCACATCACCATCTCGTGGCTTCATCTCTGCACCGTGCCTGGGATGCTTTCCCTGCTCCCAGCCCTGCTCCATCCCACCATTTCAGGAGACCCTATGTCCTACTCTACCTCCATCCACCTGGTCCCACCAGTTCATGGGGTGCCCCGTACCTCCTGCTGAGGTTTGTGCTCTCCCTGCACTACCAGGAGGGGATTGCCAGAGGTGCCTGGCTAGGCTGGGGGGATTAAAGAGCCTTTGTTTCAAAAGCATTTTAAGCGGTGAGAAAAAAATAACCTGCCAGTCCGGCTGCAGGCAGATCGGGCTGAAGGTACAAGACAGAGGGAAATTTTCCATGACAGAGGTGTGCTCCTGGCCTAAGGGGAGGGAAGAGGCTATTATGGTTGGAGTGGATGAAATCACTGCTGGCAGGAGCATTAAACAGAGGAAAAAGCTGGTAGTGAGCTAGCAAGGTGGGATTATAACAGTCTGCTTGGGCTTGCAGCTAATTGGTCTGGTAGCTGTAAGAGAGTAGCAGATGCACAAGGGAAAGGGAAAATTTTGCAGTGAAGTCCTTGACTGGGAGCCCTGGTGTGCAGCATCTGGGCTGGTTGGGCATCAGTTCCTTGATTTCCTTGAAAAATGCAAGCCTCGGCAGGTTTGGGGAGCTAGCTGGAGCTGTGGTGGAGGCAGGTGCTGTGCAGCAGAAATGCTTCTTGTGTGACAGCTAACAAGGAGTGGGGCAGAGGCAGGGCTTCCCGGCGTGGGGAGGGCTTGGGCTAACCTGTGGGGTCACGGAGGGGGAAAGAGTGTGGGAATGCATGAAACATTCCTGCTACTGTGTTTTCCTGCCTGTTCCCGTCCTGTTCTTGTGATGCTCAGGTGGATTTGCAGAGGCTTTTGGCAGGCCCTGCAGGCCAGGTTCTCCTATGGACCTGGCTGCCTATTTATACGGTGAAAGCATCAAAATTTCTGGGGCAGGACCATGAACAAACCTTGTAGAGCAACGCTGCAGGGTGCTGAGCTTTAACCACCTGGGAAAAAAACCTGGGAAACCTGTTTGTTCAGCGTGCATCAGCGTTTTGTTGGGAAGGGAATATTTTTTAAGAACAACTGGAGGTAGCTGGAAAGCAGGAGACCAAGGTTTCTTGTGAAGATCTGCTCTTGTAGGGGTTGTCCTCAGTAATGTTGTGTGATGGTTTCTTCCACTGCCTCTGGGTGCTGCGTAGCCTGAATCCTTCCAGGATAGAAGGATGATCAAAGGACAGTCAAGGCTGTGCCCTGCTCGGAGCAGATTGTTGGTAGAGCAGGTTCACCAAGAGGGGTTTTTCGGACCAGTGCTGTGGTTGTATTGCAATGATCATAACAGCTTCTTTGGGTTTCTAGAGTTTTTAATATTGCTTTATAAAACCAAATATTTTAAAGTTCCTTACTAACCCCATGCATGACCCACCCTTGCTCTTCTCGGTGTGTTGAAGCCACCAGGCAGAACGGCTGAGCCACCAGGGAGAGGGACCAGCTCAGCCTGGCCCTTGTGCTTGGCCTTTTTTTAGGCTTGGGCTCTGGCCATGAGGTATGGATCCGGGGCAGGAATTTTGGGGGTTTTCATTCCAGGAAAAGGGAAAAATAAATATTTACTCATCCCAAATACTGAGGTTTATCCTGAACAAAAAAAGCACCAAAGTTTATAGAAGCCAAGTCTCCGAAACTCCAAACCAAATTTTGCCCCTAAATCATGGTTTTCGATAGCTCAAGTTCCTTAGAGTTTTTTTTGTTTTCTTTCAAGTTTAAACAAATAGATACTTCTGTTAAGAATATTATTTTTGGTAAACAGACAACAGAGAAGAAAGGGGTTTTTTTTCTCCTGCTCCCTTTATTTCCATAGGAATAAAAGAAAACTTCACAATTTTTATATCAAAATTAATTTGGGGGAGAAAAATCTTGACTGGTTGTAGTAGAAGAAAACCCAAAACTTCCCTACAGAGATGAAAAATAGTTTGCAAGTTTCTTTCTTACCCTGATGTTGCCCAGTTTGGTAAATGCTTTACCTATACTTTGTGAAGAAATGATTTTGCCTGGATCTTGCTGCATGATTACCTAGAAATACATTAGTGACATGAAGAGTTAGTTCTCAGGAAGAATGTATTTGCTTTGGTTATATGTTTTCTGCATCCTGAAGAAATGGAATAGCTCAGGAAGTGTGTTAAATTGTGGCTCCTTTGACCCCAGGCTGTAACTGTCTGGTGTCCTGGGCTGGTTTTCACGTGGCTGCTGATCCTGTAGCCAAGCAGCGTGGTGCCCCAACTCCTGCATGTGTGCTAGTTGTGGTTACGACCCTCCAGGTCTCCTGTTTTGCTCTCATTGCTGTTCTCCATCACACGTTCCTCCTCTGGGAAGTGGCATCCCATGAGGGAAATCTCCCAGGAGGAAAGGATTTCCCCCCAGCCTCCCTAGCTGTAGTCACCTCAGCCTAGTGTACCGAACTCTTATATGAGCGACGTGATTCACCTTCTGGTGGTGAAGCCTTCCCATCCCACAGAGCAGCTGTGGTGGGGAGGGTATCTCAAGCTTCTTCTGAGGGTCTCCAGCTGGGAGTTTGGAGAATGGATGCATTCAGACAGGGACGTGCTGAGGGTGGGAATGGCCCCGAGTGCTGATATTTCAAGGCAGCAGTACTTCTGCAGCTTTCAGCCAAGGAAGTCCCCGAGCGTGTGGCTAGTAAGTGATGGGATATTTCAGGGCCACGTTAAGAGCACCATCAGCAGGTCAGGTATCACTGAAGCATCCCCCAGAGGCCACCGCTGGCTCTGAGGCTGGAGGATGCTTTGGACTGTTCATTGCAGCGTTCCATGGGAGAAGAACCAGAGAGGTCCTCGCTCCCAGGGCTCCCAGCCCCTCTCCTTCCTTGCACATCCCAGGGGTGGCTGAGATACAGATGTCTGCTTCATGACTAAGGGGAGGGCTCTGCAAACAGGGATGCTCCAAATGCAACTCTGCCCAGTGCAGATATCTAACCTACTGTTTCACTCAAGATAGGGCAAAAACACTGGTCTCTCAGCATGGCCGCATTAAGGAATGTGAACATCTTGCCCACTTACTCCCATACTGCATGCCGTTTAGCAGAAGATTGTGTTGTTTTGGGGCAAGTAAATGCACGTTTTTCAAACCCACGTGGCTGCAAAGAGCAGCTTGGAGATGTGCCTGGGTACCACTGATGCAGTACCTGCCTGGGCGCATGGGGTGCTTGAAAGAGCAGCTCTCTGAGGGTACATAGCCCTGTTCCTCTGCAGTGAAGCAAGTTCACCCATGCTGTAAAGCGATTTGTGTGTGCAACATTTCTAAAGGAGGCTGCAGCTCTAGTGCAAAATGGTTTGGGGGCTGGAGGTGAAAGAGCAGTTGAAATTGCTCTGCGTACTCAGTGAGGATGAACTGATGCAGAAGGCAGCAGATGCTGGCAAAACTTAGACATACTTAGTAAATGTGATTTATTCCCTCCTCGTCACCTCATTTTAAAGAGAGATCCAGATCACATTTGTTTGGTAGCCATCTCTATTATTGTCTTTTACCTTTTTTATAAAAGATCTGGGCCAGGAAGAGCACCCTGAGTGATAAAGCATATGTGGGAATTGGAGTCTGTCTGTTTTGGCTTTCCTTATTTGATGGTAAAACACGGTTTGTTTCCTGCCTGTGTGCTCCTGCCTGTCTCTGTCCTGCTGTTTTATCTGTCTGTCAAAACTAGTTTGACATCTGGGTCCTAACCCGGTGAAGTTGAGAGCAATTTGAATGGTCCCATCAGCTTTAAAGTAACTACTCACCATCTGGAGTCTCAGCCAGCCCACAGCCTGAGATGGGGCCAAGGCTTCTCCAACCGCATGTAAAATGACATGAGATCAGGGCCTCGGACTATAAATGTTTCACACAGTTGGGTCTTCATACCCTGTTGTCCAGATGAGATGTCTCTTCCTTTGCTAGATGTGATCGCAGGTGCGGGCAGCTCCAGACCCAGCCGTACTATTGCATTTTCATTTCCAACTCCTTTTCTGATGTTTAGACCAATAAAAAAAAAGGAGACAGTGATAAGCAAGGGCTGTTTGATATGATTGAATGAGAAAAGCTCTTCCTCCTTTGCACCCCATAAGCCTTTTCCCTCCCAAACCCATTCTTGCTAGTTCTGAAGACGTTCAAGTCCTTGCATCGATATGAAAATCTCACCACCTAACGTCTGCAGAGTTGAAGGTTTCCATCTCCCCCAGGAAGGTAATTTTCTTTGTGCATCCTGGAGTGATCTTTAGTGACTCCCTTCTTGGGCATCTGTCCTGCCGCCTCTCCAGTGACCAGAAAAGTCAGATCCTCTGACTGAAATTAACTGGCCACATTCAGATACTTGCTCGATTTAAATGCATGCTCTGGGAGAAATATGAATCTTCCAACCTTTTTCCCTCAGCTCTCCCAAGGTGAATGAATGGTCCCTGCTGTGCTCTTGATTTGCATTCCTCCCCGAAGATCCGTGTCTTCTGTAGAGAAAGGCACCTTTCTCTAAAGCTACGTTTCACCCTTTCTCACCTGCTCTCTGTCTTCCAACCAGCACCTACACTCCTGTTGTTATCCTCCTTTGGCAGAAAGAAAACTGAGGCAGTTTGCTCCAACAGCAGCTGGTCTGTGGCAGACCAGGACTGGACCCGACATGGCTCTGTTAGACCCACGATTCCTTGCATGAGCCCTGGAGAGTGGAAGAAGAGAGCCACGACTATCTGCAGGAAAAATAAAGCAAGAACAAAACCACATGCAGACACAAGCAGGGGAACGACCGATGGTGGGAAATAACTGGTCAGTGAATTTAAAACCACTAGGAATTGCTTAAAGGAAAGGGCTGAAGAATCTTTTCTGAAGAGCTGTATGGCTTTTTACTTTGAAAAGGAAGGGAGGAGGATGATACGACCTGCTTGAGATCACCTACTTGACTCTGGGGAAAGAGACTTTTGTCCTGCTCTGCTATTGGAAATACTTTCAACCAAGTCAGAACACTGAAGGCTGTGATTTTTACTCCATGTGGGATATATGGAGGGATCTGCCACTGAGTTAATGGTGTAGACGTTTCCACCTGTATTCTTAGGACACAGACCTGTAGCTACATGTAAAGCTGTGATCTGGCTATGAAAGTCCCTCAGCTTGTCCACCCCACCCCTACGCAGTGGTTCCTTACCTGCTCTGGGCCAGGCTCTCCATGGGCAGGCATCGGGCTTAGAGGTGATGCTCAGCAGCGATGGGGGAGGATGGTGTGAAAGCCCACAGCTTTTTTGGTGCTAATAAAGCAGCTGGCAGCCCCCCAGCTCTGGTATCGGCATATGCCATGGATGAGGGGCTGTGGTTCCGTCCAGCTCTGGAGTGCAGGATGAGATCTGAAGATTTTTTTCCCTGAAACGCAGCAGGGCTTTCTGGGTCCTGTGCCTTCCTTCAGCTTCGGCTGTGGGCTCAGCCCCTCTGCAGTGATAGAGAGACCCCTGCTTCCCCGGCCACCCCCCAAGCTGCCATCCCTGCCCCGCATCCCTTGCCCACCCCGCGGCAGGTACCCGAGGGCAGCCCCGAGCACTGCGGACCATTTTCCCTTCTCCCGGGGGAAAAGAAAAAAAAACTTTTCCCAGGGTTTCCTTACGCAGGAGGTCTCGCCAGGCTGCAAAGTAACTAAACCGAGGGGCCGGCTGCTGCCGCCGCTGTGTCCCGGGCCGCCTCTGAGCGCTTTTCCCAGGGAAAAAAGATAACGAAATCCAAGCGGGGGGGGGGGGGGGCCCGGCGGGAGGTTACCTGCTGGGGGCTGGCTGCGGCACCAAACTCGCCCTGCTCTGGCCTCCGGGACTCGTTTGGTTTAGTTTTTCTCCTGGGGAAAAAAAATCAGTTAAAAAGAAAGCAAAGCGCCCCGGAGAACGGCCGGCACCCCCGGGGGAGGGCCAGTTCGGGGGCACGGCTGCGAAATCAAACCCCGGGCAGAGGCTGAGGGCTTTAGCCGTGGGACTCAGGACCCCTCCCCAGGGTCCCTCCCTCCTCCTCCTCTTCCTCCTCCTCCTCCTCCTCCTCCTCCCGCCGAGGGAGAGGGGCCGGGGCGGGCCGGGCACCGCACGCCCCTCCGGGGGGGAATTCGGGGGGGGGGGGGGGGGCGGCCGCCCTATATATTGCAAAGCTGCTCGGGACTGACCTCCCCAGCGCCGGGAGCTGCCGCGGCGCCTGTCCCCCTCCCCTTCCCCTCCCTCTCCCCCTTTCCCCTCCCCTCGGGGGGGGCTCTTTCTCCCATCTCTGCCCCCCCCCCACCCCCCGACCCCCCCAATCCTCCGAGGAGGAGGAAGGCGAGGGCCGTATATGAACGCGGCCGGCTTCCCCTGCCTGCGAGGCATGTGTACGCTGCCGGCGCCCAGCCCCGCCGCCGCGGCCAGTCCCGGTTCCCCCGGGCCGGCCCGGGGGTCTCCGCCCGCCGGGCAGGCGCCGCCGGTGAAGCCGGAGCCGCGGGGCGGTGGGGGCAGCCCTCCTCCTCCTCCTCCTCCTCCTCCTCCTCCGCAGCCCCCCACGGAGGAACAGCCGCCCCCCGCCGGGGGTCGCCGGAGGAAGCGGCCGGTGCAGCGGGGCAAACCCCCCTACTCTTACATCGCCCTCATCGCCATGGCCATCGCCAACGCCGCCGAGAGGAAGCTCACCTTGGGGGGCATCTACAAGTTCATCACCGAGCGCTTCCCTTTCTACCGGGAGAACCCCAAGAAGTGGCAGAACAGCATCCGCCACAACCTCACCCTCAACGACTGCTTCGTCAAGATCCCCCGGGAACCCGGCCATCCCGGCAAGGGCAACTACTGGACGCTGGACCCGGCCGCCGAGGACATGTTCGACAACGGGAGCTTCCTGCGCCGGAGGAAGCGCTTCAAGCGCACTGACATCACCACCTACCCCGGCTACATGCAAAACTCCAGCGCCTTCACGCCCCCGCCCGCCGGCCGCCCCGCCGCCCCGACAGCCCCCTACCCCAACGCCCTCTGCTCGCCCGGCTACGGCCCCCAGCTCTCCGGCGCCGTCTTCCACCCCTACGCGGCCGGGGCAGCACCGCCGGCGCAGCATCCCAGGATGTTCAGCATCGACAGCCTCATCAGCGGGCAGCAGGCCCTGCAGCCCTCGCCGCCCGCCGAGCTGGGCCACCCGTCGCTGGGCTTGCCCGGAGCTGAGCTGGCTCCCGCTTGCTCCGCCGGCACCTCCGAGCCTCCCTGCTTCCAGGCTCAGCCCGTCAGCCCCGGCTTGTTGGGCCGGGCAGGCCCCAACACCCTGGCTTACCCCTACGCCGCTTCGCCGCCCCACCTGCCCGTGGCACAGGGCAGCTACTCTCCCGGCAGCCCGCAGCTCTACGGGGCTCCCAACAGACTGGCTCTGCCGGCCATGCGGCCCCCCGCCTGCGCCGAGCACGGCGAGCAGCTCCTGGGGCTCTCCGCGTCGCCGCTCGGCCAGTTCGGCTCCAGCAACACCTACATGAGGCAGCCCAATTTCCCCGGCCTGGAGCGGTACATGTGATGGGGTTTGGGAGGGCTTGGCTGGACGTCCCCAAGCTCCCACGAGCATCTCCGGACACGCGGACTTCTCCCCGCTGTGGGGATCGGCCGGGCTGGGGTCGGGGGTCCCCGGCCTCCGGCCGCCTGCGGACACAGAGCTGCGGGGGGACCTAGCTCTTCTCTTTCTCGGCTTATTTTTAACTGGAGGCAAGGCGATGTAATTTTCTGCCCCATCCCCTCCTGGAAAAGGCGCTTTCTGGCTGCATCTGCCAGGCAGGGCTCCCCATGCCCAGGGGGTGTCCCCTCCGCACAGCCCGACCCCGACCCCGGGGATGCTGTCTGTGGCAGGGCACGCTGGGGCACCCCAGGGCACCCTTGGGGCACCCCCGGGGCGAGGAGGAGCACACCCAGGAGGTGGGTGTGTGGTGTAACGTGCAGGAACTGTCTCACAAATGGGCTTTCTCCTCTCTTCCCTGGGTGCCTCCTGTGTAACTGGAATGAAAGTTATCAACAAAACACCACTAAACCAATTCACTGGATTTTAAATGAATATTTAAGATGTTTATCATTTCCTTCCCCTGTAGAAAAAAACCCCCGACACCCTGACTACTTCTTTTTACTATTTTTAAAAATAACTTTTATTGTTAGAAAGGACTTTTTTAAAATAAAGCTTTTCCTTCCAACATGTCCAGTGCTGCTGTTCCTCTGGCTCTGGCCGGACCTTGGCAAGAGGAAATTACCAGTCTTGTAACCGGGGGGAGACAGACTCATGCTGCTGTTGTGACACTGCCATGTCTAACATTTTTAGTGACACTTTCTAAAGCTGTCTATTTTATTACAATTTTTTAAAAAGCAAACGGTAACTAACCACTGCTAAGCCATGCGAAGACTGTAGTAAGCTCTCTGTCACCTGCAAGGTTTGCCCACGCAGGTCTTACTGGACTTGATGGGTTTTATTTGCATAGCAGGGAACGTGTCTTCCCTCTGAGGAATCCCTTGCAGGTGAAACTCTGATTAGGAGATCGGAGCTTTCCTTCCTGGCAACAAAATCAATTCAAATTCCAACCTGTTCACTAGCCAGGCTGCTGCTCTTAATTTACAGGACTGCCAGCCAGACCGTCTCGCCAGCTTTGACGGCAGAATTCCCCATCCCTGCATTTAGCTTTTTTTAACTTAAACATCCTCTGGGTAAAAGTGAAAAGCTAGGATTTCTCTCCTGTTTTTCAAGGGTGTCCTCTGAAGCAGAGCAGTTTCTCGTAGTCCCTATTGCACCTTTCTCCTGCTTAAGGAGGAGTTGGATGTCAGTTGAGCATCTCATTCCCTGGCTGCTGGTCATGACCGAAAGCTGGGTGTACAGGCGGGTACCCAAGGAGTCAGCTTTTGCCCACAGCTTAGGAGCTCGTGGCTTTTCATTCCTTTATGGCATGTGCTCTGTAGAAACTGAGAGTGGAGTTAGTATGAGGGGAGGGAAGAAAATGCTTTTTTCCTCTTGGCTTCCTTAAAATTGGGGTTTCATCTGTCTCTAAAAACTGGCCTAGCTCTGGTCTGCTGCCTTTGGCTGAGATGCTGGGCTCTGGGTCTCGTCTCTGTTCCCTCCAGCTTCACCTTTCCAGCTTTCACACTGGTCCCAGCAGCAGCTTCTGTGCTTTTCCCTTAGTGATAGCCCTGCTCAGAAAGGCATTGTAAGAAAACTTATCCCTTAAAATACTTTGGCTTTCTACAGAAGATACCTATAGACAGAGATCTTCTATCTAATGAAAGTTTGCAAAGCGCCTTTCCTTTCCGTAACATACTGTCTGTATAGATGGACTGGAGGGATGCTGAAATAACTGCTTACAAGGACAGTCAGTAGAAAGGACACTTGTCGTAGCTCACGTTCATTATCAGGGCCTGACCCTGCAATATTTTGCAAACAAAAGCACTTTTGAAGTCTTGCCTAAGTATCCAGGGAGTCAGAGCCAGATACGTGCCCGAAGCACTGGGTCTGCCGGTTTCCCTCCAGTGCTGCTGGGTGCTGGGCTGGGAGTCTGCTGGGTTGGCACCATGAGCAGGAGGGCTGAAGTAGGGGAGAACCAAGTACTGGCATGAAAGGAAACCAATGTTGGGGGGGGGGGGGGCAGAGATGCTGTGGTTCTGTCTGGGCGGGATGCACTGGGAAGAGGTGGCTGAGCCGAGATATCTCAGACCAGGCTGAGCCTGCTCCTCCCCAGTCACCCTGGAGCCCTGCAGGAGTGGGGAGCCAGTGTCAGAAAGGGCTTTCCAAGTTGCTGGCATCTCTGGGTGTTACGTGCTGGTGGAGCCAGGGGGGCTCAGGGGGTCTGAAGGGCTGGGCTGTGGCTCGCTTCTGTCCCCCAGCTGCCTGTACCCTCCTGCCACGGAGCTCTCTGGAGAGCAGCACCCAGCTCCAGATCTGGCGGGGGGTCTGCAGGAGACCCAGCCTACCCCTGTGCCTGTGCAAGGGGGGTCTCTTCAGCCAAGGGAGCTCTGGCATGAAGCAAGAGTCACCGCAGTGGGTTGGATTCCCAAAAATTTCGCTCCGTGAGAGTGGACGACCCTATCCCGGTGTGTCAGGACAAAGCCTGGTGCGCAACGTTGGGTTGCACATCTTCCCAGGGCACCGTATCTCCCCGTCTGCCAGACAGCCCTAGCCCAGAGCCCCCTGCAAGTGACAATAAACCACCCTCACCGCAGGTCTTATGCTGCCAAACAAGCTGGAAAGCTTGGGGAATGGACCCCTTTTCTTCTTTTTCCTGTAGATATTAATCCTCACACGCACAAACCTCTGGCAACTTGTATTGTGATTGTCATTAAACTAATGCCTTAAGAGTGTCTTCTTGGTTAACTTAATGTATCCCAACCAGGCTTTTAAGCTTTCATTTCAAAGCTTTGTTTACAGTTAGGGTGAATCTAGCAAATGAGTAGGATTAAAGTGTCATGTAAAGCATGAGCCTTGCTGGGACAGAGTAGTTTTAAGCTTTGTAAAGTTTATACCCGAGCCCTTCATCTGTTTTAGTGTCTGTTCGATGTCCCTGTTTAGTGAATAAGAGGGATTTGAATGAAACAGGAGTAATTATCACCCAGATTTCAGTTGTGAAACCAGATCTCCTTTGAAATCCTCCCCTCTTTATTTAGGGAGTTTAGGGAATATTAAGCAATGACAGTCATAACTATCTCGATCTTGCTCACACAAAAGCCGGAGGCAAAACTTTCTTTGCTCGCCGATATTGTGGAATGAACGTCATCCTTCAGGGTGATGGCAGGAGGTCCTCTGGACATCCCACGGTGGGGAGAGCCCCGTCTCAAGCCCACTAGATGCAGCAGGGCGTTGGAGTTCATCCTGAGCACCAAAGAGATTTGTCTGGCAATCTGGGCTATTGCCAAGACAGTCTGACTTCTTAGGGAATGGCCCTTTGCAAATCAGGCTGAATTCAGATCTCTCAGGCTGCACATTCAGAAACAAATAACCAAAATGACCCGCCACTTTGAAAAGATGCTTGGTTTCCTCTGGGAAATACTGGCTGTCCAGGGAGGACCAACCGAGCCACCATGTCTGTCTGCGTACAACAGCGTTCTGCGTGTTTCATGCTTGTACCACCTTCCCACAGCTTCCCCACAGGTTTAAACAAGCAATAAGAAATGCTCTTTCCAGCTGATATTGCCAAGTTATAAATAGTGTTTTCCATCTGGTTGCGAACAAACACAGCGTTAGATGAAATTTTAGTCAAAGCACATTTCCTGAAAACTTGTTGGTCCCTCTGGTAGTGTTAAATTTTGTCTGGACGCTGCCAGCTGCCCACTGGCAGTCCCAGTGTTGGAAATTTTATACCATAACTAGCTTTTATTCTATGCAATGCTTTGCCCTTTGCAAATACACAGCTTGAAGACAAGTCAGCAATGTCTCTTCGAGGTCAAGATTGAGTTGGTAAAGTCAGCCGGTGGTGGGGAGGTGGGCAGTGGGTACAGTGGGACCATCTGAGATTGGCTTTGCCAGGTGATAATGAGTTTTTAACAAATTAGTGTCTGGGAGTCAGCACTGCCCAAGCTCTGAGCTACATCTTGGGGTATCGGGGGTCTGTCACTGCCTCTGCTACATTATATTTGGGTCCTTTACGTTTGGGTCCTTCTTATTCTGGCAGGAGTGGGTGTGTCCTGCTTTAATCCCAGCCAGCACCTAAGCACCGCATAGCTGCTTGCTCACTCCCCCCACCCAGTGGGATGGGGGAGAGAATTGAAAAAAAAAAGTAAAACTCATGGGTTGAGATAAAGACAGTTTAATAGGACAGAAAGGAAGAAAATGATGATGATGATGATGATAATAATGATATGACAATAATAATAAAAGGATTGGAATATACAAAATAAATGATGCACAATGCAATTGCTCACCATTCGCCGACCGATGCCCAGTTAGTCCCTGAGCAGCGATCCGCCCCCACCCCGGCCAACTCCCCCCAGTTTATATACTGGGCATGACATCCCATGGTATGGAATACCCCTTTGGCCAGTTTGGGTCAGCTGCCCTGGCTGTGTCCCCTCCCAACTTCTTGTGCCCCTCCAGCCTTCTTGCTGGCTGGGCACCAGAAGCTGAAAAATCCTTGATTTAGTCTAAACACGACTTAGCAACAACTGCAAACATCGGTGTGTTATCGACATTATTCTCATACTGAACCCAAACCACAGCACTATACCAGCTACTAGGAAGACAATTAACCCTATCCCAGCCGAAACCAGGGCAGGGTGATGCAGCGGCTGATTTTGAACAGGACCAGAGCAACGCTTTACCCCACGCGTGTAACTCCCCGGCGGGGGGGGGGGGCGAGGGGGTGACAGGGGCGAGGTGGCCCGGGGTGACAGCCGCCGTGCTCAGGCCAACACTGACCTCCAGTGGAAAGCCCTGGGAAGCCGCTCCCGGCCCCCGCCACGGGCCCGGGGACCTGGGGGGGAAGTTGGGGGGGTGGATGGGGGGTCAGCATGTACCGGCAGCATCCCGGCCTTTGGGGTCTGTCCCGTTCACGGCTGCGTGGGGAAGGACAGGACATCGTGGAGGTTTGGGGTATGGTCAGGATGAGGATGGGGCTGGGCTCGTCGTTATTAAACACAGTGGGGTGGGTGCAACCTCCAGGCTGGGAAATCCCTAAAACGCCAATTACTGACTCTGGGAAGATGTCAGATTTCCCTGGCTGTACCCTCTTTTACCCTTTTCCGAGGCATCCGCTCCAGGCCATTGCTGGGGACAGGATACAGGCCTGGGTGACGCTGGCTGTCCCCCTGCAGCTCCTCTCCCTAGAGTGAAAAACAGGGAAACGAGTGGAAGCACAGCGAGAATCTGGGCTCTTGATGGAAGGCGAGGGGGCAGTGATGAAGGAGCACTTGTCTGCAGCAGCCAGCCTCCTTGGCAGCCTGACTTTCTGTTTGGAATGTGCGACGCGGTGTGTGTGAAGGGCAGAGCTGGGGGCTGCCCTGGCTCTTACAGCACCCGAAAAGCGAGGCTGCGGTTAAGCAGCGAAGCGGCAGAGCCCGACCGTTGGCAGCCTAATACCTACAAGCACTTGGGAGAGCATCCAAGGTCCATTCACTTCACGGGTTTTCTACTGGGACTGCTGAAGTGGTTACACGGCAACAGTTGGGTTTGTGCGTGTATTGAAACAACTGTGCCATCCCGACGCCAACAAGCAGCCGTGGCTCGTGGCACCTCGGGCTGCCACATGGAGGAGGGATGCACCTGAGCCAGTTACATACGCGCCTGGGACAAGTTCATTTTCCATTTGCATCGGCTCTGCTGAGTCAAAGGAAGGAGTGTACAATGTCTGCAGAGAATGGGCCCAACCGTCTCAGACATTTTGCCTGCTTTCCATCTGCACCACAGACATCTCCACTTGGTTTTAAAACTCCTTCTGCTAACCAGGTGTTGGAAACCAAACCCAGCCCGTAGATCCATTTTCAGGAGGCTTCAAGCGGCCTCAGATGGCTGGAGAAAATGGATCTCAAAAAGCACAAAATTGTCCAAGCGCACTGTCACTGGCCGTCCTGGCTCTTTGCTCAGAGCAGCAGAGGAATTAATTCACCGGTGCAGGTCAGGCTAAGCTAGGTCTTGGTTATATCCTTTTCAGATGTTCCCTGCTTGAAAGACAAGAGACTGAGCAATGCTAAGGGGGCTCTGCTGCGCCACATTATTTTCAGTTTCAAAAAGATGCTTCACATGGAGCTGTAACTCCTCTGAGCATCCCATCCAGCACTCATCCCCAGCAGAGCCATGTTTGCCAGCGGGAAAAAGGAGGCTGCTGAACCGATCTCACTGATAAGTTTTGCCCTCCCAAAGACACAGTTAGGGAACATTTTCCTGCCAGACCCCAAACGCATCCCAGCACAGCTACGCATTCCCTACATTGTATGGCGATGGCAAAACTGGCTGCTTGGCCAAGGTGCTCCCTTCAAGTCACCGTGGAAGTGATGGAAGTGGAGTATGGTTTTGCCTTCTGCACCATAGCCAGCACCCACGAGGTGGCAGCCAGGTGACACCCTGGCCAAGACCCTGCAGCCCACCCTCAGCAATCCTGCCCAGACCCCACCAGCCGCAGACCCTCTCCGAGGAACATTTACTCCTCGCTGGTTACTTATTGTTATGTTTTCCGCAGTGTTGGTTTAAGCGCCTATCCATCTTCCCCCGGCTTGGAGCCCTTTCTTTCCAGGCTGTCTGCTGCTTGGATTCTCCCCGAGCTGATGCTCACCCTCTAAGTATAATTGCAATACAAAGTAGTTTCAGAATAGCGTGCAATAGTGGCTAATTATTTGGAACAATTATACATAACAAAGACAGAGCCAAGCAGCAAGAGGGCTTAATTGTCTGGCCAAGCATGAAATAGCACAGGATTATCGCTAACAGGGGGAGGGGAGACAACAGAGGAGAATTGCCCCATAGAATAGGCAAGAATCCAGGCTGCTCGGGAAGGCAAAGTTTATTGAAGAACTTGAAAATTCCCCTTTGAAGCATCTTCTGAGATGCCAGAGAAGACATGAAAAGGATAATGACCCAGAATATGGGCTTAAGGCACAAATCCCTGCACTGACAGACTCCAGGCCTACAGACGCTTAAGCACATGCTTAAATTTTAAGCACATGAATAGTCCCCTTTGACGGCTCACGTGCTTAGAGTTAAGCTCAGGCATAAGTGTTTGTAGGATCGGAGCCCAGATTTTTATTACAGCTAGGCTCTTCTTGGTAATGACAGGAAATAAGAGACCTATAAAGCACACAAGCTCCTAGGGCGATGCCGCGAAGCCCTTCACTCCACGTGAGTGGCGAGCGCCTGCGATGAGCCGTGGGGACATCCACACTTCCCTCCCTGCCATGGAGCAGGGAGAACAACAGTTGTGCTGGTGATGAGAGCAGCGTCTCCGAGACGTGGGTTAGGAATTGAGTGGGGGGGAGAAGAAGGCGAGGAGGGTGCAAAATGGAAACAGGGTCGCTGTTAAGAGAAAAAGGTGCTGTGGGTGTTGCTGGGGTTCAGCCTGGCTTGGGAGCACCAGAGAGCAGCATCTTGGGGAGCTTCCGAGATGGTGGAAAAAGCGGTAATAATCTTCATTTTCAAAAAGTGAAGAAAAAAAAATTAAATAATCCTGCAGAATATGAGCAAATCAAAGCAATAGCAGCTCCTCTCCAAATATTCTTCACTTAAGCATGCACCTGCTTTTTCTGCAGAATAAGGTTTCTCTCATGTGAGATCTTCCCTGCTCTTTCTCCATCTCTGAAGCTTTCTTTTGCAAGGCTTCCCATTTTTACAAGACAGCTACCTGCTGGGCAGTAGCACTCGTCTCTCTGCTTGGACCTAGGCCACTGTTTTTCAATTATCTTTAGGGCTGGAAGGGTTTTATTAGTGGGACAACAGCCTTGTGCTGGTGACTGTGGATGTGCTATTCACTGGTAGTGGTAGAAAAAGTGGAAGGTGTGGGATATGGATGCTGTGGGCTAACTCTAACCACAGGAGTGTGTGAGACCTGTGGGACCTGCTGTCCCACGTGCTCCCACTTCACATGTCCCAGACCTGCAACCATGCCTGAAGGTTTGGAGGAGGGTGCCCGTGATGACAGCAGCAGCGTATGAGAACAGTCCACCCTGGGAAGTTAGCCATGAAGGAGATTTTTTTCCTTAGGAGTAACGAGTGGACGTGTGGATGTGCCCCGTGGGAGGCCAGCCCCCAGCCCCTCTACTGGGCTGGACCCTGCACACCCGTATCAGCCCCCCCCCGGGGGCTCTGCAGGGCTGTGCTCCAGGGTGGGAGCTGCTGGTGGAGGAGGTGACCCTGCCACTGCTCAGGCGTTGGCACCCACAGGGCCAGGACTGCTGCTCGCAGCCACTGGAGGGCATTATATGAGATATACAGCCGCCTTACCTTGAGATACCTGCAGCCTCCTTACCTTTCTCAGAGACAGACACGGTAGAGAGCATGTGCTATGGAAAGACCCACATTGCCTCCTCCTCCTTTACATCCAACTACCCATCCTGCGGGGCTGGGCAGCTGACAGCGCCTATGGGGAAAGGACAGGCCAGCGTGTGCCAGCGTGGGCTGGGATGGCCCTCAAGAGCTCGGGACCTTCCCGAGCTGCCCTGATGCTGTGGCACGTTGCCAGCCCACTGCCACATGCCTGTGCAGCAGGGCACGGATGGAGGATTTTCTCTGAAGCCAGAGGTTAATTATGCTTTATTGGATAATTTTCAGCTGCCAGTCCTGGTAATAAAGGGGATTTCCTCTAGATGGCACGCTTATCTCTGCGCTGGGAGGGAAGCCCCACCAGCCTGCTTCCCCTGCAGACCCCAGTGATGTATTTTCAGGGAACAGAGAACTTATCCCAATGCCTCATGCCCTCTTATAACACAGTTTTAATGCTCAACATCTAGACTATGCAGAAGCCTGGAAACTGGTAATAAGAAAAAGGCATTTCATAATGAGCATTGGTGGGATCGGGTTAGCTGGGCGATGCTGGTATCCATCCTGCAGAAATCAGGTCTTTTCAAGTAACGTAAAGCCAGATGTGAAACATCAGCCTTTCCTTCAGCAGCCCTCAGTGTCGTTTCTTCCATCTGAGCGATGCGGCTTCCTCTTCCCAGCAAGAATAAGCAGAGGCTCACCTGCAGTAAGTGAAAGAAGGGGCAGGGGGTGCGTACGTGGAGCTTCAACACCCCCAGAGTGGCTGCAGTAATTTTAATCTGCATGCTGACAGGCTTTCCCTCTTGCCTCTGTGCAGCTCGGGGCAGCAATTTCTTCTGGTGGTTTGAAGAAGAGGGCAGGAGAGGTTCACAGAGGTCTGGAGATGCTGGGCATGGGTTTCTTGTGTGTTCCTTTTACCTACTGTGCACTGCAGAGCACCTATTTTATAGAGATGGAGAACTGTCCCTTGAAGCCACATTGATGCTGCCACAAAGTCAGCCTGGGATGTGCCAGGGCTGTGTGTTCCAGGGCACAAAGCGGAGATTAGCTTTGGGTCCTGGACCTGAAGGAAGGAGCTGCTGGGGTGTGGAAGTGCCGGAGCCGGGCTGTGGGGTGAAGCTGTGACCTGGTGGAGATGCGGTGGAGGAACTGGCATCCGCAGCCATATGCTGGTGGGGCAGTGGAGCTGAGATTCACCCTTCTGTCTAGATTCAGCCCCAGACTATTACAGTGATGCCTGGTTTGGTAGTTTTTTCTACCTGGCTGTCCTTCACTAGATAAGGGGACAGGGTTAAGGGGTTTGGCTCTGCCTTTGCTCCTCTGCATTCGTGAGATACTTCACCTCCCCCCCCCTCCCATTTCAGGTTGCAAACTTTTTCACTGTGTTTATTTGGCTCCTTCCCAAGATGGGAACAGAGAAAAGGAGCCCTGCATTATATTCCTGTGCAGTAGCAACATCACAGCCTCCAGCTGACTGAAGCATAGTCTTATATGAGGTCAAAAGGAAAACATATCTACAAACCTGTTTGCGTGGCTGATCTGTAGATATCAGCATGTATGTGCAGGGCTGATTTTTCACAAGGTTACAGCAGATTCATCCCAACCTGATCCCCAGCTGGAGATCGCTGGATACTTCCAGATGCAAAGACTCCTATCCCCATCCATTTACTACATGCAGAAGAAAATTAAAAGGAGACAAATGCTTTTTGTCCCAATCAAATTATATTCCAGTAATTTTCCACCTTCTCTGTAATTTCCTCCTTTGAAGGCCCTCTCTTTGTATTGCTGCTGGCCCCCAAAATGAGAGTTCTTGGCTGGCGTTTCTGGCAGAAGTGGACTTTTGCAAACTCAGTGGGTGAGGTGGGCATTCGGGCTGCTGGACCGTTGAACGCAGAGAACACAGCAGCGGTATTTCCTGGGCACATTTGGCATGATCAGATGCTAACATAGAAAACCTGGACTCAGAAACTTCTTCACGAGTTTCTACATCCTTGTGAATCTGGCCATTTATTTTGGTTCTTGCACTGGTGCACCCACTTTTGGAAAATCTGATTCCCTCCCACATACATACCCCCCTTCCCAAAAAATCCTCTCTTTTATTTTCAGGGGATTCAGGGAAGAATGAAGTGATTTAGCAGGCTTGTTTTCACAGGGATATTTTTCCTTGTGTGGTAGGCACAGTTACCAGGCTGTTCTCTACACGTTGCCATGTGCCAGAGCATAATTGCCTTCCACATGCATCGGCCTTTGGCTAATGTGTTTTTTATGGCAACCAGGAGAGCTGGCTTTGGTGAGTCTCAAAAGTGCACCTGGTGGTTTATGGCTTGAAATCACTGCGTTTCTCTGAGTCATGTAAGTGTGTGTGTATCCATCTCTTTTCATGTCAGATGGCTGAAGAACAGTATGAAAAAAAAAGCTTATATGAAGCCAGAGTTAATCAGTTGAGTGTTAAGCTGCCTATGAGCTTGCCTGGTGGCCTTCAAATCCATGTGGGATGGGATCAGTTAAGAAAAGAGAGCAGCAGACAAAGTTTTCGAACTGCAAGTCCAAAACCATGGTCCTAAAGTCAGATCACGGCACCTAAATAAATATGTGTGTGGGAGGGGGAGAGGAGTTTCCCACTCATCTGAAGAGCAGGAAAGTCAGGGAGATTTACTCTCCAGAGGTCCACGGAGGTTCAGCCCTGCACATGGGGTGCCTGGGAAAAGCCTCCCTTGAAATCCAGGCCTTTTTTGGTGTGGATTTTGAGACACCTGCGTTTGAAAATGCAAGTCAACGAAACCAAGCTGTCCAACATCCGAGCGCTGCAGGGATGGATACAGGGACTTGGCTCCAGTGGCTTCCAAACTGGGAATTTCACACATCTCGCACTATCTGGCACCACCATTCCCGCTTTCCTCCCTGTGCTCGGAGCTCTTGGTGTGCAGGCTGCACACGGATCTTTGCAAGCTGGGAGCTGGCGGTACGGGGCTGGAAAAAAGGTTGAACTGCAGGGAGCACTGAAGGTCTGAGCCTTGGATATGGAAAGAAGAGAAATAATATCAAAGGAAATCACATAAGTGGAAAAAGAGCCCCCTGGGGCAGCCCAGGCAGCAGCAGGTCTGTCTTGTTCATGTTTTCAGAGAAGTTAGAGGTCAGCCAAGCTTGATAACGAGGTAATACAGAAAAATCCATCACTGAGCCTTGGGGGACTTGTAGATGCGGTTCTCATCAGAATAAACGAATTTAGATGCTGCTCAGCAGAGGAAACAAGAACGATTATGTATTGCAAAACCAACAGATCATCTGGAAGGATCTGGGAGCAACGTCGGCTGGGCTGGCGCTGAAGCCCCCCCCACCCCGCACTGCCCAAGGCAGCGTACGGGAACGCTGCAGGGCCCGATGCTGCCCTTCCCTGGGCTTTGCCCCCCGGTAAACCCCAGCGCCGGGGGATGCTCCGGCCACGACCGGCCCCTTGAGGCAGGGACACGGCCAGTGGCAGGGTGGGAGCAGCGATCGCACCCCGCAGTACTCCGGGGTTGCTCTCCCTGCCCTCTCCTAAATATCCCCCCCCCCCGGGCAAATAACGGTCCCGGCGGCCAGGCAGGGAACGAGCTTTTCCCCGTGAAAAAAAATTGTGCCTGGTCGTTGTTGCCGTTTTGCAGCTCGCAGGGGCTCCGACCCGCTCCCGGGGAGCTGCCCGGGTGGGGGGACCCGGAGCCCCGGGGGGGACACACACTTCGGCCGGGGAGATCCACCTGCTAAAGCGGTCTGCAGGGCATCGAAACGCCGACCCAACACGCCTGGACCAAATGCCTCATTAAGACAGGCGGGGCAGACAGTGAAAGTCAATTTAAAGGAGAAAAGAACCCGCAAATCCTGATGGGCTGATGGCCTTTTTTTTTTTTTCCCCTAACTTGAGACTTTTTGGAGACTCTCCGCACCCCGCCAGCTCTCAGCCCCACGCACGTTTGATACCGCAATTTAATGTGAAATGTAAAGCAGAGTCGGTTTAAACCGGGAGATGAGAAGGGAGGCTGTCCGTAATGAAACACTTGGGAGAGGAAGGAGAGCAGAAAAATTAAAAATCTGCCCAAGGAAAAATGCTTCCCTCCCAGCCCTGCACGCCTGGGAACGGTGGGAGGATGACAAGGCAATCTTTTCGGGGAGATCGATAGGGTTTCTCTTTCGGGAGACCGCATCATTTCTTACCCCGGCGTACAAACCCGTGAGCAAAACTCACCCTTCGCTCCGCGTGTGGACGCACGGCCGGGAGCGTGTGTCTGTGTGTATATACGTGTCTGGGATCCGAGCATCTGGTTTGTTTCAGTTCAGGGTTTCCCTTTTCTAAATCATTTCGGGACGGGTGTAGTTCAGGTACTTTTTCTCGTTTTGATTTGTTCCTGCAGCCGATCTTGCGTGGCAAAGCCGAGGCTAATGCCGACTCGAGGGCGAAGAGGAGCCGCTGGCGGATGGAGGGACCGGGGCTCATTCACTGTCGTTTCCTTTTGGGTTGTTCCCGACTTTAACGAGGACGATATTTTGCCTTGAAACTGGCAGAAATAGCGTCGATGGTGGCTGATCGGGACGTGCTATTTCTCGAGTTGCGGCGGCTCTGGCCCCGCGATGCTGAAGGTCCAGGCGGGAGCGGGACAGGGCACCGGCCGCATCCCATCAACAGCCGCCTCGGATCGACCCTTCTCGCCCCCCTCTCTCCCCCCCCCCCATTTTCGGGCTCATCGGGGTCCCGATGCCCACAAGCACAGCGGCAAAGGGCTCCACCCGAGCCCCAACTTGCCGAGACCTCCCCCCCTCCGTGGGCTGCCCACCCTTCCAGGCAGGGGGAAAGCAGACAGCCCGGGGCACGCCGGGGGGGTTGTGGGGGGGGGCTGATCCAGGCAGCAGACACCCACATCTGTTTTCCTTCGAGCCGTGCGGGGCCAACCTCCAAGGCAGGGCGATGGGGAGCCGGCCGCCCTGCGACCGAGCGCCGCGGAGGGGCGCGGGGGGCGGCGGGGCATCCCCCGGGCCGTGCCCGCTGCCCCCGGCCGCTGGCAGAGCATCATTTTTCTGTGTCGTCGTGGTCCCCCCCCCCCGGCCCTCCCCTTTCGCCGCCCTGCAGAGGCACAAGGCGCAGCTCCCGGCGGTTCCTCGCTGCCATGAAATGCACCAAGTGGAAATTCAATCGCCCCGTTGTGTGTGTGGTCGAAATCTCTGGCAGCTGCTTCGGAATTTTTTATGACACTTTCGTTTATGTAGGGGAGGCATAACTATTATTTTACTTAATAAAAAATGGAAAGCGGTTCGGGTCTTTTCCCTCCCCGCTCTCGTCCATTTGTTCTTCCCATCGTCTTTCCGCGGGGCTGATGAACGGAGAGTTTAAACAAAGTCGGTAGGAAAGATGCGGCGTCTCGGAAGCATTTCTCCCTGTTAGCTAATGATATATATCTAAGAAAAAAACATATATATATATATAAGAAAAAACATATATAGATATAAAAGAAAAATATATATAAGAAAAATTATATCTGAATATAAATACAAATATATATAGCTGAATATATATATACACACACACGAGAGGGAGATGTATGTGTTGCAAACGCCAGGTTACCAGCATCGGAGGAGCATAAAAGTGAAAGAGCTCGGGAAAGATCCCCCAGCCCTGACACACGCCTGCGGGACAGACTTCCCACCTCCCCGAGCAACTCTCAGCACAGTTATTCATCTCTTTTCCCCTCCGGTCGAGAAATCCTCCCCGATCGCAGCGCTGGCAGCGAGGGAGGAGGATGCGACGGAGTCCGCGGAGAAGCCCCGGCTCTGCCATAGCTGCTTCAAGTGGAGATGTGCGGCCGAATCTGCCCGCTCCTGCCCGCTCTTCGGGGTCCCCCCGAGCCTGTGCACCGAGTCGTTAGGGCTTGAGTAATTGTGACCGGCATTTGGAAGCGGGGCCGCGCAGCTGTTTGGCCCGGCTCCCCGGTATTAGTGCTGGAGATTTTATCACCAAATGCTCGCACCTGTTAACGGCAGCGACTGGCAATTCATCACCGCGGATTCTCACACTGCTGAACGCGGCCCTGGGGAGGGGAGGGGGGGAGATGCCCCCCTGGCACCCCCTTGGAGGAAACCATCCCCTTCCTCCCTCCCCAGGCATCTTCCCCCGGGAAAGCGGCTACGCGTTTGCAGAACCTCTAAGGAACGGGGAGGGGGAACCCCTACGAGCGTGATTCGGTGTGTCCGCGGCAGAGACAGGGACAACGGGCTGCCACAGCCACCCACGGGACGTGGGGGTGGGCGGCCGCGGCCGTGGCCGTGTCCCCCGCCCTGCGCCGGGGTGGCCGCCCCGGCCTTGCTTTGGGAAAGGGCGGCCGCAGGCGGGGGAACGGGGCTCTGCCACCCGTGGAGACATCGCTGTGGCTCCCCGGGCGGGGTGGCTGGGGTGTCTCTGCTTACAGGGAAAATCCTCCCGCTTCGGCTGCAGCCGCGGCAAGGTGGGTGTCCGCCGCCCACCGCCTCCTCCCTGCCAGCCGTGGGGGAACGCTGCGCCTCGGGGGGAGCGATGGCAGGAGAGCGGCGGACGGGAGATCCCGAGGCCGGAGGAGATTCCTCGTCCTGGAAGGTGCCTGGGGCCTGGCCGGGCCGCGAGTGGGCTACCTCGGAAAGTGGTACCCGGCCGGGCCAGCCCCGTCCGCCGGGGATGGGGGGACTCGCGTGTTATCCCAGCACGCCGCGGACACGCACAGCCTTCGCTTTGGGTATTTCTCGGGTGGGGGGAGGCTTGGTTGAGCGTTCGTCCCCTCCTGCCGCCCCGCACCTGCCGGGCGGCAGCATCCCTTCCGCGGGTGGGGGCCCGTGGGAGCCCTCGGGGGGGGTGGAGGGGCGGTTTTCCAGGCAGGGTGCTCCGGGCTCGGTGACGTGTCGGTGACGTGAACGCGTGCAGAAGGGGGAGCGGGGATCCCCAAATTCACACGACCCCTCAAGGAGGCCGAAGGCTCGGCCCTGACGGAGCGAGAGTCACCGCCGGCGAGGCTGCCGGAGGGCGGCAGCTCAGCCTCCAGCCCCGGGGGCGGGCAGCCCTCGGGAGGCGAAGGGACCCTCCGCGACCCCCGGGCGGAGGGAGGCGGCCGTCACATCCCGCGGGAAAGGGCCCTGCGAGCCTCTAGCACCGCGGGGTCCCTGGGGAGGGGAGGGGGGCGGCTTTATCCAGCGCCCCCCCCCTCCCGCAGCAGCCGGCTCCGGGCGTAGCCGGGGGCATCCGAGCGGCGGGGGAGCGGGCAGCGCCTTTCCTCGAAAGCATCCCCGCCGGGGGCGGGGGCCGCGCTCCCCGGGGACCCGGGCCGGGCCGGGCAGCCCCTCGCCGTGCCCCGCGGGGGCTGCGGCGGGGCGGCGGGCGCCACGTGATGCCGGGGCGGCCGTATAAAAGGCCCGGGGAGCGCTGGCAGGAGGCGCAGAGTGGGAGCGTTTCCACCGGGTCCCAGCTCGGGAGGGGTGGGGAGGGGGGAGCCGCCTTCCCAACTTCTGCCCTCCCCCCTCCCTCTTCCCCCGCCCCTCCCTCCCTCCCTCCCCCAGCCGAGGAGCCGCCGCCCCCCCCCCCCCTCCTTTTATTATCATTATTACTATTATTTATTATCGCCGCTTCCAAGCTCCCTGCCCAGCCTCCGGGCGTCCCGTCCCTCCGCCCCCGCCCCGCGCCCCCCTCCGCCGCCCCTCCCTCCGCAGCCACCACCCCGCAGCCCTGCCGCGGCCCCGCCAGCAGCGGCGCGGCGAGCGGGGCGCGGAGCGGCGGCGCCGGGGCGCGGAGTCCCAGCGGCGGCCGCAGCCCTCCGGCACGGCCCCGGGCCCATCCCGGGAGCCGCCGCTAGGTGGGGGGGGGAGCCCGGCCCCGGCCGCCCCGGCCGCACAACAATGACTTTGGGCAGCAGCGGCGGCGGCGGCTGCGGGATCATGTCCGAGCGCTCCCCGGAGGAAGAGCCGCTCTCCGAGGTGGAGGACGCGGATATCGACGTGGTGGGCCCGCCCCAGGATGGGGGCAAGTACAGCGAGGACGAGGAGGAGGAGGAGGAGGACGACGACGACGAGGAGGAGGACGAGGAGGACGGCGGCGATCCGCTGGGGCTCGCCCTGCCGCGGAGCGGGGCCGCCAAGGCGCGCATGGGGGGTTCCCCGGAGCGGCTCTCCCCCGCCGGCGGCTCGGAGCCAGCGTGCGCCCGCGGCGCCGCGCCCGGGGAGAAGGCGCCCGCGGGCGGCGGCGGCGGCGGCGGGGGCGGCGGCGGCGGCGCGGGGGGGAAGAACCCGCTGGTGAAGCCGCCCTACTCCTACATCGCCCTCATCACCATGGCCATTCTGCAGAGCCCCAAGAAGCGGCTGACGCTGAGCGAGATCTGCGAGTTCATCAGCGGGCGCTTCCCCTACTACCGGGAGAAGTTCCCCGCCTGGCAGAACAGCATCCGCCACAACCTCTCCCTCAACGACTGCTTCGTCAAGATCCCCCGGGAGCCCGGCAACCCGGGCAAGGGCAACTACTGGACGCTGGACCCCGAGTCCGCCGACATGTTCGACAACGGGAGCTTCCTGCGCCGGAGGAAGCGCTTCAAGCGGCAGCAGCAGCTGCACCCGCCGCACCCCGAGCTGCTGCTGCGGGCCGGGGCCGCCGACCCCGCCGCCTTCCTGCCCGGCTTCGCCTACGGACCCTACGGCTACAACTACGGCCTGCAGCTCCAGGGCTACCCCCACCACCACCACCACCACCCCGCCGGCGGCGGCGGCGGCGGCGGCGCCGCGGGCGCCTTCCCCTTCCCGGCGCCGCACTGCCCGTTACCGGCTCCGCCGCCTCCCGCCGCCGCCTCCGTCTTCTCCGCCGCCTCGGGGCTGCCCTCCTTCCTGGGCGGCGAGCTGAACTGCAGGAAGTCCTTCTACCACCCCCAGCTCAGCCCCACCGCCCTGCCCGCCGCCCTCCTCCAGACCCTGAAGCCGGACCCCACGCCCGCCGGCGGCGGTGCCGGCGGCGGCGGCGGCGGCACCGGCACCAACCACCCCTCCCGGCCCTCTTTTTCCATAGACAACATCATCGGGGGGGCCGTGCCCCCGCCGCCCAGCACCAACCCCAGCGCCGCGCCCGCCGCTCCCTACCCCGCCGGCCAGGCGGGCCCCCCGGCGCAGGTCCTGGCCGTGCTCAGCCCCGCCTTGGCCCCGGCACAGCCCCAGGTCAGCCTGGCACACGAGCCGCTCCTGCAGCCGGCCCAGAACTTTTCCAGTAAAATCACAACCCTGAGCAGCTGTCATTTTTAAAGTGTGCTGGTGGAAGGCGGGGGGGGGGGGGGGCTGGGGAATGGGGGGGGTTGGGGGGGAGAGTCGCGAAGCAAACGGCCCCTTCCCAGCTCTCCCCCCCCCCCTCCGAAACTGCTCCCCTTCCCTCTCCCCGTCCCCCCCCCCATCTCCTCCTGTTGTGTTTTAAGGTAGGAAATATTTTTTTTTAATTTTTACTTTATTTCCAGGCTCTGTGGCATCCAGATCTGTTTGTGTCTCTTTGCTCGGGGGGGAAAAAAAAATATATATATATTAAATGAAGCGGGAGGGCGGGAGGGGGGAAAGAATAACACGATTTGGTCCCGCAAGCACCAAAGCATATTTATAAAGTGGCCGTAACCTAAGCTGAGACCTGGGCTGATTGAACACGCAACGTCTTGCGGGGGGTGAGGGGGGGGGATGTTAAGAAAGAAACGGTCTTAGGGGTCGGAAATGTTTCCTTTGAGAGGTGCGGGTTTTCCGCGGGGGTCCCCCAAATCGCCTGGGCAAGTGGCCGGGAGAGTTGCAGACGCCCCCGGTCGCAGCGAGCCCGTTTTCGTTCCTGCAAATCTCTCTCCCGGGCGGTTTTGCCATGTGTCTCTGTCTCTCCCCGGCTCTCAAAGAAAATGTTTTAATGGTTCGATCTTATTTTTAGTTTCTTTGAAGCTTCGGGTTTGGTTTTAAAAGGCACTGTTTAGGGTTTCTTTATTTTTAAGAAGAAGAAAAGTCGGTGAAACTCAGGACTGCGGTTTATTTTTTTTCTTTTTTTTTTTTTTTTTCCCAATGAGACATTCAAATGCACGTTTAAAAGAAAATCCGATCGGTCAGGAAGTTTGGAGAATTCCCATACTATTTTTTTTTTTGATCCCCGTTTTCCCACCCCCTCCGTGCGTGGGTTTTTTGGTGTATTGGTAATTATTTGTATATAGATTATTCGGGAGCTAATGAGCGGAGTCCAGTTAACTCCTCACTGGTTGTGCATCCGTCATATCTATTTTATTGAGAGAATCTGTGAATAATTTGATGTGGAAAAGGCAACAGAATTTTGTCCACCGTTGGTGTAAATTAATAAATGTTTGTGACCTGGTTAAAAAAAAAAAAAAAAAAATCCCAATCGTTCTTTGCGATGTCCTTTGTCACGCTGAGAGCCGAGAGCCCCGCTCGGGCCTCGGGGAAGCGAGCGGCTCCGCCGGCCGCGGAGTTTCGCCGCCCAAAGCCGGCGGGGCTGAGCCCTCCCTTCCGCGGCCGGGCGCGCAGCTTGCGCGGGGCTGCTCCGCGCCGCCTCCCTTCTTCCCACGGCTGCAGGCTGCCACACGGGCGGTGCGAGGCGGGGGCGGGGGGGGGGTCCACCCGCTTTGGGTCCACGGGCCGGCAAGGGAAAGGACCCCCCGGATTTTTTTGGTTTTGTTAATTTTGTTAATTTTATTTTTTATTTCTTTGTTTGCTTTTTGGTTTGTCGTTCCCCGTCCCCCGCCCCCCCCCCCCCCAAAAAACCAACCCTGCCTGTTTCCAGGGGCAGGGAGGTGGGGGCCGGGAGAAAGGTTCTCCCCCCCCCGCCCCCCGCCTCCTTTTATTTTGTTTGGAAAAGTTGACACATGAGAAAATAAGTTGGAGGGTTTCCCCCCCGCACACACGTCCCCCTTGGGCCTGCAGCATTTGAATGACCGAATGAAACTTGATCTCCGCCTAAATTTTGCAACAACTTACAAAGTAAATAAACATCTTTAAGCGCTCCCTTCTCCTCCAAACTTCCCCCCCCCCCCATTTATTTATTTCAGGGACCAAACGTGCCTCTTTGGTTTGTTTGTTGGCAGGGACCCTGATCTAAAGAATCGAGGCCTTTCTGCCCGTGCAGCCAGCTGAAGGAGAAGGAGAAAAAGAAAAAAAAAAAGCTGAGACGTACGAGGCAGGGAGAGGGGGACGGAGCCGGTCCCTGGGCGAGCGGGGCTTTGCGCGGGGCCCGCCGGGGCGCAGGCAGGAGCCGGGCGGTGTGCGCCGGAGGACGGGGGACGGGGGGGGGTGTTTGGGGGGGTGGGTCGGCTTTTCTTTTCTCTTCCCCCCCCTCCTCTGCCCCTGTCTGTGCCACCTCGAACCTCCGCGCAGTTTGTTGATGTTGTTCCTGAACGTGCCGCCTCCCCGCAGCGAGCGGTCTCACATCTCGCCTTCACACACATTTGCTTTTGAAAAGCGATCTTCGTGTCCGGCACTTGGTTGTCTCCCTTTCATGTCCAGCTCCTACAAAAGGGGCTACAAGACTCGACATGGGAGAAAAGAGGAGGCCAATGAATCTATTTTCCAGATTGCCAAGCACATGGTTGGAAATTGAAGGGGCTTTTGTAGCATTTCCCCTTCCTCCCTCCCTCCCCGCTCCTTTTCTTTTGCTTGTGTGCAAATTGTTCAATTGCTCTGGCAGGGGTGTTCCTGACAAGCTCATTACTAGAAGGTGCCAGACCCCTCCTCTCCCTCTCCCCCGAAGTCTTTGATGAAGTTAAAATGCGCTGATAGCTGCTCTCGGGGCTATCTTTGTTCAGCCTCCTTTAATAACCGAGCCTGCTTTGAGGAGACGGGATCCGAAGGAAGAAAGCGATGTGCAGCGAGGCTGGGTGGTGGTTGTGTGTCTGGAGGGGGGGGAGGCGGGGGGTTATTTTAATAGTAGCGATTTTTAATTTTTTTTTTCTTTTCTTTTTTGGCTTGGTTGTTTGCGAAGCGCGGGAGGAAAATGAGCCAAGGGTGCCAGGAGCGGATAAGAAATAGCAGCCCGTGCCCGTGGGGCTGAACGAACGCGTCTCGCCCCTGCAGCCCCCGCTGGGTGCAGGGGGTTCTCCAAGTTGGTGGTCTCAGGGTTTGGAGGGATGGAGGGGGGGGTCCTCTCTGCAGGGAAGCGGTTTTTCCCCGGAGAGACCCCTTCCCCCACACGCTCAGGGGAGGGGGCTCGGGGATTTCTGGGGCTGGGACACCTTTCCCCGGCTCCGTTCCCCTTCTTTTGCCTTGCGGAGTCATTGCGGGGTTTTAAACCGAGGTCGCCGGCCGGGATTGAAGCTGAGCTGATTTGGGAGTGGGGGGATTTTCCCCCCTTAACCGGGAGCCGCCGTACCCCCCGCAGGCAGGGCCGCCCGCTGCCGGAGCTGCCGCCCGGGCTGGGCTCGGCTCTCCCGGGCCTGCGGGCACCGGCACCGTTGCTTTGGGTTTTTTGGTTGTTTTTTTTTTTTTTGGGGGGGGGGGAAGATCCCCAAACGGCTCTAACTTTAGATTTTTCCCATCTCCTAAATTTCCCTCAAGCACCCGAGCTCTTTCCGTGCCCCGGTTAAACACGCCGCCTGCAAATATCTGCGTCGCTTGGGGAGACGGGGGGGGGGGGAAATCGGCGGAGACCCCCCGGGAATCGGTTCTCCCCCCTCCAGCCACCGGGGCGGGAAGGGCCCGGGGGGGGTCCTCTGGGGTCGGGAACCCCTGGCCCGGGTCGGCTCGGGGGGTTAACGTGAAATCTTGCCTCGGCGAGGCAGGACGGATAATGGCTCCTAATTACGGGGCTAGCTGGCTCCGCAGCCCCGATCTTCACGGGACATTATTTTTAAGCGTTCAGCGAGGATCATTTTTCACGCCTCGCTGCCTAAAGGAGGGTTTTATTTATTTATTGGGGGGGGGAGGCGGGGAGGACACCAGCAATAACCGAGCACTGAAAGGAAAATAATTAGCTGTTGCAGCCGCTGCTTGGGAGTCCCTGGCCAAAAAGGCGGCCCGGCATTTCCCTTCCCTCTCGTCCGTAGGCGAATCCTCCCGGTTCGCGGTGTTGCTTTCGGTGGTTGTTTTGACCGTGTTTAAACCCCGGGCAAAGTCGGGCCGGCGGCGAACCCCCGCTCCCGCCGCGGGGCCCGATCCTTTGCCGCAGGTTTGGTATTTTTTTATTATTTTTTTTTCCCATTCTCCCTTTCTCGCCGGGGCTAGGCTCGGTGGCTGCTTCCGAGCAGGGGGGATGCGGGTTTCCCCCCCTTGCTTTGCCTTTGGTCAGACATCTGTGGAGCTGATGAATTTTTTTTTATTTTTTTTTTTTAATGTGCCCCACTCCTCTCCTTTCTATATATCAGATGAAGGACTTGTAATTGAAACGCGATGCTCTCTACGTATTTACGTCGCGGTGGTTTCCCGTGGGTAGGCAGCCCGGGCGAAGCGGACAACGGGGGTTTCTCCTCGGGTTTATCGGGGCGGGATAAAACGATCCTGCCCCGGAATATTCCCGTCCGGATCGCAGCGCGGGGCGAGGAGGGATAATTTCTTTCTCCTCTTTCGCTTAAGTAAGCCCGTGTTAAGCAGAGGGAGTCCCGAGGAAGGAAGCGAGTGGCTCCGACCCACCGGCTGCGGGGTGCGGGATGCGGGATGCGGGGTGCGGGGTGCAGGACCCCGGCCCGGCCGGCCCCGCTGCACCGCCCGCTCGGCCCTCGCCTCCTGCCTCCTCCCCTGGCACCTTCTGCTTTCCATTACTGCCGATTTGGAGAATTAGGAAAGGTCAAGATCTTATTCCTTTCTCCAGTAGCTTTTTGGTTTTCTCTTTCTAGTTGCTCGCAGCCCCAAACAAAAATAAATCAACCTGGATTATAGAAACCGCTTTTAGACATCGAGAGCATCTTTTCCAATAGCTCGGCTCTTCCTCCGGGACTGCCCTGGCCCTTCCCTGTGACTGCGCAGAAACTCCCGTTTTCACGGTGGATTTAAGATTTAATAATAACGCCCAGTCTCCCTGTGCCCCAGTGCCCGACCTGAAAACATTTTCCTGACTCGTAACTTTGCAAAATAGCTGCCCTCCAGCATCTTCTTTCCCTTCCCATCTCCCTTTCGTTTCTTTCCTTTCCCGGCACAGAAACTAGAGAAACGCGGTTTTTAAAAAAAACCCCGTGTTCCGATCTGGGGAGGGCGGGAGGAGTTGTCGCAGCCGACTCAGCCGCAGGAAAATTGCTTTGGAAATTAAGTTGGTGCTTTTGAAATCCTCCTCGAGATGTTCGCGGTAGGTCAGGGCCCTGCACTCGCCCCTCCGTCTGTCTGTCGGGCGAGGAGAGGGGCCGGGGCTCCGCGCTCTCCACTCGCCTCCCGGACCACTGCTCGTCTTTCCTTCCTCCTTCTTTTCCTCGCCTTTTCTTCCTCGTCCTCTCTTTTTTCCTTTTTTCTTTCTCTTTTCTCACTCTCGCCCTCTTCTTTCTTTCTTCTTCCCTTCTTCCCTTCTTACTATATTTCTTTCTTTCTCTCTCTTTCTCTCGTTCCCCTTTTTCTGACTTTCACTCTTCTATTTACCTTTTTTCCCTGTTCTCCCTCTTTTCCTTTCTTTTAATCTCTTTTTCTCTCTCCCCTCCCCTCTTTCGATCTCTCTCTATTTTGCTTTCCTTCTCTTTCTCCTTCTTTCTTTTTTATTTCTTTTTTTGTGTGTGTGTTTCCCCCCTCTGTTTCTCTTATCTTTCTTTTATCTTTCTCGTTCTCTCTCCCCTTTTCCTTTTCCTCTCTTTTGCTTTTTCTCTCTTTTTCCCTCTTTTATTTTCTCTCTCTTGCTCTTTATCTTTCTCCCTCTTTTCCTCTTTCTTCCCCCCTCCCTCTTTCTCTCTCTGTCGGTGTTTCCAGTCTCACCCTCTTTGTCTCGGGTTCATCGAAGGCCACTTACCCTCTCTCTCCAGGTTTCCAGCTCTGTCCACCCCCGGGAATTTCTCGCGTGGCCGCAGCGAGGAGGGGGACTCTCTCCTCCTTTGAACCAGGGGAGACGCCGGCGGTCGCCCCCCCCCGGGCTCAGCGGTTCCCCTGCCTGTGCCTGGTGGGCTGCGGGGCAGCTCAGGGCGCGTTTCCCGGAGCCCAGCACCCCGGCCGGCAGCACGGCGGCCCCGGGAGCACATCCCCGTACTCCCCGCTTTTCACCGGCCCGTCGGTGCGTTTACCGGCGGCAGGGGGGGGGGATCCGGCCCAGGTTGCAGAGGCGAGCGTGTGCCGGTCCCCGCTCCCCCCGGGCTCGGACGGGGCCCGACGCCCATGCGGGACCAGTTCGCGTTTTATTATTTCATTAACTAAGATGCAACTTGGCTCTCCAAGCCCGTGGCAGCAACAGGTGACGCTGCGATCCGGGACGGGAGAAAAAAAAAAACCAAAACACTCTCGGCAGAGTTCGATCGCGCGTTTCCAACCCTTCTTCATCATTCAAATGCTAATGACCTCTTCGGGTGGACGGTACCGGGATGCGCCCGCCCGCCGCCGGGGAAGGGGCTCGCCCGCCCGGCCCGGCCCCGCCGGGCAGCCGGCCCCGAGCAGCCCGGAGCCCGGCGGCCTTTCCCAGCCGGGGGCAGACGGGATGCCTCGCTTCCTAACCGCCCTGGCTTGCCCGCATCCCTCCCCCTGGGATCCGGATAAATTAGATCTATGGATATGGAGTGAATGATCATCGTTCGTCTCTCCGTGTGCCGACGCAGGTCTCGTAAACCCGAATGAAAACCTGCAAGGGAGATAATATCCCCGTTGAGAGGTCGGGCGGGAGCCCGAGGGGGTGTGATGGGTTTGTGTGGCAGTTCTTACGGGGGAGGCTTCGTGTTGGTGCCTCGGAATCTTTCTAATTACCGACCTGGTGGTGTTTCTCCCACCCCCACCCCCCCCGATCCTTTCTGGGTACCGAGGGTCGGGCGCCGTGTCGCAGGGTGACAGAGAAGCGCTTTTCGGGGCCGTCCCTGTCCCTTTGGATCAGATTTCGATTTCCCCGCTTTAACTCGCCTTTTAAGCGAAATTACATTCCTCTTTCGTTAGTACCGGGGTTTCGAAACGGGTTAAACCAACACCGGCGATTCCTTTCATTCTCGCTAAAATTCCCAGATACTCCACTTTTCCCTGCCGACGGAGGCGAGCGGAGAGTCCTCGGGAAGCCCGTGTAACCTGAATGAGCCCCCACTCCCCTCCCCAAATCCTTCCTCAGCAGTGAGAGCCGTCTGCGGGGCACACGATCGCCTTTAATTCCAGCCGGACTCCCTGCAAAATCCGTGGGAATTTTTCCCCCCACCCGGACGAGATTACCTGGGGTGCCCCCCATGGTGCCCTCCCCCTCAGCCCTCGGTGGAGACGGCGGGACACACACACAGAACAAGACCCCGCGTGTAGGAAACCCCACGGGAGCCGTGCTAGGGGCACCCCCAGCCGCAGCTCAGCCGCGGCGGGCCGGACCCCCGAGGGGCCGGGGATGGAGGGGCCGCCGCTGTCGCTTTAAATTTAAACAAAGTAAGTGGAGAAAGAAAAACTTCCCCCGTCTGAGGTTGGGGCCAAAATAATGCCAAGGTCCAGCCAGACGGACTCCCCTCGCCTCGGACCGCGGGTCCCCTCTTCAGCGGCGGGGTGGAGGTCCCGGTGGTCCCCGGAGGGGACGGAGATGTGAAGAGGCTGGCGGGGTAATGCTGGCCCCCCTCTCCCGCCTGCAGCGCTCCTGTGAACTCCTCTTCCCAGGAGAGAGACGTGGCCGCAAAATAGAGGCAACAAAAGGAGCGGGTAGGGCTCGGCCGAGAGCCGGGGCCGGGGGGGGAAGACGCCCACCGAGCCGGCGAGGGCTGCAGCGCCGAGCACCCACCGCCGGCCCGGGGGGGGGCTGTGGGGCTGAACCCCTTCCCTAGGTGAGCAGGGTCTCCCAGCGACGCTCTCCTGGATCTGTGTCCCCCAAACTCACTTTCCCACCGCTAACCCCCCGAGATTTTACTGGGGTTATTTCTGAAATGCCCTTTCCTCCCCCCCCCCTTTTTTTTCTTTTTCTTATTTAATTACTTCGCTTGCAAAACCCCAGGCCGCTGCCACCTAACGCGGATCCCGGCACTGAAATCCACGTCTCCTCTGTGACTTACAACCCAAATCCCAGTCCCATGACCTTTCTCTTCGCCCCCCCCCGCCCCGGGTCCCCCACCCTGGGTCATGTGGGACACGAGTAAATTTATCCACCCTGGTGGAAAGGCCTCCCTTCTGCAGTTGCTCCGGAGAAGCCCGACACGTTTCACAAGGAGGATAATTTCATTTTCCCACCTTTTTCTCTCTCTCTTTCCCTCTTCTTTTTAATTCGGTTTTAATTTCATTTTCCTCCCCGCCCCACAACGCTCCCATCTCCTCTCGGGCATGCTCCTACTCCGTGTATCTCTTTCAATAAGCCCCTGACAAGAGGATCACTTCAGAGGGACGTTTCTGACGGCTCTTGAGCTCCCCGACCGTCTAAAAGGGCATTTCTGGCCTCCCGGGAGCTGCGGCGAGCTGAGCCCCGGCTGCGTCCCCTGCCCCGGGGCTCCCCTCCCGCCGCACCGCGGAGGGTCCCACAACCCCTGCGCTCTGCCCCAAGGAGCTGAAGTTGTGGCTGGGGGCCGGGACCCCCCCACCCTTAGCCCTGCGGGAGGGGAGACCCACCCGCGGCCGTCTCTCCGTCTCTCCCGTGGCTCCGGCCGGTCCTTCCACCTCCCCCCGCAATCCCGGCCGCTCTTCCCCGCCCCAGCTCCTGGGGGGAGACCGCGCCTTCGGGTCTCCCCGGGGAACCGGGACGGGCGAAACCGCCCACCCCGGGTGTTCCCGTCCCCCCCCACCCCCCGCCCCAGCCCAAGTGCTTTTTCCAGCTGCAGCCGGAGGTTGGGAACCTGCGGCCAGGCTGCGGGGGGGGCATCCCCCCCTCCCTCCCCATTTCTGCTGAGAGGTGGGTGGCATTAGGAATAGGTGCTCCCGTGGGCAGCACAGCGGTCACAGAACTTATGTGCCGGGGAGGCAGCTCCGGAGGGTCGTGCAGCCCCTCAGGGAGGCCGGGGCCAAACGGTGCCCCCCCCAAGACCCTGCACCCCCGGAGCGCCGGGCCCCTCCGTCCCTGTCGCAGCGCGCCTCGGCCCCTTCCCCACCCGCGACGGGCGCTCCGAGGGGGGGAGCCCGGAGCCGCTCCCCCCGGTCCGGCCCCGGGCGCTTGGCGGATGCTGGGCATGGACGGCCCGGTGCGGGTGCCGGAGCCGGAGCCGGTGCCGCCAGCTCCGCCGTCGGGGCCGGCTGGAGGAAGCGACTCCGCCGCCGCAAACCGCGTGTGAACCGACTGCGAGCGGCTCCGGTTCGGATTGCGCCGAATCCCCCTCTTCTTTTTTTTTTTTTTTTTTTTTTTTTTTGGCGGTGCCAGCCGTGGGCACGCTGGGGGTTCTGCCCGGAGTGGGGATTTACCCCAACCTCAGGCAGGTGTCGGGCACGTTTTGGTGGAAGAAATGAAAACTCGGCTCTGAGCGGAGCTTTCTGGTCTTTCCCCTCCGTTCTTGCCCGGCAAACTCCTGCCCACGGGCTCCCGTGGAAAAAAAAAATGGCGAGAAATTGATAGAAACCACTCGTTTCCCGGCCCCGCTCAGAGATCGGGAAAAATATTCGGGAAAGTGTCGCTGAAATCCCGGGGAGCTCGATTTCAGGCGCTGCTATCGGCTGCCGGAGACGAAAGACGGGCAGTACATTCTACCATATGGAAAATACACATATTGTAGCCCCCCGCCAGATCCAGTTGATGTTATGGTCGATACTCCCAGAATTTTCCTTTTGCTTTTGCACAGTATTCCTTGGTCGCGCTTTTTTACGTGCCCGGGACGGAACAGATGGGAAATATTCATCGAGAGGGAAGGGTGTCTTGGGATAATAGGGAACGCGGGTCCTTTTTTTAAACATCTTTTCTCGCCAAAATTTCGAGGGGAAAAAATAAAAATGCGGGAAAGCAACGTAGCAGCGCCGATGAGAAATAATAAAGGCGAATCAATCGGAAACGAACGTTTCCCCGCAAACCAAGTGGCGAAAAGTGGATTTCCAGCGCGGGGCCGGGCCGAGAGAGAGGGTCTCACCGCCCAACCCGCAAGGTGCCTCGGCGGGGGGGCTTTAGCACCCACCGGTTCGTATCGTTTTCCCCGCTCCCGGCGAGGCCACGGGGCAGGGATCGACCCTCGCTCCTTTCCCGCTCCCAAATCCCGCGCCTCTTTCCCTCGGGCGGGAGCGGACTCCTTTCCCGCGCCCGCCCCGCTCCCCCCCAGGCTGGAAACTGACCAGAATTGGTCAATTTCATCTTCCGCGGGAGCGGGGGCGGCTCCGCGCTGCCCCCACCGCGGTTCGGTTGTTTCCCCTCGGCCTCTTTCCCCGGGAAGGTTTAAATAAACTGATATTTCTCCCCCCCCCTCGCCGACACAAACACACATTTTTGTTTGCATCTGGGTACTGGTGTTATTTCCCGGGCTGCCCCGAGGGGAAAGGTGCGGGGTTTTGCTGGGTTGGTGGTGGTTTTTAAGGAGGGAGAGGCACGGAGGGAGGGAGGGCTGTGCCCGGGGGGGGGGGGGGGCGGCTGCAGTCTTTATTTTAATGTCATTATAGTTGCCGTGGCAACCCATTGGATCACTCCTCCTGGAATGAACCTTGTGACAATGGTTGGTTTGAGAGAAATCGGTAAATGTGCAACCGAGGGATACAGCTACATTACCGCGAACAACAGCGAGGGTTTAACATGTGACCCTTCCAATTATACTGATGATACCTCGGTGCAGCTGCCTCCGCCGCGCTGCGAAGAGGTGGCTATTTGGGAGGTTTTGGGAGGGGTCCTGGGGCTCTTTGGGGGCACAGGCTGGTGGGGATGGGGCCGCAGCCCGCACGCCTCTGTCCTGCCGGGGAGCCCTGAGAGGGGAACAGCATCTCTGCACCCGGATCGCCAATGTGGTCCCAACCCCTTCAAAAAAAGAAGAAAGGAAGAAAAAGCTTCTCCGGGGGAACGTGGAGGGAGCCGAACATGCGGAGGGGCTGTGGCTGCGGGGCTGGGGAATAAGGACCTGCCTGGGGGGTGGGCAGGGACCCGCCGCCCCCGGAGCACACAGTACAGGCGGCACATCTGTGGCACGGCTGCAGGGACGAAGGAACAAAATCCGCCCCCTCCCCGCCAAAAAAAAAAATAAAAAAATAGTTTGAAGCCTTAAAATATGGCTCGGAGAATTACAAGTAATCAGAGCTGCGGGGGTCAGCAGTGCAAACTTTTTAAGACTAATGTTTATTTAGAAAAGTGAGTGGTGTCTGCGTTGCTTTTCTAGTGCCCCAGTACAAAAGTCCTAATGGCTTTTGCAGACTTTCCACCACAAACTCCTGCACAGGGCGCGGGGACCACCGCCGGCAGCAACCCCCAGCCGCCCCCTTTCAAAGGGAGCACTGGCACAGGGCTTGAAACCATCTCCCCCCCCTTTTCCATAAATCGATGATAATATTTTCCGCACCCCCTCCCCGATTTTGCCCCGTTTTCGCGTTTGTTCGATGTAACTCGACCCCTCGATAATACCGGGGAGGAGAAATCGGGGGAAGAGGACGGCGATTTCTCCTCCCCAGCCCCGGCCGGCTGCGGTCCTGAAAGCAACGCGGGGGTTCAGCCGAGCTGGAAACCTCGTTAGGAAGAACCCGGGGGCAGAGGCAGGATCCGGCACGGGGTGGGCTGGCCGGTGTCCTTCGGGGAGGCATCGCTGGCAAACCCATTCCCCCCCCCCCCCGTCTCACCCCCTCCCCATTGCCACCCTCCAGCCACCGCTCTCCCGGGAGCCCAGCCAACCACCAGTCCCTGTGCAGGTTTTTTGGGGGGGGGGGTGTCTCTGCTGAGCCCACCCCAAAATTCGGGAGATTTGACTGCCCTTGGAGAGACTCAAGTCTCCGTCTCAGGGTGTTCCTTTTGTTCCCAGGACTGGAGGAATAAAAGCAGCAACCCTCAAGCCTCGCACACTTTTTGGGGCAGTCCCCCCTCGACTTTAAACAGGAGGTGAACCCAGGGGAAACCCAGACCTGGGATCCACTGGAAACCAGCGGCACCAGTCCTAGGTACCTCGTAGCAGGGTTGGGAGAACTCAGCTGGGTTTAATTCCTCCCCATGTCACCCCCCTGCCCTTAACAGGTGGCAAGAGCCCGGAGTGCTGAGCAGGGCTGGGAGCTCAGCTCCCTTTTCAGCAAAGCGCAGCAATTGCAGCCTGGATGTGGACTGCAACCAGGAGCAAACCTACCTCCTTCCCAGGGGCCTCAAGGGGAGGGCAGAGGTATTGGGGCTGCTCAGGAAAATGCCTGTGCTCACCTCCTCTCCCCAGTCTGTCTGACAAACAGCCCTAGGAGCGTTCTATTTACTCTCTTTCTAAACACAGACCCTTTTACTAGCCGTGAGCCCAGCTGACAGAAGGTAGTGTGCTGCTAAAATCCTCTTGTTCCTGGCAAAGGTGAGAACAGATCTAACTCACCCCCTAATCCGTGAGGGCTCACCGGCCACCCTGAGACACCCCAGTCCCTTTCCCATTTCGGCAGGGGATTTGAGCGTGCCGCAGCAGAAGGACAGGGTTAGCCTGGCTGTGCTGGGTGAGCAGGTCTGGGGGCTGCATCGCCCCATGTGTCCTGGGGGGATCCTGCTCAGCGGAGCATCAGCTGGGAAAGGGCTGGGTGGTGGAGCCATGGGAAGCCCAGACCTGGAGAGAGCCGCATTTCTGGCCTGGGGGGTATGAGGCTATTTAACCCCACCTCTGTGTGTTGGGTCCCCAGTATAGATGGACTGGGGAGCCCCCGGCATGGCTGGGATCAGCCCTGGGGTCTCACTGTCCCCTCTCCCATCATTAGGGTTCACAGCTCATCACCAGTGTGCCTGGGGACACTCCGAAGGAGGACAGTGCTCTCAGCAGTGGTATGTGCAGGAGAGAAACAGTGTGGGGGAGAGGAATGGGGTGGAAGGGGGAGAGAAAGGGGCTGGATCCTGCTTCCTTTCTAGTCAAGTGACTGCCTTGTCGTGCTCCTGGAAAGGTGAGCTCAGTTTAACCCCTTCTTTGGTCTGTGTAGGGAAAAAGCGTAGCTCAAACCTGAGAAGGCTGAACCAAGCAACAGCAGCTGAAGGTGCCTCTGGAAACACACACATACCCGAGGCCTGATCCTGCCTTCCCCTGGCCAAGCTTAGCTCTGTCAGGACCGGGTCCGGGGCTGAGGATGCAGCTGGTGCTGCGAGGCTGAGCATGGCAGAGGGAGGACATCGGTATTTATAAACTGTTGAAACGTGCCTGACACTTGAGGGAAGATCCTCTCTGCTCCCTCAAGGGCTTTCATTTGAAGGGCTTGACTCTGCCCTCCAAGAAGCTGATAACACCTTCTGGCTCCCATTATCTCCCCAAGGGCCCTGCATCACCCTCCTTGCCGTGTGCTGAAGCACCCAGATCGCTTTGCTGTAATTACTTGGGGAATGGAGGGCCCCGGGCAGGACCTAGCACCTCTCTTCAGGGTTTGGCCTCCTGGTGCAAAGCTGGGCTGTGGGAAGGGACTGGGTGGCACCAGCCCTTTGGTGTTCTGCGTCCCTCCACCCCCTTTACAAAGCACAAATGCTGGGAATGCCGTTCAGCCCCAAATTGGGAACATTTGGGCTGAAATCTTTTGAATGTATTTGAAAAGGGGGGGGGGGGCAGGGAGGGAGGGTGGAGAGAGGGACATGGGAAGGGGAAAGAGCTACAGCCTTACTGGCAGAAAGCTGATTTGTCTGGATCCTGTCCCTTTGTGGCTGTCATCCGTCACTGTACCCGGGAGATGATGCAAACCACGTGCACGTGATGCTCAGCCATGTGAAAAGCATTCCCACGTCAGGTATTAGGACACTGCGCCCGCCTCACCTTGCCCCCCAGTTTAAATCAAAGCTGTACTTTTCCCTGGCAGGGAAGGGGTGGGAATTTCAACCAGCTCCTCCTGCGTTTGTGTCCTGCTCCCTGGGACCTTGCTGGGGCAAAGAAGTTCGTGTGACAGCGTGGGTGACAGTGGGTGACGGTGCAGGTGCCAATGGGTGGCCCAGGGAGGCCAGGGGTCAGTGGAGCAAAGCCCCTCCATCCCCCAGGGGCTGGGGCCAGCCTGATGCTCCAGCAACATTTTTCATCTGCCTCCGCAATGTCAGCAGAGCACAAAGGCGGGGGAGAGGTGAACCCCTCTGTTAATACACGTGTTTTAAATAACTGGTATTTTTATTTCTTCCCTTCGGTGCGGTGCACTTGGCACGCATCTTTGTTTGCACAATTGTCCTGCCTATACGTTCTATTGCCCAAGTAAGGAGAAAAAGATCCTGTGCGTGATCTGGAGGTGTGCTTTGCTGGTTCTGACATGTAAATATTAATCAAGGAACAACACTGAAGAGACAAGAAGCCCCCTCCTACCCTTGAATCCCTTCAGATCCCTTTATTGTCCTGGCAATTGTTGCACTTGGACTGGCTTTCGCTTTCTTCTCTCAGAGTGGCTGGCTTCAGCAACGGTCCCCAGATTCCTCAGCTACGTCCTACTGAGGGAAAACATTTATTGAAGTTTTCAGATTATTGGGGAAATATATATTTCTGCTTCTTTTCCAAACTCCACCGACATCTTTTCTAAGCCAGCCCCGCATGTCAGCGTGGAGGCAGGAGAGGCATCCTCTTGCTCTCCTCTAGCAGCTGATGCCTCCTGCATGAACTCTGAGTACCCAGAAATGCCACAGAGGGGGATTCCTACCACCACCGTGCGCTTCATTAGTGGGCAATAGCGGTGAGTATGCGTGTAGTTCATTTTTCTCCATAAAGCTGCACTTCAGCTCACACCTCTGAAGAAACAGAGGGTACGGACATGCACCCAGCTCCTCAGGTAACCACGTTTCAGGTGACCTTTGCTGAGGCAGCATCAGTGCCTTGGGATTGTGCAGGAGGAAGCAGAGGAGCGGGGGCTATTGAAAAGCGAGGAGGTCAGAGAAGGAGAAAAGGTCTGGCGTAAAGCTGCCCTCGCCTTGTCGGCACACACGCCCGTGGCTGAACTGTGGGTACGCACGTGGGGTTGAGCCATGTCCTTGGCTGGAGCATCCCTCATCGTTCCTCCCCGACGACTGGGTGAGCTGGCGGGACCCGCTGCCTGGCATTGCCTATGAGCACCGTACGTGTCCAGCGCTCACCTCTGGCTTCCCAGCACCCTGAACCGGGGCCAGGGTGCTCAGCACCCTTGCCAACATGGGGTGCTGCATTTTAAAACACCAGCAGGTCGCTTGCTCCAGTTGTTCCTACTGCAGGCTGTGGTGTGTGTGTGCAGGTGTGGATGTGTGAGCTCAGGTGTGGATCTGTGAGTGTGTGTGTGCATGCGGGGAGGTCTCCCTTGGCAGCACAAGGGAAGAGCAAAGTATAAAATGCTCCCGTTCTGGCTTGGTGGATAAACTGTCTACAAAGAGCTCTTCAATCTGAATGCGTGCCGCAAAGGCGCATGGCACTTCTCCTGGCGAACAATGGCTGGGGCTGAGTCACAGCACTGCCGAGAAACATCCCAGCACTGCCTGTCAAGGGAAAGGGGCTTGTGTTTTACCCCTGAGATAGCTTTTATTAATGAATTCCCGAGATCACTGTGGGATCAGGGGCAAAGGAAAGAAGAGGAAAGGGAGAATAGGCATGAAACGCTCTGTGTCTGTGGGTCGGATGCAATGCTCGCAGCAATAAGCAGATCTACAAGTGATGCTGGTCCCTTTCCAGTTTCCACCCCAAGAGCTGGGGCTGGGACCAGGGGAAGAGGGCACCGGGAGGTGCCCGGTGAAAGGACCAGGCAGTCTGTTTCACATGAAGAAGAGGAAATGCCTTTCGCCGGAGCACCCCGTAAAACTCACTCTGCTGTGACTGTCACTCCACTGGCAGCTTCTCAGATGGTTACTAAGCGCTCGAGTTTGCATGTGGCCTTTAGCTTCAGATGTCCTTGAAGCTTCAGCTGCCAGAGGTTGGCAGGGTGCAGCAGGGAGAGGATCGTTCTGTGCTCACTGTTTCTGACATTTTCTTTCTAAGCGTCCATCCCCAGCCACTGCTGGAGAGGAGATACTGGAGCTTTGGATGAAATCCCACAAATTTTCATGGAAGCAGAACGGCAGGAAGGCAAACAGGAAAGAAGAGGAGTAATATACTATTCTCGGGGGCACTGGTTGCATTTCTCTGTTTGCTTTGCTGTGTTTTTTCCTTTTCCTCCAGCCACATAGTACAGGATTATGGCAAATGAATTAAGGGATTAAATCATAAGGGAGAATTAGAATCCTGCTGATTTAGAAGCAGAAGTCCAGATGGGCTTATTGAACTCTAGATGATGCAAGAGCATCTTGGCTAGTGCTGTGGATGTAAGTCACGGGATAATTTAGGTTGGAAGGAACATCTGAAGGTCTCTGGTCCAACAGCCCTCAAAGCAGAGCCAACTTAGATCAGGTTGCCCAGGACTTTGTCCAGCCAAATTTTGAATGTCTCCAAGGATGGAGATTCCCCCACCTCTCTGGTCCCTTGTGTTTAACCATCTTCAGGGTGATTTTTTCCCTTAATATCCATTCAAAGCTTTCCCTTCTGCAACTTGTATTCATTGCCTCTCCTTCTACCACTGTGCACCTTGGGTGGATGTCCAGGTGCATCAGGGACGTATTCAGGCCCTGTTGTACCCGTCTTGCAAGACAGATTGTTGGTCACAAGCTTCAGAGCTGGTCCCAGCTTAGACAGCAGATTCTGGGCCTCCCGAGTCCCTTGGACTCTCCCCATATGAGCAGGCCTGGATGGGAGGTCTCACCTCTCCACGGTGCATCAGTACTGCTGTTGAATCCCTCTCACCTGTATAAGGACAGGGTGAGGATTTGCTACTGCTGTGACTGGAGACACCCCGAACAACATCCGAAGATTGCTCCCACAACCCATTGCCACGGTCATCCAGGAGATGGTGGGTCTGGGGGAAAAGGACATACAGTGGCCTTCGGTCTGCTGCATTCACCTGGGGAAACACAGGCACGGATAAAAAAGATCACCTGCCCACCTTCATTGCTGGTAACTGAGCCAAGCAATTCCTTCTCCCCAGTGCCCTGAGCACTCCTCTGCGCTACCTGCGGTCACGTAGCATGAGGCCATGCTCAGCCACGGCTTTTGGTGACAGTCTCACAGGTGGGCAGATCTCTTCCAGTACATTTTGGCAGCTGGGAGTCATCTCAGTGTAAGACAGAGCTGTGACATGTTTGGCTGGGCCAAAGAGAAGAGAAAGAAGAGAAGAAAGGGGAAAAAAAGGGAAAGAAAGGGAAAGGAAAGGAAAGAGAAAAGGAAAGGAGAAGGAAAGGGAAGAGCAGAGAAGAGAAAAGAGAAATTGTCTACAACATCCTGGCCTGCCTCCGCCACTGGGAATGGATGTGAGGGCTTGTTCAGGGAGGAGGTAGCCTGGCCCCATGCAGCAAGGATGGGAGAGGCAGAAGTCGTGAAACAGGGCTCTGTTTGGACCCAAATTTGATTTGCATGGTTAAAAGTTGTTGATCCCATACAAGGTTTTCCTGGCTGGGAGCTGAACTAGGTTCCACAGCCAAGCTTTTTCCTTTTCCAGAGCGTTCAGCATAAATCAGACTTTCACAGCCGCCTTTGAGTGGAAGGAGCAAGAAATCACGTTTTGTCTCCTGTCCAGGAGCTCTGGGAGAAAGGAGCTGTCAGGAACCAGCCCAGATCCTCTGACACATGCTCTGTGCATCCTCGCTGCCTGGCTCTGCCTTCCCCCATCTGGTGTAACGGCTCCATCAGCTCCTGTGCGCTGCCTTCCCCAGCCGAGATCCCAGCCAGGCTGCTGACACCCAAGTCGAGCTGTGCCCCAAGCAAGGGACACTGTCACATCTCTCAGGCCAGGTTATGCCCCCTCTGCCTCTCACCCAAGCTGTTAAGTGGGTTTTAACACAGACCCAGATCTGGCATGGTGCCATGCTGAGACCACTTGCACCCTCCTGGTAGCATATCTTTAGGCTCTTTTTTTCTCTAGAGGATCGGCCGAGGGAAGTCACCCTTCCACGTGCTTTTCTAAGCTCTCTGGTTACTAGTCTTACTAGGAATTATTTACCTAATATCTAGGTAGAATTTCCCTTGCTGTGCCTTGTGTTTGTTGCCTCCTGTGCCCCTCCAGGAAGAGCTTGGCTCCGTTTTCCTTCTCCTCTGACCGAACAAGCCCAGCTCCCTCCCCATCCCGATGCACGCTGTGTGCCCCAGTTCTCCCATTTGGCAACGTACTGGTAATTTTTCTTGTACTGCTTCTTAAGCGTTCAAAGGAGAGGGGTGAGCTCCCACAAACACTACATGGGGCACCTGTGCCTAAGCATCTCCCAGCACCTAGGGAAGGCTTTGGTGGAGGTAATTGCAGAATTCCTACCAGGACTGCAGCGGAGCCGAGCAAGGGACCAAAAGCTCCATTGCCGATGCTGTTGAAACAGAAGGTTAAAGCCTCTCTGCTGGAGCCATTCCCTGCTAGTGAGATCCATACAGTCCATTAAAATTAGGGATCTTATTATGGGCTATATAAAAAAGGTAAATGGGAAATGAGAACCTTATGAAGGGTTTGTTATGTGTGCAGATGGCAAGGACATCTGAGGCCAAGAGAGCCTCTCCAACAGGCTTTTTCCAAACATAACTGCTCACTTTGCACATTTTCCCCTCTTTCAAAAAGAGGTAAATAGATCCAGGACTATCTTTTCTGCACAGCTCACCCCTGCTGACCAGCCACACTGTCCTCGGGATGGAGAAACAGACCCTAAACATGCGTCATGCTCTCAGGAGCACTGTCACCTCTCCTCCTAGCACCAAATTCAGCCTTCGAATGCACTTTTAGGTAATATTCAGGTCTCTCCCAAACCCAAAGGAGCTGACTGTGTTCGCCACCTCCCCCAGCCTAGTTGAGGACCGGTGAGACATCCTCTGTCCATCAGCACAGAGGAGCTGTTTGAGTCTACTGAGTAGCATCAGGAGCGCTGAGAGTCAGCCAAAACTGGGAATTCAGCCTTCCAGCAGCGGCACTGGGCCACTGCTCTGCCTCTGTTTCAAGACGGCAGAAACCAGGGCCCTCAAATATGGGGTGGACGTTGGGTCTGTAGCAGAACCAGAGACCCTAGGAGTCTGGGCATCCACTTGCTTGCTATGACAACCTGCCGGGACATTTTTACCCTTTCTCCTCCTGTCTCCACCTGCCGTGTGTGGCTGTGCCATCATGTGGCAGTGCCAGAGTGGGAGAGGGTCCCAGAGCTCCTCTCTGAACCTGTAGGATCCTGTGGGACCCCTTGGCCACCCCCTTGGGTCCTACCATGGCCCAAAAGGGACTGCAGAGGCTGGAAGTGTCCCTGGAGAATGATCCTTACTTATACAGAAGTGTAATCTCTCTCTAGAGCTGTAGGGGAGCGACTTTTGTCCCCCTGTGCAGGCTAAGAGCTGAAACCCAGTGACACTAAGTGACATGACCAAGGTTGCGTAGACAACCTGTGGCGGAGCAAGAACAGCAGCCCAGTGGTGTCGTGAGCCCTTGTCACTGCTGCTCGTCACCACCTCTCAGGGGCAGAGCTCTGGCCGCCTCACCTCCCCGTCTGCCCAGCCAGCCAGCCTGCTCCTTTCTCCTTCAGACTCTTAAAATAAGACTCGCAAAGCCTCGAGTGTGGTTTCGTTTTCACTAATAAATCCCTGCTTGCACTTGAAGCTGCTGTGCCTTTTAAAACATTATCCGTGGCTCTGATTACACTCCTGATGAAAGCAGGCATGGCCCTATTAGTTTTCATGGCAAACGGCACTGCCACGTCCTCCTATCCTTTACGCACTCAGTGTAACCCAAGTTTCACAGGAAAGGGAGGGGGCAAAAAAGGCACCTTATAAAGGCAGTGTCTGTCTCCACCTTCACTTCAGACTGAGGGTATTACACAGTTGAAATCCCCCCTTAGAAACAGCTTTGATTAGTCCATACAATTTTTTAAATTGTTTGGATTTTTTTAAAATTATTTTTTTAATTGCTACCAACAATTAATTCCTGTTCTGCAACTCCAACCCGATGCCTCTGCCTCTTCAGCCCCTGCAAAGGGCTGCACCAGCGGGTGGTAAAGAGCATGAGGTGGGGAGAAGGGAAACAGGAGCAGTGATAAGCAATAGTGGTGTCTCCTCTTCATGGCTCAGAGAGGAGCTGGATTTTTTGGGGAGCAGAGTTAAGTGCACACAGCCAACCAGTGTGAAAAACCCACCCCATGGCAACAGGTTTGCTCTGGGTCATTAATCCAGATATGCAGATGGGTAAACTGAGGCACAAAGGGGTTAATGCTCTGTAGTGGGAGAGGATGGGGGGAGAAGGGGAACTCTTCCAAAACTGCCGAGGTGAACTTTTCAAACTCCTTCAGCTTTGTTCTGTCCCTTAGGCAATGCTTGGAGAGCTTTTTGGAAATGGGTTTGCAGTGAAAGCAGAGAGACTGTGCTCAAACAGGCCTGCAGGCACCAAGCACAGGGACATGGGACCTTGGCAGTGAGGAAACAAAAAGAAACAGAGACATGGAAAGGGAAAGGGAAGAGGAAAGGGAAGGGGAGGGAATGGGAGAGGAGAGGACAGGGAAAAGAGAGACAGAAGGAGAAAGATGGTAAGAAAAAGAGAAAGATAAAAAAAGAAAAAAGGTGAGAGTAAGGAGGAAAGAGGGAAGAAGGTGAGGAAGCCCCTCTGCAGCTCCTGGGGCCGCCGGTTGCCAGAGCGCCGTCCTGCCCCTCTCCCACGCTGGATCGCTCACCACCACCTGTGTCCGAGCACGTTTCCATCCCCGCAGAAGGCCTGGCTGCCCTGCTCGCCCCAAAACCAAGGCCGGCAGCTGTCGGAGGGGCCGGCCGAGCCGCTGCCACAGCCGGGGCCGCGGTGGCTTGGCTCGGCCACTGCCCACACGGAGCAGCCGGGAGAGGGTGGCAGGTGAGCCAGGCACAGTCATTACTACAACAGATGGGAGAGGCATGACATTACACGACAGGGCTATTATTTACCGAGTGCTCGTGTTTGTCATGGCTGAAGATGACATCTTATTAAGGAGTCATGACACTGGGGGATTTTTTTAAGCCTGGGGGCCAAGAAGGCTAATGAACAGGGATAGCTCTAGGAATAGATGGAGGGTAGTGCCGTTTTCAGGTCACAGGCAAAGCTGACTAATGTTTCACCGACCTGATTTCTGGGAGATTTCCAGGCTGTGGCACACCTCCCTCCTGCTGTTTAGGGATGGATGCTCCTTGCCGTGGCCTGATTGTGCCGGCTCAGGTGGAAGCAGCTGTCTCGAGAGACCCTGCTGCAAGGGAGCAAAGCCTGAGCTGTGTTACCAAAAAGCTCCCGACTGTACCTAGCACCAGTACACAGCCAAACACTAGTACTGCTGCAAACAAGGGCATGTGGCAGGGAATGGCTTACGGACAGGTTTCCCCAAATCCCACCTTGCCAGGGGGTTTGGAGGAGGGGTCCCAGGCAACACATGCGATAGCTGGGAGGGCACGGGAAGCGGGACCCTGCTGTCGGTGCGGCACTATCACCCCTGTGTGATGCTTGTCAGGACAGCTAGACCAAAAGCGGGGCTGCTTGGCCCATTTTGTCCCCCCTCAGCCTGCCGCAGCACCGTCTCTGCAAGCCTTGCCCTCCTTCACCTGAAACAAGAGCCGTCTCCCTGCAGCTCCCATGAGCTGGCTCCTTATCGCTGACCCGCACTGTCAGTGTGGATGCTTGACTAATGTTCCCTTGTAAAATGTTGTGTTAAGCACATTCCAGCCGCTGACATTAAATACTTGGGCTAGGGCAGCTCTCACCCTCCAGCGGACGGAGCGCTGAGCCAGCCCCAGCCACACGCCCGATGTTGCCGCAGCCAAAATATTTGCTCTTTTCTGCCCCATCTCCACCTCTCCCCTGCCCTCCCTCCGGCACAGGCAGCATGGGCAGGGGGGGAAGGAGGCAGCAGGCAGGACCACGGCTATCTGGCAGATGAAATAATAATTACCCCAGCCGCCTCCCGGCCTCCCTTGCATTCCTCTGTGCTAACAGCTTGGCTTATTTTGTTTTCATCCACAAATATTGACTCGCTGGGTTCTTTTCACCTCGTGCCTATTAAAAAGGCATTGCTCATAGTATTGTTATTGAATTTGTTCTGCAGCTGTGAGAAGCATCCAGCGGCTTCAAGGAATTCACCCGCACCTCTAGCGTGGGCCCTGAGGGCTGGGTGCCCTCAATACCCTCCAAAACTGCTTTGCCTGCTGCTGTCCGAGGGGCAGGACCCGGGACTGGCTCAGCAAGAGTGTTGCCCAGCCTTTCTGCCAAGGGGGAGATCAGGGTGGTCCTGGGGAGGAGGCTGCAGAGATGCTGTCTGCTCTTGGGGGATGGCGCTTTGCTGCTCCGTGCCTCAGTTTCCCTGTTCAGCCTTGTGATTCCTGACCAGTTTTGTAATGCACTGTGTTAATGAAAACACGTGCGATTTAACAGTCTGACCTTTTGCTGCTGCAACTTGTCCTTTTATACTCAGTTCAGCTTGAAAATGTGGGAGTTGTTTCCAGGTACCTTAACCTCGCTGGAGCAATAACCAGAAAAATAAACTCCTTCATTTCGCACTGAGCTGAATTCTCTGGGTAATTAATGAGCGTGACAGCAATCCTCACGCAGCCCCAGACCTGAGAGTTTGGGCAGGGGGGTTGATGCCTCTCCCCCACGCGGCGAGGGTTTGGGGTGCAGGAAAGGGATGTGCAATCTCTCCCCGCTTTCCCCACAGCGATCGGCCGAGGGCAGGGGCAGCGGGACAGCAGCCTGCTCGTGAGGAAACCCCCTGTTTCGGCAGCTGTGCTCAGCTTTGGCATCTCTCCCAGAATAAAATCGACTGGCACCACATTCCCGGGGACTCCCCTCTGTCCCTAGCCACCCCTCCTTGGGAAATCCCAGGGATGCCGGCGCTCCGTCAGCTGATATTACCTGATTCCCAAATCCCGAGATGGGATGAGAATAGGGAATTGGAACAGGTGGGAAAGGCTGCAGCTTCAGTGGGCACCCAGGGGTGGGTGTCCTCATCGAAACCTCTCCCTGTCCCCCGTGAAGCGTCCCGATGCGCCCTTCTCCATCGGAGGTCTGACGGCCGCCTGTCCCCGCGGCTGGGCCGGGGTGTGGGCAGCCTTGGGACCCTCCATGTTCTCATCTCCTACGGCCTTTGGGGGAGGGAAGGAGCCGGGCCGGCAGTTCGCAGGGGTGAGGTCTGCACACACAACCCGTGACAGGGCTGCCTCTCCTCCTCCCAGCTGCTCTTGGGACAACCGAGCAGCAAATCTGCAGAAAAGCACTTTCCGTGCTGATTTGATGGACCGATCCTTCCCGTCCTCCAGCACGACCCTCCGCTCAACTTCTTCACCCCTCTAACCTCCCTCCAGATGCCTTTTTAAGCTCCCCCAGCACGCAAAAGAGCCAGCAGGTGAAATCCCAGCTCACCGCCCCTGCCTACACCCCAGCGATAGCCACCAGCCAAGCGCGGGGGCTGCTGCCAGCACCAGCATCAGGCAGAGCTGTGACCGCCTTGGCGCAGGGATGCTTTTTTGGGGGGAGGCTGCCAAGGGGTGCCTGCCCCCACCTGATGGGACCGTACCTACTGCTGCCGTGCCCCGCTAAACGCTCCATCTCGTGGGGACCCCTCTGGTCCTGGCATGGGGACAGCAAAGCGTGGCAAGAGACGTTTAACCTTGCAGAGACACCCGGGAGCATTGCCAAGGCTCGGGACACGGCGGCGGGCTCAGCGAGGGAAGAGGTCCCTGGGGAGGGGGTCAGCCGGGACACATTGGGGATAGCCGCAAAGTCACGGGGGCAGGTGCGATCCCAAACTCCCCGCACCGAGCAGGTTGTCTCCTGCCTCGTGACCAGCCTGCAAAAAATAACGCGGCTGCCTCCTTCTCCCAGCGTCTGTTCGCAGAAAGCAAATGTTAGCGTTGCCATGCCCGGGTGTTTATTTTGGCAACGGCCGGGGGCCTGGCCAGCAGGCACAGTGGGGGGGGACGGGACGGGGACACGGTGAGGAGGATTAGTTGCCCAGTGGCAGCTCCTACCATGCCCCACCAAGGATGCGGCGTGGCTGGCGGGCACTTTTCTCCCGACTTCAGGCTGCACCACATCAGGTCCGTCGTAAATCCTGCTCGGCCACAGGGAGGGCATCATGCTGGGCCCCAGCGACAGCTAAAACCTGGAGGAGAACAAGGACCTGCCTGTGGGTACCACTGAACCCCGGGGTGACCCATCAGGGCACTGGCTCCGGCTAATGCCCAGGGTCATTCCAAGCATAGCAGCCCCACGTCCCTGCCACGGGGGCGGGAAGAAAATCATCGCTGAGGAGTGTCTTGTTCTCCTGACCTTTGCTCTCCAAATATTTAGGATCCCACAGCGCACAGTCACAGGCCTTGTTCGGCTTCAGCGTGATGCCATTTGCCTCCTGTCTCAGCTGTCCCCAGTAATTCATCTCCGGCTTGCTGAGCCGGGGATGGGGAAGACGCGCTCTCGCCACCCGGCTCCCTGGGGTGAGTATAGGCAGCACGGCACCCTCCCAAGCCCTGTCTGTCCCTTGTTCCCTGGTCCCCGGCCGTTTTCACAGGCCCATGGTCACCAGGGATGGAGGGGAGCATCCGTGGGAGGGCAGTTCCCTGTCCCTGGCAGGGTTCAATCTTTGCTCCCTGGTCTGCATCCGTCGCCATCCCAGAGGGGACGAGGGAGAGCCCAAGCACGGTCAGCGACCAAACCCTGGCAAAGGGTTGGACTCTGCATTAGGGAAGGTGCTGGGAGAGTGCTTTTGGGGACAGTCGGTGTAATAAGCAGGAGGAGAAAACTGGGGTGTACGTGAGCCGCCGGTAAGCCAGAGAAGCAACCCCAGACCCCAGTATAGCCTGGTGGTTTTTGGTCAAGGGCCTGGGCTGGTGGCCGTATGAACTTGTACTGCTCCTGCTGTAATTCCCAGTCTGTGCACAATGGCCTTGGGAACCACCTGAGGGGTCTGAACTTGCTGTCAGGAGGCGGCCTAAATTAAGAAGGATGCTCTTATCTCCTGGGGCGGCCGTGGATATACAACCCCTACTTCATGAGTTCCTAGAGGTGTCTCTGCCCTGTAGCTTCTTGGAAGACATGCCTAGCTGGAGAGGTCTGGATGGAGGCTGGGACCATCAAAAGAGACCCCAGGAGAAAGAACCTTGTTTGGGCAAGATAATCCCCACAGTGAAGGAGGGAGAGTGCTCAGGTGGCAAGTCCTTGGGGAAACGACACTGACTGTCATTGAGCATTAGTGACCTGAGGGTGTAAAAAAGAAGACCCCAGGAGGAGGGTGCTGAAAGCAGGAGTGACGTTTTGAAAGGGGCAATAGTGGCTGTTGGATTCTTTGCCCTGACCATAGGCACGGCCTATTATATATGCTAAAATCCCACGGTTGGCCATGCTTTTGCTCATTTTGGTTGAACATCCACTGCTTCCACAAAGGACTTTCCCGTTCATACCTGACAGAGCGAAAGAAGAATAAGGATTACTTTAATGAAGACACCACATAAGAGTCAATGCATTAAATGAGGCAGAGCCATAGGGGATGTATCCATCAGACACCGTTGACCCAGAAACCCCAGATGGACCCTGCTGTTCAGAAGCTCCTTTGCTGCTGGTTGCCAGGGGCTCAGGACGGCAAAACCCCCAAACTGCAGCATTCATGGTTTTATTATGAGCTAAAAGTTTATGGTGTTTCACAGGCAGAAAGTTTTTATTTTTAAAGCTCTTTTAAAATGAAACTTTATGAAACTCTATTAGCGGTAATTATATTTTCTTTTTTTTTTTTGAAATTAGAGGTAATTTTTCACTATGCTCTTTGAAATCCTGATAGTAATTATTTTACTGGTCAGACACTGCATTTTCTTACCAAAAGCCACATTTCTGATGGTTTCCAAAAAACCAATAGTTTAAACAAAAATTACTGATGAAATATCGTAGAATAAGTGCCAGTTTCAAACCATGTGAAATGGGAAAAAAATTGAATTTTTTTTTCTTTTTTTTTTCAGACAGATTTGTTTCCATTTCCAACCAACTTTTGATCATGCAATAATGATGTTTTCTTGAGAGAAAAAAAACCCCAAGTGACCACAGCAACACGACTCAGATTTTCAGCTGGTGCAAGTCAGCCCATCTCCCCAGGGGCTGGCACTGTGTTGCACGGAGGGAAGGTTTAGCCCTGCGTGTTTATGTGGTGTCTTCACACCCCTCCATTTGCTGCTGAAACCAGTAGCAGCGCTCCCGCCTGGACCAACAGGACTGCGATCGAATGGTGTAGAGCAAAAAAAAACCCTATGGAGATAGAGAGAAAGTCATAAGCAAATGAAAAATGGAAGTTGAAAGGTGAGGTTTGAAGCGAGGAAGTGACTCATGGGTTGGGAATGAGGGATGGGGTCTCGGGGAGGCTCGGCAGCTCAAGCTCCAGTGACCCCCGACTGTGAAGAGTCGTGGGGAGGATGGAGGAGAGGCCAAGCATGGAGCAATGTAATGAACGGTCGAGCCCGGGGAGAGCTGTGAAACCCTGGAAGACAAGCCCATGGCGGTCATGCAGAAAGAGGCGGAATATCCAGCATTTCCAGACTCTGTGCTGTTTATCTTTCCCTTGGCTTTGATCGGCAGCTGTGGGAGACACACCGAGGTAGAGACCTAGGGGAAACCAGTAAAGCTGATGCATCTACAGCAATGGTTTAAAGCTGCATTCGAACTCCTGACTCCGCATCTGCTGTGCTCTGTAGGGAAAGCCAGTGGAATTTCCTAAGCCACTGTAGCATAAAGGAATGGGGTAGTACGATGTTTTAAATAGTTTGGATGTCCTCGAATGAACCCTCTGATCTTCTGCAAAAGCCACCAGAAGCCAGCCGAGCCATTGTGTGTCAGCAGCCGGGGCCGGGTGACTTGGGGAAGGAGGTGCGGGTGCTGCAGCGGGGCACGTGTACCGCATTGAGCAATGCAGACGTGGGGGGGAGTCAGGGACCCGGTCCTCTTCACACCACTCTCCGGTAAATCTGTGCCTATGTCTAGCGAGGCTCGGTGTACTTGCATCCGCTTGTCGAAAAAGCTGTGCCTTAGCAAATGGTGCCTGAAATAACACGAAGACGACCTCACGCCTGTAAAAACGGGGCTGGCTCACGAGTCGGAGAGCTACTTGCAAAGGTGCTGCGGTGGCAGCTGGAGATCAAGCCGTGTGCTCACCCACGGGTGTCCTCTGCCTGCCCTAACCCCGTCTCCCCGCCGCCTGCACCCTCCTCTCCCACCTCACACGGGTGGTGGCTCCTGTGGCATCTTCACCGCTCTGGGAACACGCAGAGGGCAAGCGCTGACAGACATCCTTGGCTGACTTTGGCAACCCTGAGCTGTTCTTGGCTTCATTAGAGCCTGATTTGCACAGAAGGGAAATTGCTCTCGTTGACTTAGACTGGACATGATCTTCAGAGGGATGTAATGCTTACAAGGGAGTTGTGGGGCAAGGTGGCTTTTTCCACTGTTCTAGGGAAGGGACAACATATATATATATATATACACACACACATTAATAGTAGATATCTGCTTTTGCAGGTAGATAAAGCTTTTTATTTCACCTCATTGTAATGAAAGCAGATTTTATCTTTAGCTATAGCACCAGTTGCTGTCATTTAATTTCTGAACTTCCCAGGGACACCGCTGCCAGGCTGGAGTATTTCTAGGGGCAAAGCAGGCTGGAGATGCTGCTTTCTCAGGAGAATGCAGCAGTTGTCTGGAAACCCTGTTTGGTGTCTGAGTTGCCACATGCCAGGACACCAAAAAGGTTTAATTCAGGGTCTATTCCCCCAGGGTTATACAGGACAGCCTCAAGGAGGTGGAGCTGAAGGAGACCCCTTTGATCTCTTGGTTTTTTGACCTTCGTATCTGATCACTGCTTCTGGGGACAGAGGAGGCAGAACCCTGTTATTGGGAACCTGGAATTATTAGGCGAGCTATTGCAGCATGGAGATGCTGTATTTCCCAGTTCCTAGCACAGATGCTGAAATGCACAGCTGTTAATGATCCCTTCTGGGTGGAAAGCCCCAGAAATACCACACAGAGCCTACCAAAGCCCTGGCCAGGCTTCAGCCACCATGGAGCGGTTTCCACGCTCGCATCCAGAAGGCTCGTGGCCAACCTCGTTTAAACTCAGCGTGTGGCGGAGCTCAGCGTGGACAGGAGAGTCGGTCAAGGTATGCTTGACTCTTCCATCTCTTCTGATAAATCTGCAGCACTCATGAGCTAAAACTGAGCTTTTGCAGACTGTAACAGGGGAATTTCTCTCTTTCCTAGGCCAGCACTTGGATGAGGCTCGGCAGAAGTCTTAGCGTGGATTCTACTGGGCATAATACTGGAGACTTTAATTGTTGTAGGAGTTGGCTTGGAGTCCTCTGTTTCTTGAACTCTGTTGAGACGAATATCCTGGCCAAGGAATCAGCCCAGGCACCCCCTGACTCAGAGGCAGGAACTGGGGCCAAGTATTGCTGTGAAGCGCTGACCATCGCTCCGGCATCCAGCCTGGCTTTGCCTTTAAGGCAGAAGGCAGGAGGTGCCATCGGATCGGACCATGCGCTTAAAGAAGATCATTTCAAGAACCCAAGCCCTGCAAAGCAGCGAAGCTCCGGCTGCTCCCTGTCAGAGCTTGGTGGTCACCCTCTGAGTGTGTGTGTATGTTAGCCCCCATCTCATCACAACAGGCCCCACCCGGTCACAATAGGCCCCGCCCAGTCACGACAAGCCCCGCCCACAGGCGCCTCTCCTATAAAGAGCCCTCTATTTGCAGCAGCCTCTGCTCTGCAGCACAAGGTGCTGGGAGAGGATGGAGGTGTGTGCCCTGCTCGGAGGGGAAGACTAGGAAATTCAGGTTGCTGGCAAACCTTGTGCAAGTTTTTCTTCTGCTTGTCCTTCAATTAGGCAAGCAATCTCACTCCGCTGCTTGGAAAATAATCTCTGTGATGTACACCAGCGGTGGATTTGTTGATTGTAAAGTTAAAGGAGGCTTTGGGATTAGGGAGCCTGACCTTGGATCTAGTGCTTCTGAGGCTGTGAATGCAGACTGGTGTTTTAGCTGGAAAGCAGAAATTTTTGAGCTAGCAAGTAACAATAAACGAGCTTAATGTTGGTTTGTTATGCATCTGTTAGGAGGGTTTTAAATGTGGACCCCTAATTGTGGAGAGAGCCAGGTTAATACTGATTAAGGGAAGCTGGTTGGAGGTTTTTTTTTGAATTTTGTTTTGGAAAAACTTTTTTTGTGGCAGGAAAAAAATGTTTTACTTGCTTTCTGAAGCTATTTTTAATGGAATTAAAAAAAGTATGAGCTGAACTTTTTATGTATAACTGGTATTTCCTCTTTGTCCATACTAAAATGGTAGGAGGAAGATAAAGGAGCTGGGAGAGAAGAAAAAAAAGTGATATAAAAAGATTAGCCCCTCTCCCCTAGTCTTTTTGATACAAGTATTTATAAAATAGTTCTTAGAGAATAAACATTGTTCCTTCTGGAAGTATATGGGATGGAAACAATTGTGTTGGAATGAGCCTTTCACTTTTTAAAACCAGCTTTGGCAAAATATCTGTAGTTTAGCTGGAGGGTCTTAAATTACATTCATCTTGCATGCTCAGAAGTCCTTCCATTACCTTCTGAAAACTCTGATATGTCTTTTTTTTTTTTTTTTTAAGGCAGAGCAGTGGAGAGATGTTGCTGATGGGACATTCCTTTTTTTCCTGATGATCCTCCAAACCTGCTTGTGCTGTAAGTCTATGATGAAATAACTGTAGTCTGGATAAAGCTTTTAGTGCTGAGCATGAAAAAATAAGCTATGGGAATGGGGTTAATTTGTCTCTCCCCTTGGAGAAGGCAGACTCTTGTGGCCCAGTTGCCATAGTGTCAGCCAGAACTGATTCGCAAATGAAGGGTCTGCAACTCTAGCATGAGCCTATTGCTGCTCCAACAGTTCATCCCATAATTTTCTCTGTGCTTTTGTCTGCTTTGTTGCTCAGGGGTATGGCCAGGTGCCAGCAATATGACAGCAAGGGACGAGTGCTGCCAGCAGATCCATTTTGGGCTTAGTTATGAGTATCCCAGGTGAAAAGTGTTAGCTAACAAAATCTGCCTGAAGTGTCAACCTCTATCTCCAGGAGGAGACTCCATCTGGGATGTCATTTGAGAAAGGGAAGAACCTGCCCTGGATTCTTCCTACCCATTTCAAGGAGAAGTTGGCTGCCAGCTTTTAAGCCTCCATTACCAGGGCAGTCCGTGTTCCATGTACCCACCAGGACTTGCTTTAGAAAGATGTTAGTGACTGACAGAATTGGATGGTTGGGGTCTTGGGGGAGATGAACTTCTTGGGCAGCTTGTGATGGGTCTCTGCTTTGTCTTCTGCTCAGGGTCCCTGGGGTGCCAGCAGTTGGCATCAGTGGTCAAACAGGACAGCAGTGCCTGGCTGTAGACTTGCACCTGGATTGCAAGGTAAGGACATGGGCACATTTTATTCCAAAAGAAGAGAAGACGGTCCACCAGCTATGCTGGGCTATTCTTGGAGAGACGAGTCTAAAGGTAAAGCTGATTGTTGTCTTATATTTATTGTTATTGCTTTCTGGTATCCATGTGGAGCTTATCACAACTTTTCCCTGTTTATATCTGTCCTCAGTTCTCCTGTGGTGTTTGAAAAATTCATTCTGGCTAAGTTCTTTGTGGTGCTGCTTAGGGCAACTTTGTCCCTGTCTGATGAACAGGGCTCCTCTTCTAGGTCTGAGAACTGAGATGTGACACGGATGGCAGTTACTTTTATTCATATCGCCAAAGCGAAGGTTGAAAAGTTGTTTTGATGCAAGTTTTGTATTCAGAAGAAAATCTTATTGGAATGTGGATTTTTTGCTGCAAAGAAATGTTATTTTGTTTTGTTACATTGTGTGGACTTTTAAAAATGCTGTTTGGAAGCCTTCTGAAAATAAGGGACTGGATGTATTTGTGATGTTTGCTAAATTGTCCCATGCAGTAGTGCAGGCTGGTGGGATAGGAGAAGGTCACCTGCAGAATCTGAGGTTTCATGATGAACAAACCTACTGAGCAACACATGCATGTCTGTGATTTGCTTGCAATGGTCCAGGGTGGCAGAAATAGTGTTTCACAGTATGTGAAACTGCTTTTGAAGTCTGATTTTTTTCTGTTTTTCTTATCCAGCCATGTTATTTTAGGACAGGTGGGGTGATTTGCTACAGGTGTTTCTCAGGGGGTGGTGAATGAGCAGTGAAAGAGATCAGGTGTAGCTGGGCACGTAATCAAACACTAATTCAACAAACCTGGTCTTTTGGCTCTGTGAAACCATTTTGAAAATATTTCTTTCCCTCTTGGGGAAGGATGTGCTTGCAGCATCTGGGATTTCTGGGAATTCCTCCTTCTAGATGGGCTTAACCACAAGCAGCTCTAGCTGGAGACTTCACTGGGTGATCCTTGCATCTGGCACAAAGTCCTGGGGCTGAGCAGTGTCTAGTGGTACAGAAAGAAAATCAATTTCAACCTGAAGCTACTAAATGTTGGGGAATGCATCTGCTCCTCTTGTTCACTTCATGCTCTGCTGAGATTTCCTGGCTTATTCTCACTCAGTTGTTTGTCCAGGTCTCTGGATGAGGCATTGGGCATTTTCCTTGATAAGGAATGGACATGTGTCAGGGGGATTCAAGCAGGCTTTGAAGGAATTTGGGGTTGATTTTTTTTTTTCCTGGGTGATTTGTCTCCTTGACTAACTGTGAGTGTCAAGATAAGTCTGCTCAGCTTTATGATCAATATTTTGATGGTTTTATGGATCATTTAAGTCTGTGTAATATTTTATTCTATATATAAAATAGGCATTTATTCTTTGTGTGTAAATAGGTTTTACATCAGTACAGAGATGGTAATCCTAACAAATCCATTTTTTCTTTAGTTGGCAATTAAATTATAGATTAAAATACTCACTGAGTGAGTGAAAAACTTTCTGTGGATATTTCTTGACCTTGCTTTATGTTCTGGTGTCTGCTTACCCATCTTTGGCACAATCAAAGAGCTTCAGTAGAGCAGATGAAACCAGATTCTCTAAAATGTTGAGTGGTATGTTTGACCTGGTGTTAATTATATGTGTCAGTGATATTTAAGTGGTAGAAAGAGGGGAGATGTGTCAAAGACTGAGTTTTGCTGGGCCAAGATTCAGTAGCAAAACAGGACATGGCTTTTTACAAAGAGAATCCCAGTCTCTGGCAATGTCAGCTCTGGATCCTGAAAGCCAGAGCCCACAAAAATGGGCACTACTCAAGTTTGGTTGCTTTGATGCAGGAAGGCAGCATTAGCTCAGGTGTTATGGGGGCTGGGGGGGTGGGCTAAGCACCAGTCTGATGCACTTGGCTTTGGAGCAGAAGAGCTGAGATGATGCCTTGTACTTAGGCAGGATGTCTTCTGCTGGGAATGAGACCAGTTGCTTCACAATCTCTTGACCAGCTCCCTGACATATGAGCTCCAGATTGTGTCCTGAAAATATGCAGCATAAATGGCAAGGCTGTTTCTGACCCATTTCCTGAAATGTAAAAAAATTTGGCTTTAACAAAGGAAAATAAGATTTTCCTGAGCAATGAATCCAGTGAAATTATTGTTGCAACCTTCACTTCTTGTGTGTTGCCCAAAAGGGTCTCCCATTTCCCTGATCTCCTAATGATTCTCTGGGCAGCAGCATGCACAAGATGCATCTGGTCCAGAGCTCTTTGTGGTGTTTAGCTGGTCATATTTCCATGTTCATGGGACAGTTGAACTGCCTTTGTTTCCTTTGTCTTGGGGGACATAAACTAGGCTTGCTTTCTTTTTCTCCTTTGTTTCTTCCCCCTCCCCACCCAATTCACAGCAGCTTTTTTTTTTTTAAGTTCAGTGAAGAATGATCAAGGGGTAGAAAAAGGGGAAGAATGGGTTCAACATTTTTAGGGGCAATGGAGAAATCAACAGCATCATTGCATTAGTGTCTTTAGACTGAGCTCACGAGGTTAAGAGAATAAAGTTAAATATTGTCATCTCAGAAAGATGAAATGGATATGATGTTGTTAGTGTGTCGGCTGCTATCACCAGGAGAAAAATGTACTGATTGATTTCCTTGGGGGAGTGAAGAAAAGTAGCACCTGGATACCAGACCTATATTCAAAGTAGAATTAGAGCACATTCTTCTTTTTTAAATAGTGAGGAGCAAGATGCAAATATAAATCATGGAATCTTCATCTTTGTTCTTAAAATCAGTATCAATGTTCTTTTAGATGTCCTGTCCAGTTGGAAGTTACTGGGCTCAATGCGGGAGTAATTGGGTTAAGTTCTGTTCTAGGTGTTGCTTTGGAGGGTCTTCCCTGCCCCTACACATCTCTGAAAGGCAACACACAAACCAGAAGTCTTTACAGTAACGTGTCATGTGGGGCATGTTCCTGTAGTGCCTGGTCAGGGAAATAACAGGGCCTCGTTCAAGGCTGTACCCATCTGGAAAAGGTGAATTTGCAGTTGCTGGAACCAATACCATTTTATGAGGGTCTCTTCCTGCTGGAGTAATGGCAAGGTTGAAACCAAGCTGGGTTAGAAGTTGGCTGCAGTGGGGGTACAGTTTGCTTCAGCTTCTTGGGTTTCCTTTTAGGTTCCTTGTCTAAGGTTTTGTCTTCATTATGTAGGCTCTTCACATCTTATTTTGTAAGCCAGGAATGAAGCTTGCAAGAAAAGTTGAACCAGGAGAAGGAACGTGCTGTGCAAGCCTGGTTCTTGCATTATTTCTGACTCTTCTGTGGTCCTGTGGCAACTGTTGGCCAACAGATAGTACTTTGTAGCTGCTCCAGCATCAAGGCTGGTTTACAGAATGAACTGGACCTTTCATTTGGCTTGCCTTTGGTTTCAGTGGGGTGGATGTTTACCCTGTGTTGGCTCTGTACCCTATGTATAGCTTAAAGTGCTCCTAGATGTCTTGTGACCACAAGTTCCTCCTGAAAAATGGAACAGGACACCTTTTTGGCTGCCTTTAAACCATGGAAATTTTGCTGAGACTTTCTGTGGAAGGGGAACAATACAACCTCAACAGAGAAGTAATTATAGCAATGGAAATTTTTCTTAAAGACTTTCTGACGTGAGGCTGGTATTGCTTTTCAGCAGGATAGAAGTCTCAGAAATGCCACTTTTAATGAAAAATGTTTTAATGGCAAATACTTTCCACAGTGTAATGGTTATTCTTGGGTTTGTCTGAAGCCTATTGAACCTCTGTATTTCTTTGCGGAGTTATAAGTAACATGGTTTGGCTCTGCCTTTTCACTCTTGCTCAAGTGCAGTCCTGGTCTAGGTGAGGTGGATGCCAGGGAAGTCATGGGAGCTGAATATGATAATTATGCAACTATTTTTTAATATTGTACTTAGACCGTGATTTGTATTGAACTGCTGTATGAAGTAAGACAGTCCTGAACTTTGGACTAGTGGATATTTGTTTCTGCTACCCTGGCCCCTCTGAAATCATAGGCCTTATTCTCATCTCTGTCTTAAACTCCATCCAGCTTGACCTGTTCCTGATTTATCTGGGTTTAAGTATAGAAAAATTCTCCTAAGAATTGATCCTGTAGGCTGATTGTCAGGGAAGGACTGCCTTGGATGTCAGTGACAGGTATCATCTCACACACATACAGTCCTAAAGCAGGGTTCTGGCAACAGAACAGAATTTTTCTTTGTAATGATGATTTTTTTTTGAGGAGGAGAAGGCAGAAATTTTTATATAGCTGAGATATCCCATCTGTTCTTATCCTATTCCATCTCTGGACAGTCTGAACTGTGCTTTCTTTTCTGAGTTTGTAGTGCCAGACTTGCTGAGTTTCCCCTCTTCTCTGGAAATCTCTGCAAGTATGATTAAGGACAGCTTATGCTAGCTGGGAAGGTGTGAAGCAAGTGGCCAGGCTGGGTCATGGTATCAGATTGCCACTGGCACTAATAAAAGAAAAGGACTGATAATCTAGTCGTGTTTTTGAATACTGAAGCAACATCTATGGCCTTATTAATATGGAGAGGAGGAGGGGAAAGGAGTAGAGAAGGGACTGGCCACAAATAAATTAATCTGTAAACCTGTGAAATAAAAAAAAAAAAGCCCGGAGCTTTGTAGATCACTATGATCTTCTCTTTGGATCTCATGGAGTGGTACAGTCAGAATTTAGATACTGTGGCCAGAGCTGACACAACTCCTCCAGCACCATGCTGTGCCCTGGCAGACACCAGAGATAATAAAGCAGAGGGACTCTGCTGTTCGATGCCATGATAACCACAAGTGGGATAAAAGGCGATTTAGATACAGTCATGAAGGACCAGCTCATCGATGGCTGTTGATCATGGTAACCTTTACCTCATAGGAAATTGCTCAGAAAGAGGTTCTGCACTTGGCTGGACCTTTGCTCTTAAGGGCTGGGGCACCTAAAGTCAGGGTCCTGCTACAGTACTGAGGCAGCCCCCTTTTGGCGAAGCTGAGCCCTCATCCCATAGGTGGGTTTTGGCTCATGGCTAAGTTTCTCATGTCTGCAACTCCTGAAGGTCCAGTAGATGTGCTTCAGGTGTGTCTAAGACCACTCTAACAGCACTGAGTTCAGCACTGAGTATGGCCTCTCAAGGGTGTGGAGAGTTGTCCTCTTCCTTCTGAGCATGTTAATGGCTAGACATGTATGTGAGACACCTGGGCTTTTGGTAGCCCATGGCTTCTACTTCCAATGTTATTTTTCCATGTTAACTAGTCACTTCTGGATACAAAATGAATCTTTATCCCTAGAGCCAGAGCTCACTTCTCAGATCACGGGACAAAAATCTGGTCCCTGCTTGGTTTTCTCTTTTGGGCCGTGTAGGTCTGGTGTGGTGACATGGTCTGAGGAAACCCTTCATCTCTGGAGGGTGTGGATGGAGAGTACAGGCTGCAATCCCTCCTGGGTGAGGGTGCTTGTCACCAGGCGACTGTTCAAGGTCTTTGGGATGCCTCCCTTTCTGCTGAGCTTTGGAAGAAAGGAGTTGGGTATCTATGCCCAAAGAATTGTGTTAAGTTTCTGCTGCAGGAACAAATTCAGGGTGAATCCCAGTCTCTGAAGCGCTAGTGGAGGCCTGTTGCGGCAGAAGCTTCTGTTTACTGCCTGAAAAAGTAATCTACTCAACAACATGAGTTACCGAGCCTTCTCTAGCACCCATAAATCTTGGAGGAGAATCAGAGTCTTCAACCATGTACCCACCCAGGCTAATACCATTTCTTGCAGCTGGAATTAATCATGGCATTAGGCAAACAACAGGGGTTCATTAGGACCAAAGGTGACTTTAATTTAATTGAAATATAACTTGGCAAGTAAAGAGGTGATCCAGTTCACAACACCTAATGGGAGGTCTGGGTTATATATGGAAAAGTTAATGGCCGTAAAAATATCCAAACAACATATTTGTGCACGTGTTCCAGTAAAAGTCCGAGCCAACTACTTTTTAATGGTTTGGGTTTTCAAATGTATATATTAATGTTCTTAAAATAAGAATAAGACTATATGAGCACACACAGCATAGAAATACGAGGCGGGTGAGGGTGTGAGGGAGGGGAGCCTCATGGTCAGGACAGTGTCGGTGGAAGCCACATTCCTCCTTGCACTGGAGGAGGTTGCTAAACCTCTTCGTTCCCCAGAGCATGTGTCTGTGTAATGGATGTTGCAGCCTTGCCCTTAGAGGTTGAGGAATAAAGGTTCTTACCTGTTTCTTGTGGTATTTGGGGTAAAGCTGCTATACAAATGTACCTGAAAAGGATGTTTTGGGGTTTTGGCAGTTTCATGTATTTAGATTTCATACAATTACATTAGTCCACGAAATAAATGAAAAGCCTTCAAATGATGATATTGGCATTCCCTTGCAAATGACCACCCACAGCCCCCAAATAATCATATTCAAATACTAATTAAATCAGGCAGCCTGTAAATCAGTGCAGCAACACAGCCCTTTTAAGCTCCCCTCTCTCCTGTAGAACAGGCCCTCCCATTTCTGCATAAACACTGCCTTGTAAATGGACTCCTACATAAAATATTATTTATATTTTAGTAGGTAAACATATGACAGTATGCACACATCGGTGGGCTGTGACATCATAGGACCAGCCTGCAGAGTATGTAGCTTTATACCTATTTTATTCCCTAGGCTGTTTTTCACAGAGAAGGGGCCATCTACATTTTCATGGGCATGCAATCTATATATCCAGTGGTGAATGTGAATCTGTACTTTGAAAGAGGCCATTGGAAATAAAACTAAAAACCCACTTTTTTTTTCCCTTCCCACTGGTGTTTTCCTTCCCCTAAATTTCTTGTGCATCTTGGTGAAAGGGCTCATCTGATGGGCCATCATGGCTCATCATCTTGTAATTGATTTCCCAGGTAATTGGCTGGTGCTGGTAGCATGATGCCAACATTATGAAAGCTTGTGAGATGCTTGATTCTTCAGTGCTTAGATTGAGAAGAGGAGGTGAAAGTAAAGAGTCTTACATGATGATGAGTTAGGAGTGCATAATGGAAGAATATTTATGCATGGAAAGTAGAGAAAAAGGTGGAGGAGGGGAAAGAAAAGGGTCACATAGGAGACTCAGGAGGTCTTAGCTGAACAGCTTGCTTGGTCTTATCACTTTGGGCAGGTCACTTGGGATGCTTCTGTGCTGAAAGAGGGACTGCTACGAGGCGCTTGGAGAGCACACTAACAGGCGCCGGGTAGGAACACCGGGTAGGAATAGCCGATGGCTCAGCTGAGATTGCCATATGGTTTTGTTTAGATGGTGCCTCTTGGGGCTTGCTCTGTCTTTCGGTGGCCTGTGTGCCTGTTTCTCGTTTCAGCAGTTTCTCTGATGGTTTTATCTCCACGTCCTTTGGGTTTTGGACCACTAGGGAGAAGACAGTCTTTTCACCAGCTGACTTGAGCCTTCAGTGGGGCTCACCTTGTAGTCAAGCTGGCTTTAAACATTTCCTTTTCAGTAAAGCAGCTGTCTCGAAGCTCTGTGAAACCCACAGTTTGGGAGGAGGAAAAGAAAAATGAGATAAAGTGGCAAATGAAAAACTGCTGCTGCGGACAGGAGGTGGTGGACTTCCAAGCCCCAAGGGAAGGAGTGTGATTGAACGTTAATAGTGAACCCCTTTCATTAGCTCCACAGCAGATGAGAGATAAGAGCAGAAATGACTGCCAATCTCTGGTTTTAGCACGGAAATGTGTCTGCCAGACACCTCCTCCCTGTGCTGGAGCTGTCTCCAAAGGGATCTCCCCAAAAGGGGGAGCTTTTAGCCCACCATATGGCGTGTCCCCCACTGGCTGGCCTGTTTCACTACGTTGGAGACCCCGTTGGACAGAAAGCATGTTTTGCACCTTGCGGTTACCCCTGAAACTCAGCCATCCCTTCTGCTATGTGGGGAAATGAGGTGTGAAAGTAGCCACACTTCACCGAGAAAGCCACGGCTTGAGTTGCTGCTTATCAGAGCTTTGCCACCCCTGAAGACTTGGAAAATTTTCCCCCAGAGGAGGTCACTTGCCTTCTGTTATTGCAGGGAAAGAGCAGCACAGGGAGGTGAAATGATTTTTTTGAGGTCCCTGTAGGGGCTGGCAGCAGATCCCACACTGACAGCTCTTCCCACACCACCTCCTCCTCCTCCTGACATCTGCTAATATCCCTGTCTGTGTGGTGCCTCAAAAGGCCAAAATGCCAAAAGATGTGTGTTGCTTTTTAATGGGTGATGGTCTATTTGACCTTCCCCAGCACTTTTGGCACCTGGTGTCTTGACTAGTTTTGCATGTGTGACCCTGCATCTGTGAAGCAGCCCTGAAGGACTTGGCTTTAGAGAGCTGTCAATCAGTGCATGGGAGCATGATATTGTCACCTTTACTGGCCAGACTCCAGCCTGGTGTTGCCCATGCCAGCTCTGGTCCTTGTATTCTCTGCCAGATGATACCTGGCATAGCCCACCTTCGCAGCGTGCTGATCCCGCACTCCCTTCGTGCTTGTTGTATGGCAAAGGGGTGCAAGCAGAATAGCTGACCTGCACAAAACCTCTGCGGTGGGTACATTTGCTCAGCACTGAGGTGGCCTGATGTTGGCTTGGTGCCCTTCAGCTTGGCCAAGAAGCCAGGCAGAATGAAAGTGAGCCAGCTGGTCCTCTTTAGAAATTTCCTTGGAAGAAATCTAGGTTGGGCTCAGCCCCGTTCCCCTCCACCAGAGCTCCTTGGTGCCTCGCACCGAAAGCGTGGGTCTCTTCGCTACCGCCGCTCTGACTCCCTGCAGCCTCCTGGCCAAAACCCCTGTGCCTGTTCCTGCTCCGTGGAGCACAGGAGGCTGCGAGAGACACCACAGCAGGCAGGGACCACCAGGTTGGGATTGGATTGAACAAGAGGCTGGGATGACAAACGCACCCTGGTTTCTCCAACGCTTCACCCTCAGCTTTCTCCCAAGGCTGGATGTGACTGTTGTCGCGATGTTTCTGGCCAAACGTGGGGGCTTTCTGTGGGGGGTTAAGGGAGTTAAGCTCAAGCCCAAGGTCTTGCTCGCATGCTGGGGGCTGAATGTGTTTCTTCTAACACCTCCCTCGCTCCCCAGCTTGGGTTTGCTCGTCGCTGTGCAAAGCCAGTGGTGTGGGCAAAACCCAAGGAGTTGATGGGGCTCAATTTGCTCTTGTGGGCTCCTGAGCAAAGAAGTATTTATCAGAAGGTAAATGAAGTAAACTAGTTCCTAATTAGTCTGCACAAAGGGTCTAATGCTATAAATGTGGAGTGAGCACTATAAATCCAGCCCGTAACTTGCTGCACGGTAATTTCCCTGCATAGACAAGCCTCAAGTCACAATTCATTATGGCTTTGCTTCGTAGACCCTCCGACGTTATGCTTCCCCTTTGCTGAGGGCAGATTGTCAAGCTGTGACCCTGCCTTAGTTAATTAACCTTCAAATGGGATTTATTTTCCCTTAGTTACTTGTGTGTGCACACATTTGCTAATAATGACTGTCCGCTTCCCTCGCATTCGCTAGAAGGGGAATAAGTCATTTGTTACAGTGTTTTACCAGGGGTAAAAAAATAAAATAAAAAAAAAATCCAGGCCTCAACTTTCATGGAAAATTGATAGCTTTATGCCAGAAAGAGACAGTTCCATCACAGCCACTTCTTCAGCTGTCTGCAAATATTTGAAACCCTGAGATATTTAATGTTTTTCAGATGGCGATAAATGTGCAATAGTGCGGGCTCGCTTGAGCTTAGTGAGAGATGAAGTGAGATAGGAGAAAACACATGAGCCGGCACGGGAGAGGTATTGCTGGTCACACTTCTGCCGATGTCAGGACAGGTTTTCAGGACCTTGCACATACCAGCTGGCTTCTCCTCGCCAGGGAGAAATATACACAGACGTGAGCTTCCAGTTCATTTCCCATCCAGTTGTGAGCTAAATGTTTGCTTTTTTTTGCCTTCTCCCCCCCTTTTTTTATTATTTTTGCAATCTGACATTAAAAATATGAACCTACAGCTGGGGAAGGAGAAATGTCACTGGCTGAAAGCTTTTTTTGCATCTGGCAAGCCTGAGATGTTGCTCGGGGTTTGTTTGTTTAACCTTTTGTTTGCTGTGCGGAACCTCGGCGGCAAGTTGCAGAATGTGGTATGGTTGCAGATGCGTTGGTGTTTTGCTTTTTAGTTTTTTTAGAAAGGAGGAAAAAAACAGTCATAGCATCTCCATGAGCTTTGCTTGCAGCATTGCCTCTGCCTGGGGTAAGCCTTGGGTATCTTTCCCTGTTACTCTGATGCACCTGAAGTGCCCTGGGGTTGGTCCGTAGGGAGATGCATGGTCCAGGGGGAAGGCTGTGGGATCGGCAGCGACCTCGAGGTGTGTTGGGCAGGAATGAAGTCTCACCTGCAGCACATGCATCCCCCAGACAGGGATGAGTGCTGAGAAGGGGCGGGAGAGGTTTCTGCCTGGGTTTCAAGACACTCGGGCTGTGCATGTCTCACAAGCAGAGCAGCAAGGTGACAAGCTGGGGAAATACGGCCCAGTGGGGGTGAGGTGCAGATGCTTAACTGAGTAAATCGGCATCATCCTGCCGAAATATGGATGGCAAGCTGCAGCAGAGCCCGGTAGCACTCGAACAGGAGGGGACCTGAATGTTTTCTGATTTCTTTTCCTTTGCAAGTGAGGAGTAAAACAGTTACTGCAGAAAAAGCTAGTTTATTTGTTGGGAGGAATTGAAGAACAGTCTGGTTCTCCAGACACCAGCACCTTTCATGCCAAGCGAAGGGGCTGTGGGCGATGCGAGTGGGGTTGTGTGTGGCTGTGAGCCCCTGCCTGGGGTGGCAGAGGGACGGGGTTGTATCTCGGTTTGGGCTTCTTGCTTTCAGCCTGCCATGGCTAAATCAAATCCCCCCACCACAGCTGCGATTCACTGATGGTTTTTGTCCAAGTGTCTGTTTATGAAGTTTTAAAGAGACAGAAACACCTCAGCAATTTGATTTTGGCAAACAGCTGTGAGCCAAGTGTGGAACAACAACAAAAAAAATCCCTGTAAAAATCAGGGAAAATGCCTGCAAATTTCCACACATTTCACAGAGGCGGTGTGGTCTTGGAGGCAGCAGGGTGGTCTGGATGTTTTAGTACTGGCGTAGAAAACAGGCACTCCTGTGCTCGAATGCCAGCTCCGCCACTGATGTGCCATTTAGCCTTGGCGAAGACACTTGACCTTTCCATGTCTTGGTTCCTCTCCTCTTCCCTTTCCCCTTTTTTTTACTTAAAGAGAATTGGTGGCCCCAAATCTGGGTGGTGGCCAGCCTGAGCTTGGCACGGCCAGGGAAGGTGGGGCAAAGGTGGCTATGTTCCCAGGTTTCAAGGGCGGCCAGGGACTGGAGATGGTCCAGGAATAAAGAGCGTCTTTGACCTCGATGGAGGCCCCGATCCCGTAGCACAAGCTGTTAATGCTTAGCTGCCTCCCACCTCCCCGCTCTGCTCAAGTATCCCAGAGAAGTGAAGAGGTTTTTCCAGGAGGTCGGGGATGTTGAACGGGACTTTATTAGCACCCGGGCAGTCTGGTTTTGGCAAAGCCCGTGCAGTCTCCACACCCTGCTTTTACATATTCACGCCTATCCAAAATGTTCCCTTCTGGGCTGGACTTTCCCAGGCTTCATCTCTGGTCTCTGAGCTTGCGGGTTGAGGGGGAGGGAAACCCTTTTGCAGAGGGTGAATTTTGGGCAAAGCTGCAGCAGCTAACGCGGCCAAATGCTGTCCTCAAAGATGGGATGAAGGGGGAACAGTGGTGGGGATGTGCAGGGGCTTGTTGGGCTGTGAGTTTGGGGACAGGGATGGGAAAGCAACCCAGGCAACGTGGCTGCCCGCTCTGCTGGGCAGCTGCCCTCCCCTGCCTGCGCTCTTACTGACCATCCCGACCCCTCTGCTGTTGAATGAATGGAAAAGCTCCAATGGGAATTAATTCAGGCCCTAAATTTTGAGTGCTCTGAGGATGTCCAGAGCCTGCCGCCAAGTTCAGCGGAGCTTTGTGAAATGTGCAGTTCAGTTACTGTCACTTTTTTATCTTCTGGCATTTCAAGGACAGGATTAGGAATTTGGGTGAAATAGGGAGAAATAATTGGTAGATCAGGTGTGCAAAAGTTGAGGATATTCCCCAGCTGCCACTTGCTTTGAAAAGTTGAGTATTTGTTTCTCCTGTTTGTTGTCCTGCTGGTGACTGTGGCACTCAACCTGCAGTCTGCTAGCTGAGTGGGACCCTCTGTGTTTACCCTGTTTCTGCCTGTCAACATTCCTGAACGGCTGCTGGCAGAGACCTGCTGAGCCCCTGAACCTGCTATTTCCCCGGGCTGTCCTGGTCCTGTTCACCAGGGTGTATGTGTGCTTTCATCCCCTGTGCAATGGCCCAGGTGCTTGCTTCCACCTCTGCAGGTTTTTCTCTAAGGAGCATGGTGCTAAGCATCCCTGCGAGAGGCAACTGTAAATCAAAGCCCTTCCAGGGCAGCTCAAATTTGCATCCAGAGCTGTCTTGGTGACACAGAGTCCAAAGGATGCGAGACGCTCTCTGTCCCTCCTCTCTCTTCTCCTGGACTTATACCTATTAACAATTACTGTAGAATAAACAGGATATGTGATGTGGCTGAGTTAACATTGTGCTTTTGACTGAGACCATCTGAAGTGGAAGCACTGACATAATTTAAGGCTTCTGCCTTTTTTTTTTTCTTGTATTGGTTTTGCTTTGGACTTAATTTTCTCTCTTCCCATTATTCAGCCTAACAGGGACCTAGCCACAAGTCAGGCTGCCTTACTTCAGTGCTAGCTCCTGCCAACTCTCTGCTAAAAAGTGAATAACTGGAGAGCTACCTAACAGAATAGTCAATGAATGCTCCATATAGCTCTTTTGGAAACAAGTATTATTTGCTTTCCTAGATCCATCCAAATATTGTTGTTTATTCTGCATAATTGGCTTAAAATGAATTAACTGTGTATCATCTTAATGTTATGAAAAGTAACTATGGAAAGTTCTTGCCTATTGGATTTGGAGTATAACCTGCATGACTTGAATTTTAATAATCATCTTTGCTCAGCAAAAGTGCCTCTCTCTCTGAGGAATCCAACACCTCCTTATATTCCAATTAATGCACTTAACTTCCTGGCAATTCACGTTTTCTTGTAGCTAGCTGTTCTAGGGTAGTTAAGCAGAAAGCAGAAATGAAGTATTTCTTTGTAAGACTATGTTATTTTCACAGGCTATAGTACAATGCTTCCACTGACATTTTATGATATATTATCAAAAGCAATAGGAACCAAAATACTTTTGCCAAGAATTGAAATTATTCTAATATGTTTTGTAGTGTGTTGTCTGTACTTTTTATCCTTTCTCTAATTTCTTTGCATCCAGATCCAACAAAGCACTTAAACAAAGCACTACAAGAATTTTTTGACAACCCATTCCCCCCCGTCCCCCTAACCCCTGTTTGGAAATTGCAGCTTTGTCAAAAATGAAATTCTTAAAGGAAACTTTGTGTGTTCCATGTGATTTCTGTGGGGAGTGACTCCTCCCAGCAGCCCTTTGGTTAAGACATGAAAATGAGACATGGGGGTGGCTCCAGACTTTACTCTGCTGGGAGAGGTGTAGGGTTTGGGCCAAGGAATCCCACCCCCCCGGGGAGTGGAGCGTTCAGGAGGCTATCCAGTAGGTAGGAGTGGGGGATCTGGCTCTTGCAAGCCTTGGTTTGGGCTGCTCAGGTTTTTCTGAAGAGTTCAGGAGTAGGTTGTGTGAGGCTGTAATGCCAAGTCCTCCTGCCCCTGTATGGAGTGTAAAAGGTGATGCTCCAGGTGTGCTTTGATAAGCATTGGGTCCTTGCACAGGGCTGTGGTGTCACCTTGGTTCCCTCGGCAGTGGTCCTGGGGCTCTCCACCGTGGGACGTTCCACAGTGTCCATAGACCAGTGACTGAGACTGCCATGGGGCCAGGATCCACTTGTTGGCCCCCTTGTAGAGAGGGCAAGGGCTGGCATGTCTCTCCTCCTGTAGCTTTGGCTCTTCTTCCCCGTTTGCTGCAAGAAGAAATTTCCAAAAGATGAGAAAAAGTATTCTTGAGATGGGAAAATGACTGGAGGTCCAGCTCTTCTGTGTAAGCACGTGCTTAGTGTTCAGTCATGGGAGTTCTCCCCCTGGGACCTGCTGCTTTGAGGTCTCATTCACTCCACCCCTTATAGCAGCCTTTAATTCTATCGGTAGGTGTTTGTACCTCATCTTTGCCATGCTTGAAATTGGTCAGTAGCAAATGTATTTAAAGACACGTGGCATCTCTCATTTCCCTCGGGTATAAGGGAAACCCCACTATCTATCAAGCTTTATAGGTTCTTTGCCTGAGAGTTTTTAGCTCCTTTGAGTTACAGGATCTCCCTTCTTGGAGAGGGTCACCAAGTGTCAATGCCAATTAAGATGGGAAATACTTGGTTTTGGTTCAGGCGTTTAAATGAGTGACTGGGCTTGGTAGTGCTGCTGAAGGACCAGGAACCTTGTGCTGGAGAGGCAAAGACACAGCTTCCACCTGAAAGCCTGTCCCACTGTGCTGGACAGCCACTTCACTATCTCATGGAGCTGCAGCATTCCGGTGACGTTTCCCCTGTTATAAATGAGCTTCTTGGCTTCTTGTGCACATCCAAGTGAAGCACAGGCAGGGCCATACATATATTTTGACAACTTTTAATTAACATACCATAACTTCTTAACTGTTATGACAATGTGCTGTCATCACAGGTCTCAAGAGACATTTTTAATGCTTTGGAACAAGCTAGTCTCTGGCCTAAGTGTCTCAGGTTAGCTGGAGTTGCACCATTGATGGATTTGGCCCCATGAGTTCCGCGGCTCCGGCAGGCTGTTTGCAAGAGTCAAACTCTGGCAAATTATCATCTCTGAGCTCAGTTGGAAAAGCTCATGAAATGAAATCACAGTGCTTTGCCCATTAGGCTTGGGATGAAAAGCGAGCCTTAGAGCTGCCAGTGGTTCATATTTCATGCACAGAGATTTACTTGTATTAGTTAAGACTGTGATGAGTTTGAGAAAGAAAGGGAGACAATTTGTAAGCCAATGCAGAAATAATACTTCCCTATAGTAAGTGTATAATGAGAATTGTTGCTTTTATTGGATTGAGTGAGTTTAGATTGTTTAAGATATGCAGGTTTTGAATCGTGAACTGTATCACTGGTGATTGACCTCCTGTGTTATTTTTACATCACTTGTTATTTCTTGACATCCTGAGTTCGCTTCTGAGACTTTCATTCCTATTCCTCTGCTCTTTTCCTTTCACACTTCTTCCCTGAATCATTCCTGCACTGGCTTTGGAAGCCTCCTTGCTTTTAATGAACATCTAATATTTGTCATAGCATATACTTTGCACAAAGCGGGTCTCTAGATATGATTACAGTACATGTAAGGAAATCTGGGCTGGTTTTAATCAGAAAGCAATGTAACCACGGCATCAAAGAACCTTAAAGAGCTTTGCTCATGCTGTGGTTTGCGGCACCTATGTTGGTCATTTTGGAAGTGTCCTTCATTGCCGTGTGCTTTCTATGGTAGCTCAGGTCTTCTGGCAATTCGATCTTGTAGAAAGAGCAGATTCATCTGCAATTCTGAGTCTGGCACAAAGACCCCACCACAGTTGCATGCCACAGTCCTGCCTCGTTACTCAGATTTCCCTGTAACTTAAAGGTCTTGGCTTCTGGATCCAATGGTTGAGGTCAAGAATTTAATTAATCTTGGGATTGAAGAAGGCTGCCCATCTTCTGGGTTTCTTCCAGAGCAAGTGAGCTCTCTCACAGTAAGCAAGGGAGAATATTTCAGCTGATTTCATGTTCCTTGGCTTTGGATGTTACTTCCTCTTTGGTTTGGGGTTTTATTTTTTTCCATGCTCTGCATTTGGTGATCTCTAGAATAAGCTACGCATCCTGCCAGTTTCTTTGGGAAACCGTAGGTGTGTCTCAAAGCAGTGAGCCAGCTGCTGGGCTTGGGCAGGTGATTTAAGGTCCATTGCCTGAGAACTCACGGGTTGGGTGCCTGATCTGTTGGACTTCGAGCAGCCTGATTTTCTGAACAGGCTGAGGAGCTATCTGCCTTCTGAACATCTCCTAATGCTCCCCACAGAGCGCTCTCCTGTATTGTTTGCTCTTAAAAGCCAGAGGGAATGGGGATGTAGTATGATTTATTGCTTACCTGTGCTTCTACAGTACTCAGGAACAGATTGGGGAGACTAGTCTGTGAGCAGGAAAAGCCAAACCCACAGATAAGTGCTGCTCTAACACACCTCTAGTCTAGTTCTGATCTGTCTTCCCCAACTCACTGTATGTAAGCAGAAACGTCTGGGGAATACTGGAGTCAATGAACAAATGTGGTGGTCCAGAGGTTACACAGAATTTTAGAATGAGATAGATGCATTAATATGTATATATTATTCTTTCTGGAATTTCACTGGTGCTCATGTCCTGTGTGGAAGCATTCATCCATATCTGTAGTGGATGTACCGGTGGTATACACATATGTGGAACATTAACAGACCAGAAAATTTCTCAAATCTCATTTACAGCAGGACTAGATACCAAACTGGCTTTAAAAAAGGTTATATTGAAACTGCTGAAAATCTGTTGGAGACCTTCTGACAGAAAACTGGGATTTCAACCAAGAAGATTTGATTCCCCTGGGTAATTTCTGCTTTTCATCAGACTCTGATCTTATAGTCTAGCTCTCCGCATACCTCCATTGTTCATTAAAATCGGTCAAGCATAGAATATTTTTTGCCCCAATACCTTTTGCTGGAATGTCTGTTTATATATATATATAAAAAAAAAGGAAAGTTGATTATTATTTTTACCAGCTCTCCCTTTTCTTCATTTGTGTGCATAAAGCCTCTATAACACATCCTGTTCAGCTAGGATGTCTCAAGGTGGGCTCATTCCTGTGCTGAATAACCATGGCAAGTGTGAGGAACACAGCTGCGTCCCTTTCGCAGGGTAAGTCTGGGCCCCTCCAAGGCTTTTGAGAACAGTTAAGAAACAAGAAGTGGTAGGAGAAAGAGGCCAGGAGAAATGAGAATAGTGGAAACAGTGTTTGGCTTCAGTAGCGACCGGAGCAGCAAAGCCACTTACTGTCAGACCTGTTTCGGGTGCCCTGCTTGTGCCTGCCGTCGGTGTGCACATCTGCACGGCATGTACCAGGGACGAGGCATCAGGTTTGTGCCGCCCGTTTTCAACGTAGCCTGAGCTGGGAAAATCCAGCTGGTAGACGGCAGCAAGATGCCAGGCTTGTTTTCAGGACCGTGGGTTCGTGGGGTGGCAGCAGCGAAGGCTGCGTTGCTGACTGCCGGCACCCTGGGAGCGCAGGAATGAGGAGCGGAGCTGCTGATGGGTGAAGGTAAAGTGGAACGAAACTCCCCGCGGGGGTCCCCAGGCACGAGGGACCAGGATGTTACAAGGCAGAGGCTGTGATCACTTGCGTTTGGGTCACACTTCTTGGGTCCGGGTGGCTCCTGAGCAGTTCACATCCCATCGCTTGAGTTGCAGGGGCTTCCTGGGATGGGGGAAATAGTCTGAATCTGGAGGTGGGGTGGACCTGTGAGAACATCCCTGGGTTTTTTAGTTTTAGCTCCTCACTAGGAATCGGTTTCACATACATGTACTGCAGGCTGTTTTCAGACAAAGCTCCTGCCAGGAGTTTGTGGTGCAGGTCACTCTTAACCTGGTGATGTTGCCCTCACCCCTTGCCCCTCGCTTTGCAAATGTTTTTTTCATTTGTTCTATTGTGACTTTTGAATTGCCCCTCTTTTTAAGACTAAAAGGAGAGAGATAAAATGTTCTTAATTTTAATTAAAACAAAGTTTATTTTGTTATTTCATTAGCTAGCACTGTTATTTCAGGGCTTGACAGTAAAGTTATATGTTACCCTGTGGGTACTTCTAATTGTGTTATAGGGTTTCTTGTTTGCTCTGTCCAGAACAGTTCGACTCCTGTGCTGAGCTCCATCCTCCTGCAGCCTGGAACCAGCACAGCTAATGAAAAACACTCCAGTAATAACAGGGGCTCTCAAGGGCTCCAGATAATTGGGGAAAGGCACTATTAACTTTACTGGAAGGCAAGCCGGCTGAGCTTTAAGAGCCTACTGCTAAAGATACCAAGAAATAGGGCCTGATCATTTTGGAAGTAAGATAAGAACATGGAAGCTGGTCAAAGTAAACCAACAGATCTAGGGAAAATACTCTCTGTCAGTAAATGTCAACTTAGGGACATGTCAGACTGATGCAGCCCTGGGTCTAGCAAATTCCTGTGAGCAAGGCGGGAGGTGGGGTCCTCTCCTGCCCTGCGGTTGGGAGAGATGTATTCCCCATGGTGCGGCTTGTAAGAGACCAGTGGGAAAATCTCATGCTCCAGGTGGAAACCTGGGACTGCTAAGGCTTTTTTTTCCTGGATTCAGGAATAGTTCCTGCTCTGTTTGGGGACTATTTGGGCTGGTCCTGGACACCTGGTCCTTCTGCTGCCTCTGGCAGCATCAGCACAATACACTTTGAAAAGAGAGATAGGAAACCAAGAGGAGGCTGCTGGGGGTCATGCTCCCTGCACACAAAGCCTTTCCCCATTCATTAGGAGTTACAGATTTGCTTAAATCCCAATCGTAAATCCTGGTATCTTGTGCAGTGTGAACCCAGGGTGGCTGCAAAATGCTTTAGCAGGGGAACCTGAATAGAGAATTACACTGATTTAGAGGTGTTTTATCTGCTGTCCCTGGTATAACTACAATCGCTGCTGCTGAAGTTTTGGTGCCTGGAATTTATTTGCTCCAGCAGAGAAGGTGCAAAGGGAGAGATGTGACAGTTTAATTCTTCTCTTGTGTTCCTTGCACAGTTTAAATGTTTTCAAGAAAATATTTAATAGGCATTTAAGGCAAAATGAGTCATGTGTGGAATGGAAGGGTGTTTTGAGGATAGTGGTAAAGCAGGATGGAGAAGATTTAGGTTCAGCTCTCTGCTTTGACCCAGGGATCCTGCCTATAGAAGGTAGATAGGTGCCTAATTTCCAGTGATCCAGGCCAAGTACCTCTGACTTAATGGATGGAATCTCTTCATGCCTCTTTTTTTCTCTCTCCTATTTGGTGGTGCATGAGGAGGTGTTATCTCAAGCTTGTGTAGTACATTAGCTGTCTTGCTAATTTTCCTCCCTGTTTCTCTTGTTGGTTGGCATTATAGGCTTACATCACTTTGTAAAAATATGAAATTCTTTTAAGTCGTTTGATCCAGTGCTTGGATTTCCAACAGGATTGCACTGTACTTAACCTTCAGTATGTTATTGTTTTAGTAGTTTTGTCCAATATGAATAACACCTTATACCATAACATCCTCGGTGGATGTAGAAAGATGTTCCAGAAAGAACTGAAAAAGGTTCCAGGAAAGTCATGCTGTATGGCTTGTTTGATTTCTCTGTTTAGCCTCTTAAAGTAGCCAGAGAAGGGGGAATAAAAACATTACAAAGGATACGTTGCCGGATAAAAGATATTCCATTACAAACCCTGTCAACATTAATAACTTGCATCTCTTCAACAGTGCTCCGAGCTGTCAATAAGAAACAGGAATGAACCAAGATAAAACCAATCTGTCAGAAGCAGATTGTATCGGAAAGATAATAGAATCAAATTAATTTATGGCGAGGAGATTTCACAACAGACAACGAAGCAATACTGAAAACCACAGTCCAATGTAATCCCTTTGAAGAAACGTTGTACTTATTACAGCTGTGATGATTACAAATGTTTGGTTTAAAAGGCTGTGTTGCAGTCTGGAGGAAAAAAACAGGCTATTTATGGTCTCCAGATTTTAAAGATGGGAGCTAAAGAAAATAAGCCTGTAGACATATGAGCTGAGGCTTAATATTTCCATCTTTGTTTAAGAAGGGGTGGTTAGAAAATAGACCTGCCAGCCTGAAGGAAATTTGGATGCGTCAACATTTTGTTGGGCTTTTGAAATTTTTGGTCCCCAGTTAAGATGAAAAAGTCAAAATAACCTGTTTCCACTGAATAAGAAGTTCTGATGCAATGGTGCCAAGAAGTTTAACTCTGTCATTCTCCTCTTGAGGTTAAACTGCCTCAAAACAAATTATTCAATTTGCAATGTCCATTTTGACTTGGAAAAGCATGATTTTAAACTCAATTTGGTCTGGAATACTTCACTCCAAACTGGAAAACAAAACCTTGCATTTGGAAAAGATGCTTTTGGTTTCCTGGAGTAGCTCTACTTTCCTAGAATTTGACATTTTCTCTTGTTTGGGGAATGGGAGGAGGAAGACTACCTGGCTTAAACAGTAGTCTTTGGTGGAGGAGAGGAAAGGAAAGAAAAGAAAACTTCTTGTAATGCAAAATTAGGAGCATACCTGTACTCCTAGTTTAATTTTCTTATTAGCTAATGCATGTGAAGCCGTGCATCTCCCATGGTTTAAGAACTCCCCTCGTTAGTCCCTGTGATCCTGCTCTTCCTTTCCCAGTCCATGGCCCTAGATAGGGCACACAGCTCTGTTGCCTTTGGAGTGGGAGCAAGTTGGTGTTGCCCAGTATGATCTGGGGGGGGGGTGTCTATGCCTCCCTGCTTTTTTAGTTCTGGTCTTGCCTTCATAAACCTGACCTGATAAGGGTCTGTATTATGTGGGTTGCAGAGGGAACACGGTAATATATTCCTCTTCTCATCTCTGAACCAAAGCAAGTGAGGAGCAACCAAAGCAGGCTGGATATGCCTTGTCTTTTTGCAGGTCCTGCATCGTCCTGTTTGGCAGAGGGTAAATATCCCCTTTGCTGTATCTGAGTGGGGCCACTGAGTTCTCCGACAGTCCGATACTGGCTTCCCCAAGGGGGAAGGGGTCGGGTGCTGTTGAGAGTTGTGCCAAGGGCTGTTTCCCCCTCTGCGTACGCAGGTAGGAAGCAGGCAGGAGTGGGGGTGAAGACAGGCAGCAGGTTGTGGGGCTGGGGTGGTGTTTGCTCTGGCTGGTACCATGCCCCAGGGTCAGCCTGAACCCCTGGTTTAGGGAACAGGAGAGCAGAGGACTGGAGCTGCTCTTCCCATGCCAGAGACTGGGTGTGCGTTGCTGGCTGAAGCCCTGCCAGCTGTTTTGGAGTGGGTGCTGCGTGCAGGGGAGGCATTGCTCCTTCCTCTTCCTCCTCCACCCTCTTTCATCACCCCCAAAGAGACCTGTGCTCCAGCTGAATTGAACTTCCTCCAGTGGCTCCAGATGTGTGAGGAGTTTTCTATCCCTGTCTTTTTGCCATCCCATCCCCTTTTTGCTGGAAGCTTCTGCCCTTAGTGTTGCTAGATGTGGAAGTCTGGCTGCGATCAAACTGAGGGGGTGGGAATATCCAGCAGAGAAATCAGAAGGGATAAAGGTTCCCACCATCTGTCTCCCCTCTCTCCAGTCCCCTGTGTCGCTTACAAATCAAAATAAACAACCTGAATCTAAACTATGTGTTTTTAAGGGGACGAATCCCTCGGTTCCTTCTCGCTGTCAGGGCTGCCCATGCCTGCCAGCCCTGTGTGTGGGCATCGTCTGCAGTGCACTTAGTGCTGACTCCCCCCCGGCTTAATGACAAGTTCTCACTTTGTTTGTTGTTGTTTGTTTTGTTTTGTTTTTTCCCCTTCCAGCCAAGCTGACATTTAATTCTGCCTCGGCCAGTTAAATATAACCCCGAAACCCGCGGGTGAGAAAATGTGGCGCTCTGTCACGCTCATTTCAGAGGAGCCAATTAGCAATGGTGATCCTTGGGACTTGGCAGCCTCTTCCCGGGCACCCGGCAGCCCTGGCCCTGCCTGTCATTCTTGGGATAACGTGCTAGGAAATGGTCTTGTGGTTTACTAAGAAAAGCAAAACAAACAAACTCCCTCTCGCCCGCCTTTGCAGCCCAACAACCTGTGGGCATAATTGATTTGCAAGATTTGCAGTCAGGATGTGGCTTTGTTGCGGATGAAGTTGGTGAAGAGCCTGGTTCCCCCTGGTCCAGCAACTTTCCACATCCAAAGGCATCCAGTGTGGAGGTACTGATGGGACATAGCTCCCTCTTCTACCTCACCCCTTCTTTTAGCACCTTGATTCCCCTTCCTCATTTCCCTCCTGTGGTGCCGGTACCGCTCCTATTCCCACTTCCAGGCTGTGGCTTCCCCCCTGGGAGTGGGAGGCTGGTTGACCAGGCTGTGGGCTTACTGGGATGCCTTGCATCCCTGTGACCTGCTCGAAGGCTGCACGCTGGAAACCTCTTTACCAGGGACTGCTGTCTTCCCGGGTGTAAATGTACCATGCACCGTGCTGGGTCAGTCCACAGTGTGTCTAACCCAGTGCCGTGCCTGTGGCTGCTTGCTGATAATTGGGAAAAATGAGATGAGAGTAGAGTGATTCTTCCCCTGACACATCCTCTGCATTGGAAGTTCAGCGATGTGGTGGGGTGGAGGTTCTATTCTGTTTGAATTGGTGATGGGTCTGGCATTGAATTTGTCTTGTCTTTTTTTTTTTATAGCCCCAGTAAAGGCTTCTGCTGCTAATGTCTGTTTGAAATCCGCTGCCTGATCTCTTCAGCAGTGACCCCTTTTTTGCAGTGGTGTGAGAAAAGGTGGTTAATTTTGTTCCCCAGAGTCCTGTTTGGTTTGTCCTCTTCTTGCATGGAAAACATCAGAAACTGTGTCAGTGCAAAGGTACCTTTCAGAGTTTGCAGGTGGTGTGCTCCAAAAAAAGCAGTAAACCTGGGCTAGTTTAAGCCATTTCTGTCTGGTTTATGCAGATCCCCACTGTCTCCGAGTCAGGGCTCCCACTGCTTCACAGAAGTGCTCCTCCCTGTCTCCCTTGTACTTTTAGGACCTGCGTTTTTCATTTGCCATGAGGTTCCTCGTTCTGGCTTGACTCCTGGCCCTCTGCCCCTTGTGCCAAGCTGGGAGCGGTGGAAGGTGAACCTCCAGGGTGAAGAACACCTGTGTTGTCCATTAGGTACTGGTGAATGGGGCCAGCTGGGGCTGTCATCAACCCTCTGACCTGTATGTGGTTAGCTCCTGGTGGGAGTAAGTCCTGGTGATCATAGAGCAGGCAACGCAATGGCGATCCAGCAAACAGATGGACATATGATATTCATAAAAGAACAGAGGTGATTCCCTATCCGCTGCAGCAGGAATCTGGGATTAACTCGGTGCCGGTCTCTGGAGTTTAGTTGCCGTCTGTTATCACTCCTTATCTGGCAGTCCCACCTGCTGCCATGTAATGTCTGTTCTTGTAAGAGTTTGTGCCTTGCCACAGAGCGGTGCTACCTGAAATCACCTGTGGGCAGGGGAGATGGAGATTCTGCCCCAAACTCTCCTGGCTACATGCTGCCTGGTGCCCGTGGGCATGTACTGGTATGGGGACAGAGCCTTTTGTGAAGGCTCTGTGAACCCACCTCCAGTTATTAACTCACGTCTGGTCAGTGGCCCAGCTTCGATTTGCTGACTTAAGCTCAGGCGTGGTAGATATCTGTGCATGCTGCTCGGACATCATCATCACTTCTGTATTTTACATCTGGCCGTAGCTTATCTTCAAAACAATTGCAGCAAAATAGCTCCTCAAAACAATGGTTCCTCTTAGTGTTGAGACTTATTTTCCATGTGCTCCTTTGATTTTTATCTTCTCCACGTTTTCTGTATATTGCCCTAACAAGTCGTAGAGGCTGGACAGTGTCCCTATCACATCAATACTAAATTTCATTATATACAAACATCAATCTGGCTCTGGGCTGCCTTTTTAAACTGTCACCCAACCTGGTGGTGTTCAGTTTCTGTTTAGGTCTGACCGTGAAAAAGCATTGGTTCAAAGCTTGTTCCCCATAATGTTCAGATCAAAACAGTTCCTCTGTGTGTTTATAATAAAAATATATTTTCACCAGCTCTTGGGAGCATTGACATTTTCATCAAGGCAATTTTCTATGGCCCCAATCCATCACAACACACGAGCTGTTCCATTGGTTCCAGTATGACTACTCATTGCTTAAAGTAAATTGTTTGCTTAAAAGCTTGTTGGATCAGGGCCTATAAGCGAGAAAAGATTGCTGATTAGAAATCGCATTTGTTCCTGTTGTGGGATTTGATGGCAAATTAAGGACATTAGGAGGATTCCAAGATTAATGCCTCTATATTTTGGGAAAGAAATATTTTAATACTTTCACATTACCGAGAGGCCCTATAATAAACAGAGCTTATGCAAATGGGACACTAAAGACCAAATCCCAGACATTAATGGGGTTCGATGAGAGTAAACTGAAGGCAGAATTAATCTCCAAGAGAACTAAATGGCTATTTTCATGCTTATGAACTTAACATACTTTCAACTCCACCTTAATGAAAGACACACTCAGTTCACTGTTAAAAGAGGCACTTAAAAGGTATTAGAGGCATAAGTCCAGCTGTTACAAACTCCAATAAATTTGGATTAGGTCTCCACTGTTTGAGTTGCATGTGTGGGTGCCTGACCTCAAAGCAAGTTGTTGGTTTTTTTAACTTATTGATATATAGCATTACATTAGGTTAATTACACGTCGCTGTATTTCATGTCGTCTCAGCACAAACCCGCGTGCATCGCGGCGCGGCGGTGGGGAGCGGGGCATCGGGAGCCTCTCGGAGGGCTGGGGCGCGCTGGCTGCCCACCCAGCCCTCCCCTGAGACGGATGCTTTCAGCAGGGGCGGCTGCTTGGTTTTACAGGACACGACCGCGCTGCTCCCTGCCCTCCCCTCTCCGCCCCATCCCATTTTTTCAGTCCCTGGGGGAACTTCCCGTCCTTCACCTCGCTTGATAACAAAGCATATTTTTTTAAACTTTTGGTTTTGTCTGTTGGATGAAGATACCCAAGGTTGTAGGGGGGGAATTAAGAGCCTGAATTGATGGGGCTTCGATGCAAATTTTGTCTCGCTGGCTCTGGTCAGATATTTGGTCTCTGTGCTGTTTTGCTATGGATTCCTGGCCACCCGTGGAAGGGATCGCGCACGGGCAGAGCACGTTCAAATTTATGGCTGCATCTGTGTAGATGGGTCTAGATAACAGCAAATCTTTTGCTCTGAAGGCACTGCAGCCACTACGACAAAAGAGATGGCTTAAAATTGCATTTCCATTTAAAGTAACGCCAAGTGCCGCGGCCAGCCCAGCCATGTGAGGGAAATATAAAGCTCTGCGATAGGGAGCAAAGAAGGAGAGAGGAAAAAATCTGGGTAGCAAGTAACTAAAATAGATGAAGTGGAACAGTTGGAAATCTCAACTTGAGTGACAAGGGAGAAAGAAGAGATCCAAAGTCAGCAGCAGATGACTCCGGTCTCACGTCCCATCCCTCTCCCCCCTCCCTCCCCACCGCTGCCGCCGCTTTCCCAGCAAAAGCAAGAAAAAAACAGAACATCTTTTCCAGATTGGGGGCTGAGTGGCCTCACATGTTGACACAGCAATAATTTTTAATGAGAAATTTTTAGTATTTGTGTGGGAGAAGTTAGCGTTGTGTACACAGATGCCTCTTCGGCCACTGCGCCGTGGTCCGGGCTCGGCCGCGTCCCCCTCCGGCACGGCCCGCGGGGTCCCAAGGCAGATTCCTTTCAGGCGAAGGGAAACATTTAGGCTTGCTCACCTTTGAACTGCATGTGATGGTGTTTACCTTGGCAAGACAAAGTGGCAGTTTTACAGATATTAAAAACAGTCCTGAGGGGAATCTGGAGGCCTTCCTATATTTTAATCACCCAATTTAGCCAGCCTGAGGAGTCAGCTGGAGGGAAAACGTGTGGCAAAGCATTTTTTTTTTTTTTAAAAAGGGGATTTAACAGAAAATAACCCAGTGCTAAAAGAAGGGAGAAAACAAATGTACATTTTATTTTTTATGCCCTCCCCTCTGAAAAAAAAAAAAATACTGGGAATTCTCATATTAATCCGTAGCACCTCCACGCTCCATATGGTTTCTTTTTTGGCATTTCCTGCTGGGCTGTGCTCTACCTCAGCTAACCCTGCTCCCCTCACCCTCCCCGGGTGCGTTCCTCTTCTCATTTGATTTCTACCTGTCCGGAAAGATGGGTGCAAATGGGTTTTGCCCACATATTGAGGCAAGACCTCCATTCCCTGCCACCACTCCCTCTGGTGTGCACGATTAAAAAGAAAATTGGGTTTTTGTGGGGGAAGAGATTCAAAGGAGTTGTGAACGATGTCTGAAGTTATGCTGAGGTCAGGACCTTGCTTATTGATTTTCTAACACAGCAGAACCATATACAAAAGGAAGAGACCTCCTTGCCTCCCCCTGATCCAAGATACTCCTCCAGCTTGTAAAAAAAAAAAAAAAAAAAAAAAGAATTAAAAAAAAAATCTGGCTGCAAGCAGTCAGGCTTCAACCAGCCTGTCAGACGGCTCTCTGCAGGAACACAATCCATGTTGATTTTACAGAGAAGGTTGTTATCCACATTTCACCACTGATTTATTGTTTTTTAACCAGCTCCTTATGCTAGGCTTTTTTTTTTTTTTTTTTTAAAAAAAAGAGGTCCTTTTGCACTTTGCAAGCGGGGAGACTTGCTGGAGGTGGGACGACGGCGGAGGTGCCCTGCTCCTGCTAGGCTTGGGAGGAGTGGGGGCGAGCACTGCCATCCTCCAGCCCCCGCTGCCAGCCACCTGCGATGCTTTCCTTAATATTTGTCAGAATTTATGAAGGCCGTGGCTAATGCCTGATAACACGCTCATGCGTCCGCTCTGCCCGTGGGCTGCAGTGGGACAGCCCGGCTTCGAGAGTGCCGAAACCTCTTCCGTCGCTTAAAGAGTAAGATGGGTATGTCAGAGACGGGTCTGATGAAGCCCTGCAGAATTAAAATGGCCAAACGCATCCCGTCGCCTACATCTGCAGAATTCATTAGGCGAGCTTGATTGGCCTTTGTTAAACAAAGATGGGATAAGGTTTCATACTTTTTCTGTGGGAGTCGAGCTAAAGTTTCAGGCTGATGATTTAGTCAGGTGTAAGCATGAAGTTTCCAATTTAGAGAAATAAATCTAAAGTGATTTTATTATCCTCTGTTTTACCCTGACACCCTGCTTCACCCCGACTCCCTGTCAGAGCACGCATGATGTGTTTATACAGGCTGCACCGTAATCGACTGGCAGGCAATATAACGCGAGACACAAAATGCGTCTTCTACCTAACACCGGCTTTGGTAGCTTCTATATTTCATCATCTTCCTGTTCCTCCGCTGGCAACTCTTCCTTTCTCCGAATCCCTCGTATTCTGCCCGGCAAGAAGCGTGTGCCCCAGCTCCGCGGAAAGAGCCCTCGGTGTGCTGGGACGGAGCGTTTCGGCTCTCCTCCTGTGCCGCAGCTTTGTTTTGCTTCATTCCATGCATCTTCCAGGGAGATCCTTGGATCACACTAGGCATCCTTTGGCTGGAGTCATTTTAAGAAAAGCGTGTGCCTAAAACAAAACCTGCAAAACTTTTTTTTATGTAGAAATTGGTAAAATTTAAAATGTTTTAAATAGAAAAATTTCTTTTTGACTTCTTAGTTTCTGCTTCAGGAGCAAATATTCTGTGAAAACTGTATGTTAAGATTTTGACAATATACTCAGGAGAAAAATTATTTGATTAAATTGGCTGAAAATACCTGTTTTCCAAAGTTACTTAAAGAGAAAGCAATGTGAAAGTACAGATAGCGACACTGGGGGAAAGAAAGCAAGCCGCTTTGGCCAGGTTTTCAGATTCTGTTGATTAAAAGTCTGTGCAATTTAGTTATTAGTTAGAACATAAGGACACAAAACGCAGTAGGTCAAATTCATTTCTTCATCTCAAATATATCCCTGTTGACTTCAGTGAAGTTCCTTTAATGATGAATTTGTCCCGCTGGCTCAAAGATAAAAAGAGAAGTTATTTTTGTTTAATATTTCAACAAGGGGAAGAGGTTAGCGAGGGAATTCGGTTTGCACAAGTTGTTTTTCCATTAAGTTTAACAAGGGCAGCCACCACCTAGCCAGCTCCGTTGTATATTTGTCTTTTTGAGGGCTGAGCGCTTTCTCTATAGACTCTCCCAAACCCTTGCGAGGCAATTTTTGCCAGATGCAAGCCGCAAAGGACACTTGCGGCCGTGGCTTGCTCATGTTCCTGCGAAGAGTGATGGGAGCTGCTCTTGTTCAGGTGCCTGCTGATTTGATTTCATTTGAGGGCAGGCTTTTGGAGGTAGAGCTGTGCGCTGTGGCTTTCTTGTCCCTGGCACTGCAGCATCTGAGTGCCACCTGGTGCTCCCAGCAACATGCCTAATGGTTGTGTCGTGATTGCGATGTTCCTAGGCAAGTCTCTTGCTGCCGTGCTCCTGTTCTCCTTCCATGCGCTATTTTGCCTAATGCAATGTCCTTTGCTTTCCCATGCCTTGTTGTGCATTAGCAGGGCTGAGTTCAGGCTTTCTTCCATCTCCATCAGGTCCTTCTGGCTGAGGGCAGAGCAATGAGAGAGGCCAAGAGCCTGCAAAGCCGGGGGATGCCTTTGGAGACCTCACGAGGCAAAATCTAGCTCCAGCTGGGCTGTTTTCTCCTGTATCTAGACTGTACAGAAGAGCAGGATTTGAGGGCTTTCAATAATCCCAGTTTGAGCCAGGTCAGGAGTTAACACGCGTGATGTGTGGATGGCTGAGGAAGTTTGGTTATCTTGTGGGCTCAAATTCTGGGTGAACGTGGCAGTGTGGGAATCCTCCCTGTGCACTCCCTGGAGAGGACAACCTGTGCAGTGCAGTGTTTTAGTTGTTGCGATGTGTATGCACGGCTGTTTGGGGTAGGTGAGGTTTATGGGTGTCAGGCAGGTATGTGTGTGGACAGCTGTTTCACTGCCTCGTTCTTGCTCCAGAGAAAACAGTGTCTTGCCCAGGCAAGAAGTTGAAAGTTTCACTGGTCACTCTCTGTCCCGGAGTTCAAGGCAGCTGGTAGGTTTCTGTAAGCCTTGGCTAAAAGTAGCCTTTCTGCTGTGAGCAGTATTGCTTTTAAACCCGGGAGCAAAATGTTTTGATGAAAGAGGAGGAAACCTTTCCCGTGCTCTTCTCATACTCGTATTCCTGGGTGCTTTCCAGAGTCATTTAGAACTATTGCAACTGAACAAACGGAGGCACCAAGCAGTGCAGTGTGTGGTTTGGCAAACCCCTCTTTATCTAGGGTAACTTTTAGGGAGAGCCTAGCTTTCTCAAAGGAAGAAGAGCCTTAAAATAGTAACTTTTCTGGAAAAGAACTGCCAGGTTTTGAGATGCTAAACTGACTGTTGTTAGTGACACAGTGGTGTGGCTTTATTTCCCTCTTGGCTCGCTGTCCCTCGGGTTGGCTGTCATGATGTACTGTCCATGGCTACCTGTGAGAAGGCCCCCAGTGGTGGGGGTACTGGGAAAAACTGGAAGAAAGTGTTAACCGACTTCACAGGAGAACAGCCTTCAGTCTTGGCTGTGTTTACACTCCCCTGTGATGAACGCTGCTGTTCATCCCTTAGTTTCCGTACCTTGTGGAAATCTGGAGCTCGGTTGAGGGCTGTTGGAGCTAGGATGAGGGTCCCCAGGTATGAGGCTGGGATGTGCCCAGGTACTGTTCCTGGATGTGAGGATTGGGAACCATTCCTGGACGCCCTAGTTGTGTGGGCCCCGTGGTTGTCTCTGCCCAGGACATAAGAATTTTGGGACAGAGAGGGACAGCAAGAAAGACTAGAGAAAATGGATGTGGGGCACTGAATGAAAAGTTAGAGGCTAAAACCTTGACATAGCCACACGGCTGTGAGGAATAGGGCAGAGGAGGTGGCAGCATCTCCACGTGGTGCTCCCCTGCGCTGACCCAGCATCGTTGCCCTCAGCATCTCCTGCTGTCCCGCTTCCTCCCAGCTTACCCGGTAGCCCTTGTGCCAGCACGTCCCCGCTGCCACTCAAGTGGATGAGCATCGGCCTGGGAGACCACACGTGAACTTCTTGTGAGGTACAGATGTTGCAGAGTCAAAGCCTGGCCACCCTTGGTCCAGGAGGGACTTGAGTTTCCAGTGCCCCGGAGAAGCAGGAAGTGCAGGAGACATGGATATCATGAGAAAAGAATCGATAGTCCCCCCTCAGCCTGACCAAATATTGATTTTGCTGTTGGGTTCATATCGTTTTTCACCGCCTTGCTGGCCCTTGGGGTGGAGGCTCCCTCTCGCAGCCCCGCGAGGGGTGTTTTGGGGAGGGAGGGAGGCAGAGGGACCGCACCTCTCACCAAGGGTGAGGACAAGGATCGGTCACCTGCTAAACTGACCCCGGCTGGGGAGATGGCAGTGGTGGGGAGGGGGGCTTTTGGACATCCAGTCCTGCCCAAAGCCTCCCCTACCATCCCGTTAGCTAACAGCGTTGAGAGAGCTTACGTTGGAAGAGATTTGCTGTCTTGCATTCCCTGTCGGTGCTCCCCACTGTGCTATGACTCTACTTTGTTTAAGGTTTGATATAAAATCTAGGGAATGCAAGGATCTTCCTGGCTTTCGCCGGTTTTGGAGTATGCGCTTAATTTTTGGATCCAATCGTTAACAAATGCAGTGATCGGCAACCACAATTCAGCCTTCCCCGGCAATTCCTGCTACCACGACTTTGCAGGAGTGCTGCTATCCAAACACTCACAAATTATGATTTTTGACTCAAAATTGTATCTGCTACTGCTGGAGGTAGAACTATTAATATATAAATAAAGGCTAATTCTGTCCTGGTTGTTTTTCTTCATGAGGTCAGTAGTCCCTGAGGAATTATAAGCAAAACAGCAGAGTGCCTCACAAGAAATAGAAAAAATCATCTCTCATGGCATGAAAAAAAAAAAAGATGTTTGGAATGTTTTTAAAGGATGTTCTCTAGCTTTCTTTGGTTGTAGTTTCTACCACATATACCATGTTTTTACTGGGATTGAAAACGATGGTGTTTTCTTCATGACACTGTTGCTAGAAGCTAGACTTGCTGGGAATTATGTGGCTGGTTAATTTTTTTTTAAAATGTGTAGCTGATTTATATATTGATATAATGATGCAAACCCACTTTGAATCCCCATTAAAACAATAATTTTCAACAATTCTGTGGTCTCAAGGCAATATTGACTTGCTGTCTTCACAAATCTTTGGCTTAATTATAAGTTATGTTACCTGGTGGGAAAATACTAAAACAGGAAGAAATGGTGTATGGACTTCTTTTTCAGGCAGTTCTGGGCAGTGTTTCTCAGCCTGTGTAAACCGAAGGACTAATCAGCCTTAAAAAACCCCAAAAACCGAAACAAAAAACCCAAACCAAAAACCCCACCAAAAACCCCACACCATCAATAAGTACCAAAGAGTTGTGTCTGTGTGACGTGAGCCTCCTGTTGCAATGAAAAATGAGGCTAATATTCAAATGCTCATTTGTACTTTGCACATCTGGATGCATCGGTCTTTTCTTATCAATCTTGCACGTTAAGAAAAGATGCTTTGCTCAGGGGGTGGTGCTGAGGCAGGTACCCAGGAGGGTTGTAGGATTGCCACCCCTGAAGGCTTTCAAGCCTCAGCTAGTGGCTGACCTGCTCTGCTGTTGGCACTAATCCTGCTACAAGGGGGACGTTGGGCTGGGCAATGTCCAGGTGCCTTTTCCAGCAAACACATCCCTGCTTCTATGGTTCTTTCGCACCTTCACAAGTGCAAGTCTTCTGGTGCGCTGTGGGCCGTAAGCGGGGCGGTGTTGACCTGAAGCCGCTGCAGACTGACGTGCAACCTCGGGGACACCGGTGCTTGCCGTGTGAAGTGTGGATGTGTTACATGCAAAAGATTGGAAGTCAGGAACTTGTAGGCAAAGGTGTTTTCGTGTCACGCCCTGTGATTCAGGCCTAAAAGCCTAAATTTTCTCTGTGCAGGCATTTTGCTGTGACATCTTGGTTGGGATAGCTTGGGCTTCCTCTCTAGACAGCAAAGAAAAACCCTCCAGAGAGCAGCTCAGTCCTCCAAAATTAGCTTCACCTAAGAATGGGGAGATTTAGCTGTCCTTGGGCACCATCCCTCTCTGGCCATAGCTTAGAAAGCACCTACAGTGGTTGTTGCTGTGTTTCATGGGACCACAGATGAAAATCAGTGGATGAGTCCTGGCCCTGGATTGATCTTTTCATGTCATGCCCCTTTTGCTTGTAGACTGGCAGAGTAAGCAGTGGTGAAGCCCTATCACCTACACCAACCCTGGGGGGCACAATGCTCACGACCAGGCGTGGGGACAGCAGAACTGCACCAGATCCTATGATATGCCTGTATTCACCTGCCTGGGCTTTTAGCCCAGTGTAGATAGACCCCGTATTTCAGGATAATCCTCAACATCATAAATTTACCTGTGCAGATGGGACCCAAAGGGAATATTAGAACAGCGAAGGAAAAAAAACAAGGAAAAATGTACCTATTAGGCAATCTGAACTTTTGTGCAGCCTTCATTAGTACCAGCAGGGTTATAGTTACTTTTAATCATTCAACTAACTGTACTAGTGAAAACTTTCAACTTTCAGCCATTTAAATTGGAAAGGTCTTTAAAATATTTATTATTACTGTAAATCACACCATTTAAGGTCAAAGCAGAAGCATTTGTTGGATTTGAGCAGAATCCCAAGTTGTTTTCTTACCTGGAGGTTGAGTCCTGGTGGAAATGTCTGTGTTTCTAATTTTGCTGTGCTATTTTGTTACTATGAGATGATGGGAACACCATTATGCTGTGCTATTTTCTATTTTTTAATTGGTCGTTCATACACAGGTCTGGCTGGAGTTGAAAATCTCAGGGAAAAAGCCATTAACACCTGCATGTTTGACCTGCAGTTTATAAATCAGAACATATGTTTTCATATTTCTAACCCCCCCAAAAACCAGAAAAATGTGTTAGTGGATATTTGCAGCAAGCTCTGATGCACATTGTCTTTCCACTGTCAGCAGACCAGAGTGTCAAAAGGTATAAATCATTGCAATTACATGGATTTTTGCCTGGGGTCTAGCCGTGATTGATGTCGCTCCTAAATAAGACATTATTGGGGATGTGGAACATGCACACTTCTTAACCTGCTGTATTAAGATTACAAAATGCCACTGTTGCTCTTTGTGTGCATGTGTGTAGGGCATCTAAAAGTCTTGGTGGATTTCTCCATGTTATTTGTGCTACGACTGGCATCTTAGATGGTTTATTTAGCTTGCTATTGTGGAATACGCTTAAGCACATACTTGCATCCTGTTGCAATCACTGTTGAAATCAGCAAGACTGACTTTTGCGCTTGTAATTCGCCCCAATTTAGCTGAATAGGTTCATTAACGAAGTCTCTGTGGAGTGGCTTATGCTGATGAAACGGTGGTGCAAGTGTGGTGGGAAGAATGCTCTCCTCTTTCAATCCCAAAGGCGACCCATCTAAGCGCTGCTCTGAGCTGCCGATCTCACCCTGTCCTTCCCATTTTTGATGAGCAAATACGCTCCCTGCACCACTTTTATACTGCCTTGGCGTCGCTCTTGTTACTCACCTGGCATAGTAAGAAATCCAAACCTCCCCTCAGGTTTTTGGTTCTTTTTAACATTTGTATTTTGTTTTATGAGGTGGCATAAGGAAAATGCGCTTGGAGGGCTAGATGGATTTAAAAAGCCAGGGTAGCTACTGATGTGACCTGGATCAGAGCTGGTGAAGTGGGCTGACTTTTTGAAGGCAATGTCTTAAGACCTCACTGACTTCCACAGAATAAAGATTGGGCCTAATTACATCCCTGAGCTGCAAACTTTCATCTGCAAGAAAATAGCAATTTGCATTATATCCAGATTTGGTTTTGTATTTATTTGTGTTCTGTACATTAAAAAAACCCAAAAAACAACAAACCCAAATCCAGCAGATGGGGTGGATCATCATGGAAAAAAGTGTATATGAAAGAAATTAGTGAATCTGCTTGGGAATATTACACCTTTAAAAAGTTCCTACCCCTGCTGTCCTGTCATTTTAGGTGACAAAGATGTAACCATTTTTTGAGGCCAAGGATTTAAACAGAAGAAAAAAGGAGAAACTTTAGGGTTTTGTTTTTTGTTGGTGTGTGGTGGGTTTTTTTGTGTGTGTTTTGGTGTTTTGTTTTGTTTTTTTCCTAGAGTAACAGCACTTACTTGGAAATCATTTTAATGGTTACCTTACCCTTTAAGACCAAAAGTTCTAACTTGAGTTGATCTACTTAGCTAAAAATCCCTGTAGAGATTCAGGTTTCTTGCTCGAGCTGCCTGGAGTGGTGAGTTCAGGCCTTTGCAGTGATTGTCAGCTAGGAGAACATTAATGGAGTATTAGAAAAATGAAGTCCCCGACCCCTCCTCCCTTCTGGCTGGTGGTTTCTACATGGTGGGAAGGAAAACATTTTCCCCGTCAGCCATTTACTGTGCAACAGGGGGAAACTGTCAGTTTGCTATGAGCAAACCCCTGCAAGATAAGTCAAAATGATTTACCCTGTAAATAAAGTGGGCTGTTTTCTTTACTTGGAAGAATTGCCCATGTGGCGAGACTTCCTATGGGAGGGGATGTGGTTGGCCCTTCGCATTTATCCACTGTGTTTGTCTTTTTTGAAAAAGCAACATTGGAAAGATTAACAAGTCTGTCACTGAAGGAACTGATATATCAAAGCTGCGGAGACAAAGCAGACCATTCATTCCTTACGTTTCTGAAATCTCACTTCCAGTGCAAACCAGGTCTTCCCATTTAGGTCCAGATGAAAGGAGGGATTTCCCTGTTCCTCCTTCTCCCCAAAGTCTTGGGGATATTTTTATATATATAGATGTGTGTGTGTGTGTATACATATATAAAAATGTGTGTCCCTATGCACATGCTCACTCTGTACATTGCAGTTGGAGCCCTCCCAGGCTGGTAAGTTATTTGTCACTTGGGGAGAGGTCATGGGGGTGCAAGGAGATGGGAGTGATCTGAGCATAGTAGTAGACACCAGGAATCACTGTTCCCATGGACACCCCCAGAAATTTAGGATGACTCTCTCGGCACTTCTATTTTATCTCCTCATTGTAAAAGCGGGAAGTTTTGGTGTGTGGTGTGTTTGGGGTTTTTTGTTTGTCTTTTTTTTAATCTAACCATGAGAGGGCTTGGGGGTGGGGAAGGGAAGAAGATAGGGACACTGCTGTAAGGAGGACTGGATGTCTTGAGATCCCTTCCAGCTGTGTGGCTGTGACTTAGTGATTGCTAAGGTTTCCCTCCATACAGAAAATCCTGTACGGAAATACTCATATGTATAGTATGTCTGATAGGTACTGGCTATGCAGGATTTATAGTGCACAGAACATATGCACATAGATCATATTGATTAGTGCGTATGCACTGGAGAGGAAATAAATTCACTTATCTCCTCAGGCTGAGGGACATTCTGAAATTGCTGATGTGATATTGGGTCCACATTACCATTTCTAGGGAGGAAAAAGGAGTGTATAAAGCATAACCCAGATATGTGGTAGTCCCAGCTTGCAGTCATTGCTTGGTAGATAGAAATGCTTTCTAGTCACATGTTTCACTTTATCTAGGTCTTTTCATTTGTCTACTTTAGCTGGCCACCTATATGTATACGTTCTTCTTTCTAAGGCAAAGAAATACATACTACATTGTTGCTTCTAATGCCAGAAATGCTGTTTTAAACTCTCATGTGCATAAACAGCTGGTGTCCAGATAAGGATCCCAGCATTAAAAAAAAAACAAACAACAAAAAACAAAAAAAACCAAAAAACCAAAAACTTACTTAAAACTGCCATTTGTGGACATGCCATATGCTTCCCAGCGTATTCAGCAGAGAGGCAAGAAGATGTGTGCAGCATGCTTTCCAGGGTGTCACTTCCGTAGCGCTCCGACTCGGAGGAAAAGCCCCTCTGCCCAGAGGTGCTGCCTCCCCAGATGTGCTTGACTCCATCTGGAAAGCAAAACTCTGCTTTCCTGGGACTCCTTTTCTGCAGGGAAGCCTGCAGAGCTTCAGCCACCTGCCCCTCTGCCCTCGTCTGTGCCTCAGGCAGGGCAATGCACTCGTCCCAGGCTGTGGAGGTGTTTCCTTGCTGGCTGTGGCTGCTGGAGGAGCATCTTACCCGGGCAGGCACGGCGGTGCGCTGTACAGCACCAGGCACTGACCCTCCTCTGTACTGGTGGGGTAGGAATGTCCTCTCCGCTGTGAAAGCCGTGCCTGTACAGATGTGGTGGCCCAGGTCACGTCTCCTCAGCTGGTGGTGTGCTGGCGAAGGGCTGAAGGGCATCCCTTGGTGAGCGTTGGGCTCGTTACAGCGCTGGAACCTGCTGCTCGGTCCCTGCCCATCACTTGTGTGCCCAGTGTGTGCTGGTGATGGAGGATGGGAGTAGCAAACCCTGCCAGGGTCCTGCTTTCCCTTCCTTCCCCAAATCATTCACCAGAGGGACACAGCCCTTCTCCTAGTGCTGCTACATGAAGGTGGTGGTTTTTTTTTTTAAAATTGTGTGTCTTCTGTCTTTCCTCTTCCCTGTATGTTTCTATCCAAGGGACCCTTAGAAAGAAGGGGTGAAGATGAGCGTGTCATTCACCCAGCTGGCAAGAAAGCTCTGTGCCTGCATTGGAGAGGCCGTGGAAAGGGCAGAGAGGTGGTTAAGGACCTTTTCTTGGATGAAGAGGATTGAAAATTTAAAACCTTGCTGTGGAAGGAGCAGATTCTGGGTTTCTTGCATCCTAGGGGAATTGTGGCCTCAGGGCTCTTTCTTTTTTTCCTTCCTACCTTTTCTCTTGTAAAGATTTTAGGTTCAGCCTGGTGCAGTGCATAAAAATATTCAATGCTGTGCCAAACTGGACCTTTATTTATTGCACCACAGTGAGTGCAAACTTCAGTGACAAGCTTTTATATGACCTTGGGCTATATTCTTACCTGAATAAATAGAAAGTGTTTCTCTTCTGAACACCTGGGTTGTACTTTGTATAAAATATATACATTCTAGAGAAAACAGTAAATATGGCCGTGAACTCCTGAGCTCGAGTTTCTTCATCAAATATCCACCACTTCCCCAAGGTAAAAAAAAAAAAAAAGAGAGAAAAAAAAGGGGGGAATAAAAAAAGCCCAGAAAATGCTGAAGCTTCCCTGTACAAACAACAATAAAATACGATTGCCAGGCACAATTCCATCAAGTTTGACAACAATTGCTTTTGAGCTGTTAAGTATGTTGTGCTTTAGTCAAGGATCTTGTGCTTTTGTACACAAGCCTCATGTTTGGTGACATTGAACCTTTGCATGCAGATACCGATTATTCAAAAAGCGGGGAGGAAAGAAAACTCGGGAAAGCTATTTTACATTTGTACTGTGGATTGTTCCCTTTAATCTGCAATCAGAACAAAGACTCACTCAGTTTTTATTACGCTCCTTTTGGAGGCTGTTAGCTACAGTGTGAACCCCTCTGGGGTTAAAGTGTAGAAAAATTGGGAGATGCTTGTGGTTTTGATGGAGAAGTGGAAGATTCCAGTGAGAGAAAGGTTGGTGCCTCTGTTGGAGAGTAACAGGAGGCAGTGTTAAGTGAAAGATGTTAGCTCATTTACAATCACTTTAGTTCAATTTACTCGCTGAGGTCACCGTCCTGCAGAGTTCTGTGCCAGCTTTATGCTTTCATATATGAATAGTTTCACTGAAGTCCTTAGCTTAATCAAGTCATTATCTATCAAGAACGAGCCACGGGCAGGGTGATGGAGGTGATGCTATTGTTAGCCAGGTATACGTAATACATACCCTGCTTGCATTGTCCAGAGCTGTGGCTGAATACTGTGGCTTTCATTTGGAAGTACTTCTGTTTTCTTTCTCAGCTTTTCCATTAGATCTCTTGTATTTCCCTCCAAACTCAGCATTTTGGCATCTGCCTGCGGGAGCAGGCTTCTGGGATAGGTGACACAGTTACTCGGTCAAGACAGCTGTGGTTTCGGCCAAAACACCTGCTGATGAGTCAGGAAAAAGGACACAGGACTGATTTTTAATTGCTGGGTTTGCTTTAAATTTTCTGGCTCTGAAAAGCTTTTTCTCAAGAAGAAAGCGAGAAGTCGTCGCTGGATGGTATTCCTGTCTGGAGAGGGAGCCAAGCCGTGTGTTACTCAGCAAAGCGAGCGGGCACAGACCATCATCGCACCTCCTTAAGAAGTCTAGCTGTGTGGTGGGGAGAGGAGAACAGTCATCTTCCAGGTGGTGCTGCTCTTGCTGGGCTGGGCTGGAGGAGGGGCATTGCTAATGCCTGCATCCCGCTTCCCAACACAGCTGGTGGGGAGAACGTAGTCATGGAATAAATGCCATGGGAGTCTGAGAGAGTTTAGAGAAGGGCTGGTGTTGGCTCGGGAACAATTGAAGCTATTATGGTCACATGGAAATCCAAACTGGACGGACGAGAGCGTCTGTCCATGATAAATGGGACCTTCCAGACCAGGCTGACAGCTGAAGAGGTAGGGACCAGGAAAGCAAGCTCCTCCACAGTGGAGCCTGCGTGGGTTACACGAGGGTTTAAATGGCAGGGTTACTTTGAACGACAAAGCCAAGGCACCTCTTCCAATCCCCTGTTCCTGTACTGTAGCTCTGGCTGCCCAAACATGAATGAACCGGTCCCATTTGCCTCCCATCAGCCACTTTAGTGAGGGTGACTGTAAAAATAGCTCAAGCAGTGCTGCTTTCAAGCTCATCTCTACTAAGTTGTAGGACTCATAATGGAGACAACTGGTAAATGCCTTCTCTTCACTTTGCCGGTCATGAGGAGGCAGAGGATAAGCCGTTATTTTTCTCACCGTGCTTCAGTTTCCCTTGATAATACGTTTAACACGCACAGACTTTTCCCATCTGATGCTCAGGGTATGATGATATTAATTAGTCCCACATTTTATGGCGCTGCTTCATGTACCATATTTCAGAAGAGGGTCACTAACAATCAGTGGTGGACCTTTGTTAATGAGCTGCAGCGTGTTACAAGAAGGGGTTAAAACAATCCAGAGGAAAAAAAAAAAATCACCTTCTTTGTAACCTTTGTTTCAAAATCTTGACAACCCAAGGATGTTTGCTTTTCTCCCTGAAGGTTAAGTTGTCCTAACAGGTGCTAATTTTGTGTTTTCTTATGGAGATCTGTCCATATTAGAAGCAACTGTGAGCAAACAAAAAAGCCAATTAGAGTGCAAGGGTATTCTTCCTCCTCCTTGTTTCCGAGTAGTCCCCGGCTATCTCTATCAGTCACCTTAAGCCATAGACTTATCTTTTCAAACCTTGAGAATCTGTAGGCTTGTGCCCTCTTTGGGGAAAAAAACATCCTTTTAATGTCATGGGAAAAATACTGTCATGGGCAAGTAGATGATCCATGCTAACTGGGGTTTGTCATCAGCTTTGGCAATCTGTGTAGCAGGGTTTGAGATTAATGGAGCCAAAGACTTTAAGCAAATATTGTTGGCGTGTAGTTAAACTGTCAAGAGAGCAAGAAAAAGACTTGCTCTGCAGCCACTAAATAAAGATTTGTATTCACCAAACACAGTGAACCTTTTATTAGCAATTATTTGCAGCTCACTACCTTCCAAAAAGGAAACAACTTGGTGTAACTTATTGTCAAGGGTTTATTTGCAGTTTGGGGCTTTTTTCTTTTTTCTTCCTCTCTATTTTGAGGGTTTAATTTGAACAGGAATTAAGCTCTGCCATCTCCACTTCTTTCAAAACACTATGGGCCAAATATTTGTGTCATAAATAGTTTTGTTTTATTTCAGAGAGATTTGAGTCTTTGGCCAAATTTGTACAGGCTGTTAAAATAATAAAATGCCCCCAAACCAACAACAAAAAAAAACCCTCACCAAAATTCCCCAAATCTAAATAACGGCTATTAATTATTACAATATGTTAACACAAGGTCCAAAATGTTTTCTTCCGTGTAATCAACTATCTAGTTTGTGAGATGTAATAAACCAGAACAGCACATCAATTATAATATTTTATGATTATTTTATACTCTTGGCAAAATGCATGTGCTGTTATCTCAAACATTGTTAAAGCTCAGCTGATTAGAGGTTGAAGTTTTTACATAAGTTATTGATGTTGCTTCTTTTATTCAAACATTTTCATAACAAACTAGCTAGGAAAATATTTTTCTTGGCCAGAGTCTTAAGATGAGAGACTTATGTTGTAGGTAAGAGTATGCAATTGTTTGTTTGGATTTAGAACACTGAACAAACAGCTCTGTGCATCTGTCTTTGAAACAGTTCTAGACCACAACACAGTTACATTTTCTAAAATGAGACCAATATTTTGTGCTCGGAAAATAGGCTATTTAAGTGACTTGTACAGATTGCTTATGATGATTAGACTCCTTGGTTATTCAGTGGCTGCCCAGCTCTCTAGCTCCCCTTTCACAGAAGTTTCTGATATATCTATTGCCTTAAAATTCAGTAATGCTGGTCTTTTCCTGAAGAATTAGATTACTCTCTCTGACTTAAAAGGAAATTATTTGTTATATTGTGGTGCAGGAAGGAGATGCATGCTGGCATATTGGTGCAGCAACGCCTTTCAGTCAGTCGATGAGTTCCAGAGCAGTAGGATGAAAATTCAGGGGTGAGATAAAATCACGTAAAAACATAGGGATTGCGACTCACTCCACCTCCAGGCATCTTTTCTGTTCCTCTCCTCTGGCTCCCTCAGCAGCCTGGTGAGGCATCTGCACCTTCCGCAGAAGAGTACTGCAGGTAGCCGAGAGGACTTGTGCTGTGGTCTGGAAGACCAGAGTAGTCCGGGTACACCATTTGAGAGCTCTCGGTATAGGTGAGGTGAGTCCCATCTCCCGTGGTGGTGCTTGCACCACCGTAGGCTGGTTTATCTGCTTGTCTGCACCTCTCTGCAGCTGGCACTGCTGCCTCCCTGGCCCCCCTTACCTATAGCTGGGGTACGAGGGCACTTAGCCTGCTTTGTAGGTAATGGAGAAACGGGGGTTTAGAGATGTCACGTAGCAGCTTGTGACAAAAGGGAATTGGACCCAGGTCTCCTGAACTTCTAGACCACTCAGGAGTGCTCGTGCAATTGGTAGCACAGAGAAAAGCAAGAGACAACGGTTGGAAAACCTCAGTGCTTGGAGAGGTACAAGAGCTGGCATCAAGGCTGTGCAAAAGGAAAGACACCCTTTGTGTGAACAGAATTTAGAAAACTCTGTGTGCCCAAAGCTTGTTTTCTTTAGCTATATCAGCTGATCCAGGAAAAGATTATTGTCTAGAAACCTTGTCCCTCTATTTTCAGACCATCATAGCTACACCAACACTACTTGCTGGGAGAAAATACTCACTGGAGAATTATTTTTGGTTCAATATGTACATTTCTGCTTCTACCTTTGAACGTTTCTCCAAATTCTGGGAAGGAAGTCTAGAGGCAGTTTTTATTACAGAAATGTCATTTAATTTTCCTTCACCCTTTTGACATAGAAAATGCATATCTGATGGAGGTTATTTGTTTTCACTTGCCACGTGCTAAGAAAGTTTATACATTGCAAGTATTACCAATCTAAACAACACAGGCTAATTGGTGTCCTTGTAAAAATAAAACAACATGGTTGTTTGAAGGATTGTCATGTGTTCTGGAGTAGAAATGTTTAAATGTCAAAAAGATTCAGTGTCTGTGATTGAACTTTCATCTATCTTCTGAGTTTATGGCCATAGGAAGCCCTTCATCTCTGTGTCATCTTCAAGCGTGACTTAATGCAAAGAGTCGGATTCTGCATGCTTAAAGGGAATTTTTTTTTTTTAATAAACAAAAGGCCTTTGTATAGAGACATTAAAGATCCTGATCACATGTGTAGTGATCTGTACTTGACAAAGTGATGGAGGATATCTGAAAAGTGTCTCTTAACACTTCAAAGGGAAGTCACAACAGCACAAGTGAAGAAAGATGAATGGCTGTTGGGAACAGCCTCCCACAACACGTGATGTTCTGTGTATTAAACGTGTCCTTGTAAGGAGTTTAGCGCTGTGGAAGTTACCATGTGTCAGCTTCTCCACAGTAACATGCTTAACAGCTAATAGATCTGCTGTCAGTAACTTGATGGCGCACAGATTAACTTTGTAGTAGTCTAAGAGCTTGACTATACCAATACATTATCTCTGCAGCCCTACTGGGTCTTTAAGGTGGTCTAACACCCTGCCTACGGCTGTACTAACACCGGGATAAAAGCATTTGTGTTGACATGGGCTGTTGTCAGGCAGGAGCAGAAGCAGCTGCACTGCAATAAGGTATCACTAAGGTGAGCAGTGACCCGGACTTGTGTTATATGCTGCTGGGCATAAAAAAGGCACGTGAGCATAAATACTGGGTTGTTTCACTTCCCTCTGTGCCACTGGACACAGAAACGAGTATGCACAAATCCCATTAACCAAAGAGACTGAATCCTTAGCATAGAAAAAAAGAGGTTTTTTACCCAGGATGCTTCTCTTGGCATATCTTGAGCCACTTGGAAACCCTGGGCAGTTAAGGTCCAATGCCATGAGGAAACGCAGTACTGTTGTGCATGCACATTGTGTCTGGAGATTTTGGTGTAATAGGCAACACTTAAGAAATAAGTCTTCCTGAATGTGTGGGACCCCAACTAGAGATGTCCAAAAAGTGTAGAAAACCCCAAACAACCATACAAAAGCTTGGGCAGCAGTGATGATTGTCTGTGCAGAGAGCTCTCTGCTGGATCCTTTTCCTTTATCATGGGATTTTCCCCTTGTCTATGGAAGAAGATCATCGTTCTTATTGTAGTCATGCTGCCATCCTTCCTAAGCCCTCTCTTCAAGAAGAATGAAGACCAAAAGCACCAGAAATGTTCTGGAAAATGTCTGAAGGTGCAACTGGGTGGTTGGATCAGGTAAAAGCCTGGCTGGAATTGGAAAAATTATGTATGTGAATTTAGCTTCCACGAAAAGATGCTTCTGAGGGACTTGGGTCCTGACTGATGAAATTTAGGCAGCAAAATGAAGGATTCTAGTCCTAAGCGCCGGCCGGGGCTCCTGAAGGACTCAAGCTCAGGTGCTGAACTCAGCTTTAAGGGCTCTGGAGACCTTCATGTGTGCTATCAGCTCTTTCTGAAGCTCTTTTTTGAGTCCAAGAGTGTGTGAAGCTACCTGTGAAAATGTGATGTGTATTTATATCTTGAGGAGCTGTGACGCAGCTCGCTTTGAGCTTGGTGAAGTCGGGTAGCAGCTGTGGCTGTGAATAGCTGTGAGCTAACCCATGGAGTCATGGCCGGGTTTGGGGAACCCCTCTGACAGTGCCTTGCTGTACGTGGGGGCATCAGCATCTGCAGAAAGGAGTGACTTGGGGTGGCGGGAGAGTGGAGGGAGAAGGCTGTGGTGGTTCCCAGCAGAAGCTCACGTCAAGTAAGCTATTTCCTCTCCAGCCCATCTAAGGACGCTCCTTGTTGACATATGTGTTTCCATTTACACTGCAGTATGTTTGCCAGAGGGCAATTGCTCCTTTAACCCAAACCCGTCTCTTTATGCCTTCTCTGTTTGCTCATTTTAACCCTGTTCCCTTTATCACTGCCCATCCCTCCCCTCCTCTCTCCTTCACCTCTGATTCCTATTTCTTAATCTGCCTTGTTTTTTCACCCTTCTTTTTTTGTTTCTATTTCCTCCCTCCCCCGAATTTGTCCACCATCTGTCCCCTCTATCTTGACTGCTTTCTTCCATCTTTCCCCCTCATCCTTTCCCTTGTTCTTTTTTAATTCGCTCACACTGAGCTAAAGGTCATTCTCACATGGAAAGAGATGCCCTCTTTGGGGTCACATCTCTGTCTTTGATTTCATCTCATCATATTTGAGGTCCCAGGAGCCTTGAATCTCATTTTTTTTCATAGCAGTTGAATGCACTGCAGGAGTGCCCAGAGATAGCAGGTAGCCTCCATCCAAATTTCACAACAAACCCCCCAAATGGGAAATTTTCAGGGCTGCATTCACACCAATATACCATGGCTGAATTTGGTGGAGCTGTGCCAGTCACACCAGCTGAGGACCTAGTTCAGGACTGAGTTGCTTCCATTGTTCAAAGAAGTGGTTTGCAACATTTGCAACATTTTCCTGGATTGTGTACATGCTTTGAGTTTGATTTTCAGCATTTCTTATTTTCAATTACTTCTACAGAGCTTGGAGCCAGTCCCCAGTCTCATATAATAATGCCTTTTGTATCTCCACTCAGCACTCCAAGCCAAATCTGTGCAAAGAATCATTGTCAGTGGAACAGCATTGCAGAGAGGCATAGCTTTTCATAAAAAATGTTAAATATATATATATATGTTGGCAAATGTTGCATAAATGTTATAGCTTATCCTGGCAAAACAGCACTTTTGCTGTTACAGTGGATTTCCTTAGGGAAACTGGTATAAATTATCCCAGCGGAAGCATCCTTTTTGCCAGTTGTGAGGAAGGTAGGCTTGAGAGTGGTGCCAGCAAGGCATTAGTAACACAGCTTTGGCCTTGGAACTGAATCGGCATTGTTCGAACTTGTGCTGAGGAGGTTAGCATGTTTAAAATTTGAGCTAGAGCATCTGTGTAGCTTTATACATGTGTGTTTTTTTCATAATGGCAATCTGCTTTTTTTTTTTTTTTTTGTAGTAGCATCTTTTTCAGGGAAAAAAAAATAAATAACCCCCATGAGTAAATCTATGTTAAAATTAAAGGAGCCAAGATTGGGTTTAACAGAGCCCTGGGCTCTTTTTTCTTCTTCCCCAGTGACTGGAAATTCAGGGATCAGTATCATCCCCTTGCCCCAAAAGACACTTCGGTATCAGTTGTCTGTGCGTGGCTAGACTATTGTATTTCAAAGGCTTCATCGCATCCATGAGTTCTAGAGAATCTTGTTTTAAGAGGTGAAAGGGAGATGTCTGTGTTCCTGTGACTCCGGGACCTGAGGACTGGTGGAAGAGTTCCTTGTGCCGCAGAGCCGGTTGTTTTGCTGCGCGGAGAAGTCATCGTAGCGTAAGAATTGCTCCCGGTGGGTTATGGCTGCAGAGGTCAAAGTCATCGTCCATTTTGGAAGGTGGGGTTTTAGATTGCGTGTGCCCTGGGTTTGCACTTTGGACCCCAATCTGCTTGTTGTTGTACCAGGGTTATGTAAACCCCAAGTAAAAATAATTTGAGCCACAGCGTACAAGCTCGTTGTGCCTTAATAAGGGGAACACCACCACATTCACTCATCACACTTTGAAATTAAAGTTGTAATGTCATAAAAGGGAATTTTTATTGTCTTCAGAGAACATAAAAGCCCTTGGAGCAAAGTCAGAAGGGTATTTTGATGAATAAGGTCAAAGTCTGGTGTACATAAAGCGAGCATTGTACAGCATTATAGGTTGCACTGAGTGTCAGCAAGTTACCAGAAGCCCTGATCCTGTCAACACTAGTGTGTGTGCATGAGTTTACCCTTGTAAATACCCTCATTCAAATACAACTGTAGTAAAGTTATGCTTGAACGTAAGTGTTGGAAGAATCAACATTTTTTTAATAAAATGGTAAGGAATCAACATTTTGAAATCACAAATTGGCCTCAAGGAGATAAAATGTGGATTTTCCAATAAAACTAAATTTTCAAAATTATGAAAGCTTTTGTTTAGACAATCTGAAGCATTTAATCTTGATGTTCATGTTTGGTTTTTTATAACATCCAATATTCTTTTGAAATAACAAATATTGTAACTGTAAAACCAAAAAATGTAAGGACATTACAGAAACACTTTCTTTGAATTCCCCCCGTCTTTGATAAAAATTTCATATAAATCACCAAGTTTGCAGAGAAAGACTTAACTTTGATACAAATAGCCTTTTCCAATACTTTTATGATAAACTCTAATATTCAAGTTAGCCAGAAATCTATTTTCCTGACAAAAAATTGAAATGGTAAAAATGTTTTCGAACACATTCTAGAGGGACTAAAATGATTTTCTCTAAATACTTTAAAAACTGCTTTCTGTATTTTGCTAAAAGCAAAACACCACAAATCCTTCCTCCAGTTTATCTTAAAACTTGGAGGTTTGGAGTGTACAAAATCTTCCTGTAGCTATTTTGGTATCTTTTCCAAAGATATTCTGAAATTAAAAAGAAAAAAAGGTAAAATAGAACTTCTGTGGAAGAGGAGGCAATTCAATCATGTTGATGAAAGGACAAAAAAAATATGCATTTAATAGCCCAAATTTCAGCAGGGACCAACACTCAGCCCTCTGAAAGGTGTAAGTCCCCTCTGTTGGCTTTAGCCGGTGGAGGGTGAGGTGTATCTCTGTATATTTTTTGCACTGCGGTGGTCCTCTTCATGCTGGGTGCTGTGCAGCTCCGTCCCCCTCAACAGTTATAGTTATTCCTGTCCTCTCAATATTCAGCAGTATTTAACTTAGAGTACCCCACCATGGCCCAGTTCTCCAGCCACAGAAAGGATGACCCTGGGCCGAGAGCTTCTCTGTCCAGGGCACCTGCGAGGTGCGGCGGGAGGAGGACAAGGGGAAGGGGAAAAGCAGAGGTTGGCAGCCCTGTTCCTTGCCAGCTCCATCTCAGCTCGTTTGAAGCTTTAAAAAACTTGAATAACGGCTCTGAAGGGTGGAATAAAAGGTGACGAGGAAAGCTCATTGAAACAAATACAATTTTTCTTTTTTTTTTTTTTTCCCCCTCCATACGACAAAAGGCAGCCTGTGACTTGCAACGAGTGGTGTGACTCACTGTGGCAGGAAAAAAACCCCACCAAGCCACAACGTGTTTGCTTGTGCAATGGCTGTGTTGCTGCCCTCCTCCATCCCTTCCCTATTTTGCTCCCGAGCCCACGTGGCAGACATTACGCCGATCTATTCTTAAACTGTTCCTGGTTTCTTTTTGGTACCAGCCGCAGGGGAGCGGCGTCACACGAGCAAAAGCGGTACATTTTGTGGCTCTGCCAGCCGTGCCCAGCTTGGTCCCCCCAAAGTCTGAGCATACCCAGCGCACATCATGTGCAAAAAGTGGGAGCAACCTCATCCGTGAGCTTTCTCAGCTCCTCCCAAAGTGGGTGTCTGCATTTGTCCCTGCGTGGGGGGAAAAAAAAAGAAAAAGGAAAGAAAAAGAAAGGATCAAAGTGTTAATTGTAAAACATCTTGCAGTGCCAGGTGGAAATGAAAGCAGAGTGATCAGTGAAATAACCGATGGGGATGTAACTGAAGTACGTTTTCCAGCAGCTCATTAGAATAATGAGGAACCCACAAAGGACATGGGAGATGCAAACAAGCTTTGTTGCTCTGTCATTATTTTTAGGAGCAATGTGATGCCACTGAGGACTGGGTTAATAACAGATAATTGCCTGGCTTTACTCTTGCTTTTCTCTCTCTTCCCCTCACCCCCTACCCCCCCTTCCCTGAATGGTTTTATGGGATGTGGACTTAGTAATGTTGTGGCAAAGTGTTATTTCCTCTTTTATTGGAATGACTCAAGTCTCTGCGTTGTGGTGGAGGTCAGGAGCACGTTTATGAAGTTTGCACTGTGGTTAATCAGTAGGAGCGTGGAAGTTTCCTTCTCTCTCTGTCTCTTTGCTTCTGTGGGGGGATGAAACAAACTCCATAAATTTGCCTGGACCACATTGTTCTGACACAAGCTTGATCTTGAAATGATGTCCAGTGAATCAGCCCATGAATCTTCCAAGACTCCCTATCCCTGTGTACTGCTGTGCTCAGGCTCTGCAGGGGTTGTAAATCTGTTTGCATGAAGCTTATTGAAGCCCTGAGGTTTTGGACTACAGAGGGGTCTGGGCTACTGGTTGCTTTTCCTTATTTTCCCAGGCCCGTTGGGTGACATTTGGCAAATGCTTTTCTGCCTGTGGCCAGTTTCCCCTCCGGCTCTGGTTTTGCCTTTGTCAGGCTGCACTGAAGGCTGTTTGTCCCAGGTCCCTGGATAGCCTCAGGTGTAAGGACCTTCCTCCTGTTAGTTGTGTCCTGGCTGTTCAGGCTCAATGCAGAGGCAGCACTTGGGCAAACACGGATCCAGGACAGGGCAAGTGGAAAGAAGTGCTTTTATGACTGATGGCTATGCAATAAAACAAATAAAGTTGCTGTTTCTGTCTAATTTAGGTCACTGTTTCAATAAAACCTCCATGTTATTATATTAGTTGATATAATTAATTTTTATTTTATTTTTTTTAATCTTAAGGCCAGCTTCTGACTTTATTTTACGGCCTTGATTTAGCTGTCTGACTTCCCGGGTCTGCAGAGAGACTCTTAGCTCTCATCAAAGAGCTCCCAGTTGCTCATGGATTTGCACTTGCTGACCTAATGTGAGGGTCAGGGACTGCATTTGTAAGGAACTATAGCCATGCTCAGGTGACCAGCTCATCTCCAAGTCCATCATGCCCTTTCTGAAATGACACAACAGTGGTGAAAGACTCCATGAGAACAAATCCAGCCATGCACGGCCGTCAGGTAGACCTGCTAACAGGGACCCAGAAAGGGAAATACTCAGCAGCACAGTCAATTGGAGTGTGAAGCTGCTTGGGAAAGAACCAAAAATGCTTAAATCTGGTGGAGATGAACAGGAGAAAATATCGGCAGAATGGTCAAGGAGAAACAGGGCTTTCCACAAAATAAAAAAAGAAGGCTCATTAGATTAGAAATTGGCTCAGTGATTTTTCAAGAGACTTGTGTGCAGGAAAGCTGAGGCAAAGAGTTTTGTGCTCTTTTTAGATGCTCTGACTTGGCCTGGACCCATATAAGTTAAGGCTGAAAATGAAAAATCAGTTTTTGTAGTACTTCAATGCCCTGCCTCTTTAAGAAAAATTCAAAGTATGGATAAACAAAATCCTCTGGAAATACAATCGTTCAAATCTGATCTGGGTTACACTAGTGGAAAATCTAGAATACAGTCATAAAATGTGTTACTGCCCATCAAAAGAATAGTAGTGAAGAGATTTGCTCTTTCTAATAAAATACATCAAGTAGAAAATTTTATGGTGAAGGAGAAGTAAGGACCCAGTTTAATTTGATAGCTATCTGTCTATGTGGGTAAAGAATTTATAGCCGTAACATGGGATAGCAAAATGTGTAACTTAAGGCCAGGAGTTAATCCTTTATTTTAACCTGCTACCTAGTCTGATGGTGTAGGACAAAACAGATGCTGGATCTCCATTGAGACCACGTGGTCGGGGAGGAGGACACTGCATGTTTCAAGGGGTGGTTGTGACGGGATGTCCAGTCCCATGTTAGGCTTTCTCATGCTCTTCAGAGCAAAGCCAGGGACAGTGAAGATCTCGGAAGAAGAACTGATGTGTCTGAGACTGCAGGTTTGGGAAGCAGCGGAGAGGGGTCATCTGAAGGGACACGGATGGGGAGAGAGAAGTGGAAAAGGCAAGGAGGTATTGGGACCAGCAGAAAGTCAACAAAGCTGATGCTAGCTTGTCTGTGTTCAGACTCCTCTGAGATAAAACTGTTGGTGGAGCAGAGACAGTGTTTGCCTGCTGCAACCCTACAGCTTTCCTCATCCTTTTATGCCATATTTGATTTATAGAGGCACTTAGTGGCCAGATGTGAGGGTATATGCGGCAGTCAGGGGGATGTTAACGTAGTCTCTTCTTGATCTGTTTCTAATGAATGCTCAACCATTTAGTCTCACTTTCTTAGCTGTATATTGTTAATGTGGGTTAAATAAATCAGGAACCGGTCAGCAGAGATGTTCAGAGGAAGCTTAAAAAACAAAAAAGCAACCCATGTTCAAGTCATGTTAAGAGTGGGATGAAACCATCAAAAGGAAGGAAATTAAAATTGAAAGCAATCTTAACTCATGCAATTAGAGATGGGGGGGACCCGGAAACACAATATGTCTGAAAATGACCTTAAGGTGATAGCGAACAGCAGCTGAAATCCGAGTTCTTCATACAGTGACAAAGGCAGGGAACAAAATAGCTGGTTTAAGACTTCCCATCACCGAGCTTAGAGTGACAGCCTTCTGTACGCAGGAGTGCAACAAGCACTGACATCTTGGTGTTGTACAAAGATACCAACAAGTCAGGTTTTAGGGAACAGCAGGTCGTGTTTAAAAAGCTCGAAGGACTGAGCCGTGGGGAAAGCTGAGAGGCAGTGCTTATGAAGAGAATTAATATCACAGGGACGATCACTGCTGTTGAAAAACATTGGATGAATTACAAACAAAGGCAGAAAAGGAGTCATTAAAGCTGAATTTTCTGCAGGTTAAAGGGATGAAACTCCTATGGATGCTGCTATATAAAAGGATAAAGAGAAATCTTTTGAAACAGGGAACAGGTTAAGCAGTAGATGAATTTGAACTGGGAAGCAGTGCCAAAAACACTAGCGGCGCTCTGTGAGGCTCAAGCTTGCATCAAGGGTCTAATTTGGGTACTGCTTTCTGGTCATCCTGTACAATGGGCCTGAAATAGATGCCAGACTTTGGGGAAAATCCAGATCACTTCCAGATTTGGGTCTGAGTGTTACAACTCTAGGATCATCTCTGTTTTTAAAAACAAGGAATGTTTGCAGAGAGTGGCTATGGGGATGCTGTGATGGCACATGGGCACCAGAGCGGGAGCACTAGCATGGGAAGAAAACACAGGGTATGGACTATGTGTAATATTCTCCGACTACCCAGCTTATGGTAGGTGGTCCAGGTTTCTTCACTCCCCCAGGCATAGTTGAGTCTCCCAGAAAAAATAAAAAAAATTGTTTGTGCCTTTAATAACTGAGCCACCCTTGGTGGTACATGAGGGCGAGCATGCATTTTAAATTACAAGTTAAAAAAACCCAACCAAGTGGTTCACAATCTTATCCCAGTTTGCAAACCCACCAAAGCATCTGAGAGCCTTGAAAAGCCTCCAGCACCACGAGGTTTGCCTATCCCAACTTTGCCTCATTATTTTCCTTTCCCTGCACCTCTGTGCGTCTGGAGCCCAGCTGAGAATGGAATGAGCAGCGCCGAAGGACTGTGAGAAAGACGATTTGTGTGGTAAACCCAGCACAGCCAGAAGCAGGAAGTACCAGATTTATCATGGGAAATCCTCTTGTTGTTGTTAGATGTTTCCAGCCTACTTCTCCAGGCTTAAGCTATCTCGATGCTGTGTGTAGGCCCTGGTTCAACAGGGATGCTCAGCATTTGCCTGACTTGAAATGCATGAAGTTAATTAGCACCCTGTTAAATCAGGGCTCTGTCACTGTGTCAGACAATCCCCGTTGACTCAGAGCTGCTTGAAAATTTCCTGTGTCTCCTGGGGCAGAGTAATAAGGCTGTAGAGGGAGTTTAAGTTACTCAAGGTGGGGTTGGATTCCCCATGTTCTCCTTTGCCTGCCCCAGTCCTGCTCTGGTCCTATGTCACACATGCGGCTTTGGGGCTGCAGGCCACTTCTTGAGGAGCAGGTCCTCTGCCTGTCAGCACTGTGGCAGCTCTGCAGTCCGCTGCACCCTCCTTGAGGCTGGTCCTTGCTTTTTCCATCACATCCAAACTTAGGAGCCGATTTTCTTGCTGCCCTCGCACGGATGAGTAGTGCAGCACCTGTGGTGCCTTCAGGCACAGATCCAGGCTGTGGACGATACCTGTGTGTATCCGTTTTCTCTCCTGTTGTGGAGAAAGAGAAGCTCAGCTCTCCATCCCCATCTTCTTCTCTGGCTGCCCTCAGCCCTGGAGACGAACTTGAAGCCCTCAGAAAGTTTCTGTACGTGCAGCCTCTGGCAACAGGGAGTTGCGCATCTTCACTACGCACCACGTGGAGAGCGACGTTTCCCCTTTATTCTGCTTCCTGCTGAATCCCTTTGATGATGATTAAGCAGGAAGAGATGTTTCCTTCATTCCCTATGTGCTTTCTTTATGCTCCTCAGGATTTATACACCTCTCGTACCTCTGTGGCCTTTCTCCCATCACAGCCCACCCATCTGCCTTTGTACTTCAAGGTACCTTTCTTTTTCTGGAGGAGCCTCCATCACTGCTGCAATGGTCTGAGTTGTATGCAAATCAGCACTAATCAGGAGGAATAAGCCAACCAACAGCTAGGACATAGCAGGGTGTCATGAATGATTTATAATTATTTCCTCGTGAAACCACTTGACATTTGCCATTACTTGAAGTCTGTTTGCTATGCTTGAATCAGGCAGAAACATATCTCCCGTTGAACATAATGGGGGTCATTCCAGTAAGCAAAACTGTATGTACTGTCGATGGCTACGGTATAATTTTATTGATTTAAAGTGTTTTAAGTAAAGGCATGATTTCAAGCCCAGAGATAAAGGTGGCTCGTTGGTATAATTGCACAGTAATCTTGTTCAGTGCCCCAAATAACACTGTGATGTCTCCTAATTTATGGACAGTGTGCACATCAAGTGATTAGGGGTCTGGGATAATGAGGCTGCAGTATGGAGGGCATGAATGAGTGGGAGGAGATGACAGAGTCCTAGGCAGAGGCACTTCAGGAGGGCAGCCAGCTCTGCTTTGCACTTAGCTGATGTTCGGCTTGTGTTCCCCACTCGTCGCAGGGGAGCAGAGGTCAAAAGCGAGGACTATAAGGTATGCAACTTGGATGTGAGTCTCTGGGGAGGTTTCACAAAAATTTTGGGAGTGTCTAGAACTGGAGTTTTTGAGTCGAGGTTATCTCCAGGCCCTTCTGTTTATAATAGAGCGGTCTGTTTTCATCGTTGGCGGTGCATAGCATCTTTGTTGTAGCTGCCCTTTGTGCCAAAATAAAATCAAAGGGAGGCAGAAGGTTACTGCAAACATTAAGCTAATGCTAAGTTTCTTAAGCTCTGATGATTGTCCATTCAAATGAAGAACTTTTGCAGCATTGCTTCTGAAAGCATCCACCCGTCTGGAGCCTCAGGAAAAGGATGTGTTCTTGTCTTTCAGGAGCCAAGCAACTCATCACACTGGCTGTAGGACTCTCATGGCTGTGAGATCCTAACTCAGAGAGGGTGACAGGGCAGAAGTACTGAAGGTCAGGATCGCGGTCTTGTTAGGCCAAGAAATTTCCAACCACGTGAGCTCAGCGTAAGGACCCAGCAGAGCAGGTTGAGGATGCTGAGCAGGAACAAGCTGGCCTGTGACCCTGAGTTTCCATACTGTCATATTTTGCTTTGATACTATACTGACTATAAAAAAAAAAAAGTGAGAAGTGATAGATTAGATTACAGCAGAATGCAGGCAAATCTTCCTTGTTATTTTAGCAAGTTAATATGTGCCTAGCACATCCCAGTGGGATGCCAGTGGCTTCCATGGAATTTTACTGGAAATGAACTGGGTATATCTGGTCAGAGGGAAGCCTCAGGCTGCCAGCAAACTTTTGCTCCCTCTCTGATTGTTTTATTTAGATACATATATGTATGTATGTATATGTAGTAATTTAAGGCTAAGACTATTATTTTCAAAAGGCTTTGAAAGAAAACAGGAGCTTTGTTGCCTCACAACTGAGCTAGGGAAGCCTAGTTGAGATGAATCTTGTCTAACATGACTGTAAGGCTGGCTTGAAATAATACTTAGGGACTGATTATCATAATTTCATTGTCAAACTTTCATGCTACAGGTTGGGGCAACTTGAGGGCTCCGTCCTGGACTCATTGCTCTGTAATTCTTTCCTTACCACCTGGGATGATGGAAGGAGGACATATCTATTAATTTTGAAGGTGTCCCTGAAGAGCTGCTGAGGCCAGGCTTAAGACATCAGTGAGCTTGGCAAAGCATGATCTGAGAGGAGGAATTTTGGTAAAGACAAAGGCAAGATTCGGTAGGAGAAATCAGCTGTGTGAATAGACAGTAGGTCTGCAGAAAAACTTCTGGGATTGAGAGTCAGGCATAAGCTTAAGTGCGAGTCAGCTAAGGTGTGACGATGCGCAAAAAAAAAAAAAAGTTAACAGCCTGATGGGAGATGCAAGTGTCACATCAGGCATGTGAAAGGGTCCTTCAGCTGGTTTGTGTGCAGTGAAGGCCTTTCAAGACTTATCCAGAATAACACCACCGGTTAGAGGGCAAGACTGTAGGGCTTGTGTGGAAGGGTTGAAGGAAGCCGGTTGTTCAGCTTAGGCGGGGGAAGTGAGATATGATATAAGCATTCCAATATGTTAAGGTTGCTGTAGTGGCAAGAAATAATCTGTTGTCCACATCCATTGGGGTTCAGGCAGAGGATCATGGATTTAAATACAACCAGGGGAAGCTAGTGGAGCAGTTCATCAGGTTTTGATTGGTCGTGTTATCTGTTTCAGCAAGGAGCCTCTTGGCTTCTGGGGTAAGAGGTTTTGAGGTGTCTGTTTGTAAAGGTCTGCTTGCTACCTCCCATGTCATGGGTAAGAAAGCAAGGATCCTCTCTCTGCCAAGATACTGGGATGTAGGTAGTAGGATGGTTTTTGCCGCATTTCTAATACTCAGTTTTCAGTGCTTTTAGAGTGAGTGTACCAGAACTGAAGTGAAACCAAGGTCTCATATACCTGGTGCTTTAAAGACAGATGTCAGAGAGTTGGCTGAATGGGGAGGTCTTGCGCAGTCGCTGAGTCAGCACCATGTTGCAGAACATCTGCTCAGCACCAAGCATGGGCAGAACATGCTTCCATTTGCCTGGAAATGACTGTGAAGATACCATCCGAGATGGCAGTTGCTTGCATGCACCACCCATGTGAGAGAAGGACGACATGCCTTGATGGGATTTGCCCTGCCATGGGATCAGAGCCCAACTTTACTGATTGATCCAGGCCCCAGGGCCATAATCTTCTGATGATAACATCCTTGCTATGAATGACTAGAACCACTGTGGCCTTCTCCCTCTCATTTTCTGTGACAGTGACGAGGCAGTAAAAGCAGTCTCCTCTTAAGGATTTGATTTTATAATGTTTTGGTTTTGGAAGGTTTTTGGGATCTGACTTGCCAGAAATAGAAAGAGAAGCTTTTAGAATGGCATGCAGGGCATGTGAAAATGTCCATCAATTCCTCTCCACTTGGGTGTGTGCTTCAAGGGCAAGGATGGCTGTGGTAAGAGCACAATCAATTATGAGGGCTTAATTGCTTTTGAAACGACCATGATCTTTTTATTACCATAGCAGAACGTGCTTTGGACTCCACTGTGGCCAGTGTTTAGATTGAGGTAGACCACAGGAGGAAGAGAGGATGACCTTGCTACTCAGTTCCCTATGCTCCTGTCTAAAAACGGATAGACAAAAAAAGAAAAAAGAAATTTTCCATATATTCTAGTCCTCAGAGCTGTGCAAGCTGCATCTAGCTGTAGACTGCAGTGTCTGCGGTCCTGTGCAGGGGTCCTAATTTTGTGGAGCAGGGGATTTGCATTTCCCTGCTCATCCACGCAGTCTGGAGGCTGCTTGCTGGCCTGTCTCTGTCCTCTGAGAATTTTTTTGTACACATCTTCAGCCTATTTCAGGCAAAGGCAGGACCAAAGCAAGGTCTTCACCCAGAACAGTTGAGGTTGGAGACCCCCTCTGGAGATTTTCTCGTCCAACCCCCTGCTCGAAGCAGGGTAAACTGAAGCAGGTTGCTCAGGACATTGTCCAGCTGGATGTTGAGTATCTCCAGGGATGTGGAGACTCTGCAATCTTTCTGGTCAACCTGTCGCAGTGCTTGACCACCCTCAACGTAAAAAAGTTTTCGGTTTCTCTTTGGATTTAATTGAAGAAGATGAAACGTGGACTTTATTTTTGGCTTGTGTAGCTCCTTGCGCTGTCCAGACTGCATACCTCAGCCTTTTTTTCGTGGAGGCCAAATGGAAAGTGACAGTCTCAGACTTCCATGGCTGATGTTAATGCCTGAAATCTGGCTGCCTGGGACCCAGGTTTTGACTTACCCCTTGCATTTCAGACATCTCACATTCCTTATTCTCCGAGTGCTTCTAGCCTTAACTAGGCCAGTTTCACAACTGGCTCCTTTACAGCAGAGAGGAATTGTTCCCATTTCACCTCACCTGAAGGGTGGGCCAGTTATTTTATGAGATTACAACAAATCTGTATGTGGTAGAGAGTGTTTGCAGACTCTACCCAAGACTTTTGTATTGCCTAGAAGGAGTTTTCTCCTTCATTCACTCCCTTTTTCTCTATCATGCTCTAGGGAATTCAGTGAGACTTGTGGAAAGGGAATGGTGAGCGGAGCCTGGCTGCAGAGGGTTGCACTTGTGAAATATCTCCATTTTAATCCACGTGTTTGTTCCAGCGAGACTATTTTCACAGCTGCTTAAGGGGGGAAAAAAAAAAGGGACAGTAACAAATCTTGTGAGAGACCTCTCCAGTGCTTCAGTTTCTCATTTCCAAACATCCTTGAAAAAGAAATCACATCCACTTACTTACACAAATGCCCCAAATAGATTTTTCTGTAAACTGAGGGAGAAAAAAAATATTCAGTCTCTAGCTGGAATTTAATTCAACAAAGGGCTGAATCCTCCCAGCACTGGAGCTGTTCCACATTTGCATCCGTTGAGGATGTGACCCCCAGCCCTCAGCCCTAACTGAACTTTCTCAGTAGTTTTATACAGCAACAGGACACACACGCTAAAAAATAAATGTAGATTTCGGTGGGAAGCATTTACAAGCCTGTATTGTTTCCATAGTTTCACTGCAACTATAATTCTAACCCTAATGATAAAAGCTATAGTATTACTAAGATATAGGGCTTTTTTTTTTTTTTTCTTTTCTGGTCTTGGGTGGTCCAGAATGTGCAGTAATTCATGTTCTCAGCTGGGTTTCCACCACATTTCTGATTGACCTGATTACTTTCCCAATGACAGAATCCAAAATTGAAACCACATCAGAACTCACTAGAGTTGGTTCTGTTTTTGATGTTCCTGGAGCTTCTCTGGTGGCTCAGCAGGATATATGTCTTCATGAGCTTCCCCCCCTTCTTTTTTTTTTTTTCTTTTTTCTTTTTTTCTTCTCATGGTGGGCTTACATTTGGGACATTACTAACAGGCTTTGGACTTTTACCTCCACAGCCTGAACTGGTTAGGGAAGTCCTGGAGGGAGGGCAGCAAGGGAGGAGAGAATTCAATAGAGATGTTATATTTCAGGGCCTAACTCTGGACATTAGCACGTATGGCTTGAGGGGGCTGTGCAGAGGAAAGGGCTTTTTCTGCACAAAAAAGGATGTCTCATGACAGTTTATGTTGTTGCACTGACCCCCTAACCTCCTTCCCTCTCCCAGTCCTCTGGAAGGATGGGCACGTATTAAGGGAGTCAAGAACTTCTTTTTTCATCACCTTTGCTATAAAGGGAGAGACTGGGACAAGTTGAGGTGATTTTATTATAGGGAAGAGTGCTTATGATGGCATTGGGAAGGTTCCTCTGAAAGCTGCGGTGCCTCACTGGAAGTCCTGAATGTGAATGTAATTGGCTGGGGAGGTTTTTCCAGTTTCTTTTCCTTCCTGCCCCAGCTTCTTATAGTCACCCCCTGGCTGAGCAAAGGAGCAGAGCAGAGAGTCATGGGCTCTTCCCTCACACTGTGACGGGGTCCACTCCTCTTTCTCTCTCTCCCAACTAGATATAAAGTCATTAGGGCAGCG